>NC_142596.1:48606850-48951850 GCF_965207765.1 Zootoca vivipara
ACCTTTTTGCCTTGGTGGGATGTTTTAATTATTTCTTTAATGGATTTGTCTTTTACATATTTTTAAAATGTTGGTTTTTATGTATGTAAGCGTAAAATTTTTGTTTAGAATTCTGTAAATCGCTTTGAGTTGCTGCGGCAAAAAAAGCAATAAGTAAGTTTAATTGTAACAACACCATCAGCAATAATAGCTGGAGGAGGCAGGCCAAGGTCTCAGATCCTACCTGGAGATGCTGGGGATTGAACCTGCAACCTTCTGCATGCAAAGCAGATGTTCTACCACTGAGCTAAGGGATTTGTGCAGACCTAGCATCTTAAGTGTGTAGAGCAGACATCACTTTGCCTGCTGCCCTGCCCTGCACTGACTTCTTTGTTTTTCAATTGTTTCAGGAGGAAAATGTCATCGTGATACTAGTAATGTTGCATTTGCAACCTGCCCTACCCGATGGGTGGCAGGCTGGTTGCAGTTAAGGCAACCCTGGGCCTCAAAAATGGACCTGTGCTTTAAAATCCTGATAAGGCCATGCTCCAAAAGACATACTGATAGGAAAATAAAACTGTGGCTTCACAAAGCAGGACAAACTCTGGGGGACAGCCACTGCTGCGGAATTGACAAAATCTTCCTTGGATAGTTTTTTATGTGCCAGGTTAAAATTGTCTCCTTCTGCCGCACCGCCTAGATTTAGCTTTAGCCTCTGTGGTTTTTAATCTTTTTACAGACTTGAAAGTGTTCTTGGCTAGAAGGACTCCGAGCCTCTCCCCATTGTTGATGCTCTTCCTGGCTATAACTTCATGTTGGTTTCCTTGTTTTTAAGTGTTTCTGCTACTGTAAACTGCCTCAAGCGTTTTGCACTGGAAAGACAATGCTGATATTTTCAAAATAAAGTAAGCTATTAGCATGCACAGATAGTTTGGAGGGAAAGGGTCACAGCCTATCTTGCTGAAGGGGGAGGATTAGGAGTCAGAGGATGGGCTCCCCCTTTCTTCCTATATACATAAAAATGCAAGGCTGTCCTCGCACAGCCCCCATTGGAGGATTCGTAGTGCTGCATCACAATCCTGCATTTGCATGAAGAAATCAGGTCAGGAAGGTGAAAAGCAAGCTTGGTATAGTTGCCTGGGGTGGGAAGGGGGGAAATCTGGGCCATTAATGTGGAAGAAATGGGAGTGGGGTTGGTGAACGGAGCTAGCAAGGGTAGTAGTTTTCTATTTCTGCAAACCTACATGAACATTCCCCCTTCATAGCTCCTTTATTCCTTCTGCATTCTGATTTCCAGCAAGACACCTCTTCCCACCCCAGTCTCCAAACAGCTGAGGGCCACAATAACATGTGCACACAAATATCTTATTTATCGATTTTGTGAAGCTGCCAGGCGCGAAGGCAGCCTCACCGGGGAATGGCTAATGAAAGACTTCCCAGAGGCAACGGGGGGCTAAGCGCTGAGTTTCAAAAAGAGGAGAGAGCTTTTAATAGTCTTCTCCCGCAAGGGGCAGGAGTCAAAAATGGAAGAGAAGAGCAAAAGGTGGCTTTAGAAATACACCACTTGGACGTCTTCCAGAAGCGGTGCGCCTGGGCACACGAACACATCAGGGAACACAAACCCACCTCACTCTTCTCTCGGGGTCCCCTACACCCCCAAGACACCATTGTGTGACGCAGCTACAAAGTTAAAGCAATGAAGATAAATCTTTCTCTCTGTGACCATGAGAACTTGAAACTCGCCTCATGGGACAAAGTGAATATTGGTTTTTACACAGCGGGCAGATGAAGAATTGGAAGTTCTTTACTTTCTGAATCTTATACAGTGAGGGGGGGGGGAGTATTTGATCCCCTGCTAAATTTGCCCATATACCCTCCGACGAAGAAATGACCAGTCCATAATTTTAATGGTAGGTTTATTGTAGCTGTGAGAGACGGAATAACAACAGGAAAAACCCCCAGGAACCCAGAAGACCACAAACACCTGAACTCAGCCTGAGGTAAAATTCGCCCCACTGCTTCATTGGTGGCCAAGCCCCACATTGCAGTTTTACTAGGGGGGGGGGAGGGATGCTTCTCCCACAGGCCCCAAACCAACCCGGTAGACAGGCTCCCTCTTTTGACTACAGCCCTCAAAGCATTCTGGGTAGTTATGGTTTCTGCCTCTGGAATAGCAGAGTGTGCAAGCAAGCAGGACTTGGAGCACCGTGAAGTGGAAAAATGTCACAAAGCACAATCTCAAATCCCCATCCAGATAATTCCTTTTATTGGAAGCAGAACCCCCCTCCCAAAAATTTCCCTAGGCACGTAACATGCCTGTATAGCAACCCAGACAGATGGGCAGGGTATAAATAATAAAATTATTATTCCTGTTATCATCTGTGCTGCCACTCGACAGAAGCACCCAGACAGCCCAGGCTTTGCCCCAAAATCAGCATCATCTCCGGAGATGGCCTGGTTGGGAAGAGACCAGCAGATGCTTCTACTCGCCTCGCATCTTCCCCCAAAATCCTACTTACCTTATTTGGTGCTCAGGAGCTCAGATCCTGTCATGTTTCCAAGAGGTTGCCGCGGCAACCAAGTGCAATCCAAAAATATGATTATTATTTGGCCGGCTTCTTCTTCTTCTTTTTTTTTTAGCCCTTTCCCAATTTTTGTTTCTCTTCCAAAAACAGAAAAGAAGAAAAAGGGAACGGCTTAGGGGGCGCTGGGATCGCGCTGCGTGAGGGCTTCCGCTTTGCCGGCCTCAAGCAAAGCACCCACAACCCCCAAAATGCTCTGAGGACTCGGGTCAAAGGGCAGGAAAAAGCAACTGTCTGCCTGGTTTATTTTGGAACACAAACACACACCATCTGAGGACTCCGGGAGAGAAGCACAGCTCCGAGGAGAAGATAGCACCAACCATTTCACCACAAGCCATTGTGGGAGAAATTGGAGAGATTAGATGAAACGGGGCCTAGATCGGCATACCCAGGGATGCGTGAAATCCAGCATTCAGAACCAGTAGCAAAGTTTTGTGCTAGATGGATAACCTCATCTTCCACGCACACATGGAAAACCCAGTTCTGTAGTCCTCTTGGCCTGATATGCAAGAACCACTCCAGAGCAAATGGAAACAGGATGTGTGCCGTCCGAGTAGGATCTCAAGGGCTCCCGGGGCCTGTCTACCGTCACCTCCCTGACTGGCAGAAGCAGAACTCTGCAATACAGGCCCTTGCAAATTTGCTTAGTTTGTGTTAATGCAGCTTGCAACATTTCGCTCTCCTTGGTGGAGAACGGAGCGCGGTGCAAACGTTAGCTTAGCTTCCTTCTGGAGATGGCATCTGACTCTGCCTCACGAACCCTTAATAATAATAATAATAATTTATCATTTATACCCTGCCCATCTGGCCGGGTTTCCCCAGCCACTCTGGGCGGCTTTCAACAGAATATTAAAATACAATAATCTATTAAACATTAAAAGCTTCCCTAAACAGGGCTGCCTTCAGATGTCTTCTAAAAGTCTGGTAGTTGTTTTTCTCTTTGACATCTGGTGGGAGGGTGTTCCACAGGGTGGGTGCCACTACCAAGAAGGCCCCTCTGCCTAGTTCCCTGTAACTTGGCTTCTCGCAGTGAGGGAACCGCCAGAAGTGGACTTCACTGTCTGGGCAGAATGATGGGGTGGAGACGCTCCTTCAGGTATACTGGACCGAGGCCGTTTAGGGCTTTAAAGGAGCTGGAAGGCATGTGGGCACCTTGAGGGGAGTGAAGCAAGTTGCAGAGGGCAGCCCACAAGCAGGTGACCTCTCCTGCTTTCCAAGGCCACATGGGTCCCACACAGAACTTGGAAGGACAGCCAGCGATGGAGAAGATCACTTGAAGATGCTCAGAAGATCGGAGAAGTGGGGTCAGGTGGCCTCGGCGGCACAGAGTGCCTTCCATCAGCTTCGGCTGGTGGCCCAGCTCTGCCTCGATCTGGAAAGAGAACCGTCTAATTTAGGCTGCCTCTGAAGACGGTTCGGAAATTTCAGCTGGTGCCAAATTCAGCGGTCAGGTTGCTCAATGGGACAAGATGGTTTGAGCATCTTACGCCAATTCTGGCCCAACTGCACTGGCTGCCAATTGGTTCCCAGGCCTAATTCAAAGCGATGATTTTAATCTGTAGCACCTTAAGCGGTTCAGAACCACAATATACAGTGGTGCCCCCCGCAAGACGACGAATTTAATTCGTTCCGCAAGTCAATTCGTTTTGCGAAAAATTCGTCTTGCGAATCACGGTTTCCCATAGGAAATGCATTAATTAAATTTCAATGCATTCCTATGGGAAACCGCGATTCGCAAGGCGAATTTTTCGCAAAACGAATTCGTCTTGCGAGTCACCATCAAATCGCAAGACACATTCGTCTTGCAAAAAATTCGTCTTGCAGGGCATTCGTCTTGCGAGGTACCACTGTGTAAAGGAGTGTCTCTCTCCACATGAAGCGACCTGGACCCTAAAATCATCCTCTGAGGCCCTTCTTCCATGTGCCTCCTCCACGAGAGGTCCAGAGAGTGGCAACACGAGAACGGGCCTTTTATGCAGTGGCTCCCCATTTGTGAAATGCTCTTCCCAGGGAGGTTCAGCTGGCAGTTTCCTTATACACCTTTAGGCACCAGGTGAAAATGTTCCTCTTCAACCAGGCCTTTGGCATGGCATCCAATGTCCTTTTAAATATGTTATGGGGAAAGCTAACTGGAAAACTCAGAAACCAAGAAGATAAAAACTTTATAAAAGAACGGGAAAATCTTATAAGTTATCTGGGAGACCACTGTAAGCAGATGGAAACAAGAACAGGATTTTGACTTATTATTATGGACAATATGGTTTGATATAAAAACTGGAGTACGGAAGAATATGCAGTTGTGATGTTTAAAATGAGACCCCATGGAGGGGATGGGGGGTAGTCTCGAGATTTGGAGAATCTCTTTATATAGATTTGTTTTTACAGTTTGTGTTCATTTATATTTTGTATGTGTAAAACCAATAAAAATTATTTCAGGGGGGGAATGTGTTATGGGAGAGATTATTATTGGTTTGTTTTCATTCTTATTTTTATTATGTATTTTGTGCTTTTTTATATTGTAATTTTATGTTATGAAATGCCCTGAGATCTACAGATGAAGGGCGATATACAAATTTAATAAATAATAATAATAAATAATGAGGGGAAGGAAGACAAGTAGACGACACCTGCCTCTCAACTCCTCACAACATTATAATAGCTCTGTGAAATCACTCCAGCCTTGTCACAACCAAGGAAAAGGTTCACAGTCGGACTATTAAACCATGCACAAATGTTCCTTTTTAACCAGGCCTTTGGGTAATCTGATTTACATCCTATGCCCTTTTGAAATGTTTTTTGGGGGGGAGCTATTGGGTTGTTTTTACTTTTATTATGTATTTTGTGGTTTTATATCTTGATTTTATTCTGTGAACTGCCCTGAGACCCCCGGCTATAGGGCGGTATACAAATTCTAACAACAACAACAAACAACGAGGAGGAGAAGGAGGAGGAGGACGAGAAGAAGAAGAGGAGGAGGAGGAGGAGGAGGAGGAAGAAGAAGGGGGCTTCATGTGGCTCCCATCTCGTGACCCCAAATGCCAGAATCTTCCTGGGCAGGCCCACAAATCCATGCCATTGACCTGTTGGGTAAACCCAACCCAGCAACAAAATCTCAGCCTCAGTCTGTGTACACAACTGTACTTTCAAAGTACTGTACACAACTCCCCCCCCCCGAATCCTGGGAACTGGAGTTTGTTAAGTGTGCTGGGAACTTCAGGCTCTCGAAGGGATAAACCACAGTCCTGAAGTCTTTGTGGGGAGCTGTGTGCCTTAAACACAGCCTTAGTCCTAGAGAAGAAGAGGCGGCTATTCGGACAGGATCAGGGGCTGAATTCTCACCCCCCACAGACTCCGGGAGGAAAGAATGAGTCATGGTCTTGCACCAGGGTTTTGGGTCCCTCTCTCTCTCTCTCTTTACCATTTATAGTCAAAAAAGAGAACATCGGTGTCACTAGATCCCCAGAGAACACAGTCTCAGCCCCCATAAGATCTAGGAATGGCCTCAACCTCAGCTGTGGCCTCTTACTCCCTGAGTTACCTTCCAGAGAACCTCTCTCCTGTAGGGAAACCAGAGCGCTGGGTAATCCTATCCAACTGGAGAGGCCTGTGGACAGTCAACAATATATTCCCTATTTCCAGCTGTGAAAAGGGGGCCGAAAGCCTGCAGCCAGCAACCGAGAAGTAGCATTTGTCTGCCTCGCTGTAGGAGGGTGTCACTCTGTGTATGCACATGAACACCATGTGGTAAAAAAAGGTAAAGGAACCCTGGACGGTAAAGACCAGTCAAAGGTGAGTATGGGGTTGCGGCGCTCATCTCGCTTTCAGGCCAAGGGAGCCGACGTTTGTCCAGACAGTTTTCCGGGTCATGTGGCCAGCAGGACTCAACCGCTTCTGGCGCAACGGGACACCGTGGCGGAAAGCAGAGCACACGGAAACGCCTTTTACCTTACCGTCACAGTGGTACCTATTTATCTACTTGCACTGGTGTGCTTTCAAACTACTAGGTGTGGTCTAGTGGTTAAGAGCGGTAGACTCGTAATCTAGGGAACCGGGTTCGTGTCTCCGCTCCTCCACATGCAGCTGCTGGGTGACCTTGGGCTAGTCACACTTCTCTGAAGTCTCTCTGCCCCCCTCACCTCACTGAGTGTTTGTTGTGGGGGAGGAAGGGAAAGGAGAATGTTAGCCGCTTTGAGACTCCTTAAGGGTAGTGATAAAGCGGGATATCAAATCCAAACTCTTCTTCTCTTCTAGGTTGGACAGAGCAACGGGAGCTCACTCCGTCGCGGGGATTCGAACCACCAACCTTCCAATCGGCAAGCCCAAGAGGCTCGGTGGTTTAGACCACAGAGCCACCCGTGTTCCAATACACCATGTGGACAAGCAAGGCCCTTGTATGCAAGTTTCTTTGCAGGGAGAGGACTGTGGCTCAAGGCCAGAGTGCCTGCTTGGCATGATAAATAAAATAAAATAAAATATCCCAGGCTCAATCCGTGCTGCTCCCACGCAGGCCAGGGAGAGAGAGACTCCTGCCTGAACCCTTGGCTGAGATAGCCGAACCAATGCAGTCAGCAATGCATCCCGAAGACGCATCGTGGAGGGGCTGGTCAGACCAGGGTGAGGGTTAGGGGAAGCTGACTGCTCTTCACCCAAGGAGGGGCCCATCAAGTTGGAACGAGCTGTGCCAGGGAGTCGGGAGATGGGTGAACCACCTCAGGGTGGCTGGGGGGGAGCCACAGATGGGAAAATAGATCGAGAGGAGAGCTCACTTCTGGTGCTCCACTCCACCCCTCGTCACAAACCTTTGACGAGTCCACAGTGTGATGCAGCAGCAAAAATAGCTAATGCTATTCTAGGCTGCATCGATACAAGTCTAGTGTCCAGATCAAGGGGAAATCATAGTATTATTCTGCCTTGGTCAGACTACACCTGGAATACCATGTCCAATTCTTGGCACCACAACTTAAGAAGGATGTTGACAGGCCGAAACATGTGCAGAGGAGGGAAACCAAGATGATCAAGGGTCTGGACACTAAGCCTTATGAGGAAAGGTTGAAGAGGCTGGGCATGTTTAGCCAGGAAAAGAGGAGAGTGAGAGGAGATATGATCTTCAAATATACAAAGGGTTGCCACATGGAAGATGGAACAAGCTTGTTTTTTCCTGCTCTGGAGGCTAGGACCCGAACCAAAGGGTTCCGGCTAGAAGAATGAGAGTCCAATTCAACATCAGCAAGAACTTTCTGACAGTAGGAGCTGTTCGACAGTGGAACAGACTCCCTTGGGAGGTGATGGGCTCTCCTTCTTTGGAGGTTTTTAAGCAGAGGCTGGCTGGCCATCCGTCATGGATGCTTTAGCTGAGATTCCTGCATTGCAGAGGGCTGGACTGGATGACCCTGGGGGCCCCTTCCAACTCTACTATGAACCTATGATCACTAAAGCACTTTGTATTTCCCCAGCTCCTTGCCTCCCATTCCAGCACCATCTCCAGGACCCACCGCTAGCCCAGCCTCCTAGGAGGCAACTCCTGCTCTGTCTGGTTCAGAGATGCTGCTGTCAAATGAAAGGCACAAATACAGGATGGGAGACACCTGGCTTGAGAGCAGTACATGTGAAAAGGATCTAGGAGTCCTGGTAGACCACAAACTTGACATGAGTCAACAGTGTGATGCAGCAGCTAAAAAAGCCAATGCAATTCTGGGCTGCATCAATATGAGTAAAGCGTCTAGATCGAGGGAAGTAATAGTACCACTGTATTCTGCTCTGGTCAGACCTCACCTGGAGTACTGTGTCCAGTTCTGGGCACCACAGTTCAAGAAGGATACTGACAAGCTGGAACGTGTCCAGAAGAGGGCAACCAAAATGGTCAAAGGCCTGGAAACGATACCTTATGAGGAACGGCTTAGGGAGCTGGGTATGTTTAGCCTGGATAAGAGAAGGTTAAGGGGTGATATGATAGCCATGTTCAAATATATAAAAGGATGTCATATAGAGGAGGGAGAAAGATTGTTTTCTGCTGCTCCAGAGAAGCGGACACGGAGCAATGGATTCAAACTACAAGAAAGAAGCTTCCACCTAAACATTAGGAAGAACTTCCTGACAGTAAGAGCTGTTCGACAGTGGAATTTGCTGCCAAGAAGTGTGGTGGAGTCTCCTTTGGAGGTCTTTAGGCAGAGGCTTGACAGGCATATGTCAAGAATGCTTTGATGGTGTTTCCTGCTCAGCAGGGGGTTGGACTGGATGGCCCTTGTGGTCTCTTCCAACTCTATGATTCTATGTCCTCCATCTTCTGGGTCACAGAGATGCCAGCGCAGGTTGTGTGAACAGCTAGCCCAGATCCATCCCTCGCAGGAGGAGTTCCCGTTTACTTGCCCAGTCCAAAGAACAGCCTGATTTCTCATGTTTCCATTCCCACATAAAGGGGCTTAAGAAGCTGTGTTGCTTCCTGGACCAATGTCTTAGCTTGCTCAGCCATGCACAGCTCCCGCAGAGCCTTTGAACCCTGTTTTGCACGGCTCTGAATACTAAAGATCTTGGCAGTAAAACTGTACTTCTTCCTCAAGCGAGAGGCAGGGCTCAGGATAAGGCAAAGGTCCTTCACTTCCACAGAGACAGCACAGAATGTGCTTTTGGGTGCTCCCTCCTCACCCCACTTTCTTTCTCACTTGAAAAGACGAGCACAAGATGATATTGCAAATGTTAAAATATTATACGTGCAGGAATTGGCAGGTGGATAGCTGATGGATAAGGATAAATAAGTTTTAAAATAACAAAAAAACTACTGCAATACCATACAGGCCTGAATATAAGTCACACTCCCCGCCCCGCCCCCCAAATTCCGACAGTGGAAAGTTAAAGCGCGGCTTAAATTCAGGATCTTACTAAAATGGGCTTTTACGATATCGCTGTAGGATTTTCTTCTACATTTGCCATTTACGGGCATGAGTGCCTGCGGAATTTTAAGGGAGCGGCTTATATTCAGGTGTCCCTCTCCCCACCCCCGTTGAATTTTAAAGGTGAGGCTTATTTGCGGGTGCGGCTTATGTTGTTGTTGTTTAGTTGTTTAGTCGTGTCCGACTCTTCGTGACCCCATGGACCAGAGCACGCCAGGCACTCCTGTTTCCACTGCCTCCTGCAGATTGGTCAAACTCATGTTCGTAGCTTCAAGAACACTGTCCAAACATCTCGTCCTCTGTCGTCCCCATCTCCTAGTGCCCTCAATCTTTCCCAACATCAGGGTCTTTTCCAGGGAGTCTTCTCTTCTCATGAGGTGGCCAAAGTATTGGAGCCTCAGCTTCACGATCTGTCCTTCCAGTGAGCACTCAGGGCTGATTTCCTTAAGAATGGATAGGTTTGATCTTCTTGCAGTCCATGGGACTCTCAAGAGTCTCCTCCAGCACCATAATTCAAAAGCATCAATTCTTCGGCGATCAGCCTTCTTTATGGTCCAGCTCTCACTTCCATACAGCTTATATTCTATACGGCTTACGGTATATTCGGGCCAATACAATATAAGGTGAATTGTAAGGAATGGAATGTGAACTAGAAAGCAACTAGGAAAATAAAGAAGCGACAAGAGGAAACCTTAGATGCATCAAGAATGGAGTGCGGGAAACCCATGTTTTTTTGGGGGGGGCAGTATTAATCTGTCTTAATTTGCGGCTGATTTGGTAAAATTTGAGAAAACAATTTGGGGGAAAAAGAGAAAAGAAATTATGTGTGCTGCAAGCCATGAGCAAGCTGTGGAAAGACCGTCGCTTTCATTCGAGAGACGTGCTTTTCAAAGGAAGTCCCAGATCATGCTAACCTTTAACTGGTGGGCATCACTTCCCCCTTGCTACTGATTTACCTGAGGAGTCGGGGGCTCCACTTTCCTCTTCTTTTTCTGGTTCTGCTTGTTCGTCCTTGGGTAGACAACCAGCATCTCCAGCCACCTGGAGGAAAGAGAAAAGAGAGGAGAGTTAGGAATCGTGTCAAGGGAAGCATGGGGAAAAGGCTCCGAGAGCCAGGTGAGACTGGCGGTGGTTCCCCCTTTGGTGGAGCAGGTTGGCTGGTTGGCTACAAGCATCTATTAAAGAAAGAGATGGATTAGAGTGGTACCTCGGTTTAAGAACAGTCCGGTTGAAGAACGATTTGGTTTACAAACTCCGCAAAACTGGAAATAGTGTCTTGGTTTGAGAACTTTACCTCGGTCTAAGAATGGAAACCGAATGGTGGAAGGGCACTGGTAGCAGGAGGCCTCATTAGGGAAAGCGTGCCTCAGTTTAAGAATGGTTTCGGTTTAAGAACAGACTTTTGGAATGGATTAAGTTCGTAAACCAAGGTACCACTGTATTGGGCTTGTGCAACACCAGGGTGGTTTGGAGGGGTATTCCCATTGCTTTAAACATTTGCAATTTTAAGTCAATGGACTCACCAGGAAGTCTGACTTGAGGGAAAACAGTCTTGCCATGGCTCTGTGTTCAAATCACACACACACACACACACACACACACACACACACACAGCCCCCCTTATGTTGGAGACATCTAAGCAGCTGTTGCTCTGGAGGACAGGATATAAAGCGGTGGGCAGAGTCCACAACTTGCATGCAAATTGTCCCAAGTCCATTTCTAACATTTGCAGTTCCAAGGAGGGGAGGCCTCTCAAAGGGTTGGGAAGGTATGGCTCATCTGAATGGACAACGCTAGACTACGAGGGTTTGTGGGATATGAAAAAGACCTTCGTATATGTTTTCCAGCAGAGCAATAGCTCAGACGATAGAGCATGAGGCTCTTTATCTCAGGGTCAGGGGTTTGATCCCCACGTTGGGCAAAAGATTACCAATGAGCTACAACTTTCCTAATAATAATAATAATAATAATAATAATAATAATAATAATAATAATAATAATAATAAGGGACCCAGGTGGCGCTGTGGTTAAACCACTGAGCCTAGGGCTTGCTGATCAGAAGGTTGGCGGTTCGAATCCCTGTGACGGGGTGAGCTCCTGTCGCTTGGTCCCAGCTCCTGCCAACCTAGCAGTTCGAAAGCACGTCAAAGTGCAAGTAGATGAATAGGAACCGCTACAGCGGGAAGGTAAACGGCGTTTCCATGTGCTGCTCTGGTTTGCCAGAAGCGGCTTTGTCATGCTGGCCACATGACCTGGAAGCTATACGCCGGCTCCCTCGGCCAATAATGCGAGATGAGCGCGCAACCCCAGAGTCGGTCACGACTGGACCTAATGGTCAGGGGTCCCTTTACCTTTTTTAATAATAATAATAATAATAATAATATATTATTTATACCCCGCCCATCTGGCTGGGTCTCCCCAGCCACTCTGGGCGGCTTCCAACAGAAAAAATAGAACACAGTAATCTATTAAACATTAAAAGCCTCCCTGAACAGGGCTGCCTTCAGATGTCTTCTAAAAGTCTGGTAGCTGTTTTCCTCTTTGACATCTGTTGGGAAGGCGTTCCACAGGGCAGGCGCCACCACCGAGAAGGCCCTCTGCCTAGTTCCCTGCAACTTGGCTTCTCGCAACGAGGGAACCGCCAGAAGGCCCTCGGTGCTGGACCTCAGTGTCCGGGCAGAACGATGGAGGTGGAGACGCTCCTTCAGGTATACTGGACCGAGGCCATTTAGGGCTTTAAAGGTCAGCACCAACACTTTGAATTGTGCTCGGAAACATACTGGGAGCCAATCTTTCAGTTACTCTTCAAATCTTCTCTGTGCGAACAGCAACAACGTGGGCACTGATCCAAGCAGAGCAATAACTGTGCCCCCTTCCCCACCCAAAACCCCTGCTCAAAGCAAATGCTTTCTCTTCCCCTCCCAAGCGGTGGGGTGGCTTCTAATCTCTGTTCCAACACACACAAGCACAGGATGCACTGTTTGCGCTTGGGGTGGCGCCCGTGTTTTCCATGGCGAAGCTGCTACTTTTCAGGAGTTTATTCAACGCCACCGTGAAAATAAAAGTCTGCCCCCCCCCAGCGACTCTGAGCTGCGCAAGCTCCCATGCGCAAGCTTCTCAAGAGGCAGCAAGGGCATGGAAGACAGTGTATGATTGTAGTAATAATAACCAGCCCGAATTCCCACACCACCTCCAAGCCAGCAGCCGCAAACCTAAGACAGATGGACGTTGATTTGCCAAACAGGAGCCCACTCCAACCTCAATGGAGGGCAGGGGGTAGAATCTCACGAAAGTAGCATGATGGAAGCAGCTAGATCTCAGAACTAAAGCTGCTGGAAATCTAGTGATTTTATAACATCTTGTTGTTGTTGTTGTTGTTGTTGTTGTTGTTGTTAATACCCCACCCATCCGGCTGGGTTTCCCCAGCCACTCTGGACGGCTCCCAACAGATTAAAAACAGAATATAAAACACCAAATATTAAAAACTTCCCTAAACAGGGCTGCCTTCAGATGTCTTCTAAAAGTCAGATAGTTGTTTATTTCCTTGACATCTGATAGGAGGGCATTCCATAGGATAGACGCCACTACTGAGAAGGCCCTCTGCTTGGTTCCCTGTAACTTCGCTTCTCGCAAGGCCCCTGTTCCCCTCACAGAGCTTCAATTATCAGATTGTGTTAATCACCCATCCTTCTTCCCAGGGAATGCTGGGAGTTGTAGTTCTGTGCAGGGGACCTCTTAAGAACTCTCAGCACCTTAAGAGGCTTCAGCTCCCAGAATTCTGCTTAAAGCGGTGTGATAGTGCTTGAAATGTGTTGTGTGGATGTGGCCAATTTGCTCTCTGCTCTTGCAGCATTCCAGCAAGCTTTAAATAGCTGAAAAGCAGTCCATAAAGCACATAAAAATCTCACAGTGACTCAGCACGGGGAGCTCTGTGACGGATAAGGAACAAAACTGACGCCAATTCAGTTTCTAAGGTCATGCGGCAGGTCAATTTGCCCCTGTTAACCCCAGTCGTGACAGAACCAGATCTCCCCAAACCGTACAGGTTTGTCCCACTGTGCTCTGTACGTAGTCCGAACATTTCTTTAGGCGTGAAGCATTTACCCAAGAAAGGGGTTGCAGGCAGCTGGAGCACTCTGGCCCCAGCAAGAGAGAAGGGGCAAGAAATTCAGGGAACAATTAATTCCCGCAGATCAAGCCCAACTTGGGCAGGACAGCTGTGACAAGGGAGACAGAGGAAACAAGCAAATCCTGCTCAACAGGTCAGGTCCAATTCCGCAGCCTGGATTCTGCCTCTCCCTGTCTGTGGTGCTCATTTCAATCTCTCCCCCCCCTTTTTTTGTTTTAACGCCTAACTATTTCAGGATTTGCAGGTTTAAGATGCAACAAGGAGAACAAATGAGTCTAGCCGGCTGTTGCTCAGGGCAATTCAGGTTTGCTACTTCCGCTCCATGCAGACCTGCTGAGCTCAAGACATCTTTGCATAAGGATTCTAGCCTGCCGTGGGTGCAGAGCCTGAGTCTGGGAATGATCTGTAAGGGCAGGCATGTCCAACAGGTAGATCGTGATCTACCGGTAGATCACTGGATGTCTGCGGTAGATCTCTGGTAGATCATTGGCTCTGCTCAAAGAAGCTGAACAACTGTGGCTCCCCTAAAAAAAAAGCTCAACATTTTACCTCCTGCCTGAAAAAACTCAACAACTTTGACCCGAACCTCCCCAAAATGGACCTTCCTCCTTCCTAAAAAAAGCTCAACATCTTTGACCTGAACCCCCAAAAGGGGGGTAGATCACTGCCAGTTTTTAACTCTGTGAGTAGATCGCAGTCTCTTAGGAGTTGGCCACCCCTGTGTAAGGGTGACTCCCTACAGGGAGCCAGCCCCCATCATCTTAACGCCCACCTCGCCAAGCACAGGGAGCAGCAGTGGGTCTGAAGCAGCCAGGGGGGAGGGGAAAGACTCGGAGGGAGAGAGAAGGCAGCGTGCGGAACGATGGGAAAGCTCAGGGGAGGAGAGATGTAGGCAAGGGCTTAAGGACGCTGGAGAGCCATTCCACCGCCTTGAGCAGGAGGAGGCCGAGAGGGCATCGCTCCTTCCGGCGCAAGAGTTAAGGAGAGCACTGCGACGCAGGTCAAGGGGGAGGCGTTTTGGGGTGCCCCGACTACTTTGCTAGCGTAGGAACAGACGTACGCCATTGCCGGATTCTGGTTCGGACTGAGAGGTCATGATTTAAGCTATCTCTGCACTGTAAATACTATGCACAATGAAAGTCTTTAAAGACAAACTGGACTCAAGCGGAGTTATTCTAGAGTAGCCACGACGACCCTCTGACATGATCCTAGTCCTCAGTGATCCATATCCACCTTGATTTTAAAAGTAGGCTAACCCGGGGCCTTCATGAGAACGTAAACCAGGGGTCATCAAACTAAGGCCCGGGGGCCGGATGCGGCCCAATCACCTTCTCAATCCAGCCCGCGGACGGTCTGGGAATCAGCATGTTTTTACATGAGTAGAATGTATCCTTTTATTTAAAATGCATCTCTGGGTTATTTGTGGGGCCTGCCTGATGTTTTTACATAAGCAGAACATGTCCTTTTATTTCAAATGCATCTCTGGGTTATTTGTGGGGCATAGGAATTTGTTCATTTTTCCCCAAAAAATATAGTCCGGCCCCCCCACAAGGTCTGAGGGACAGTGGACCGGCCCCCTGCTGAAAAAGTTTGCTGGCCCCTGACGTAAACTCCTGCAGTTTGGTCAAACTCATGTTGGTAGCTTCGAGAACACTGTCCAACCATCTCGTCCTCTGTCGTCCCCTTCTCCTAGTGCCCTCAATCTTTCCCAACATCAGGGTCTTTTCCAGGGAGTCTTCTCTTCTCGTGGCCAAAGTATTGGAGCCTCAGCTTCAGGATCTGTCCTTACAGTGAGCATTCAGGGCTGATTTCCTTAAGAATGGATAGGTCTGATCTTCTTGCAGTCCATGGGAGCACATTACCAACTCAGAAAAAGCAAGTGTGCTTCACTGCTCAGAATTTGGGGGGACAAACTGCTCTGGAGAGCGACAAGCTGAGATTTTAGGCCTAGGCAGACGGGTGGACTTGCGCCTCGAAGGGCGATCTCACTATTCAGATGCCTAACTGTTCAGCATTTGCCAAATTGCGAGGCCCTGGGAAGTAGGCTGCAGGGAACGAAGGAGGAGGAGGAATATTTCATTTTAATTTCCTTCCAAAGGTCAGTCCTCCTTGGGAAAGAGAGGAAGAGCAGCTGTGTACACAGGGAGCAGGGACAGCAGGGGAACAGAGACCAAGTCAAAACCAGAAAAGGCCGAGCAGAGAATGTGCCGGAACTGCAATAAGATCGGCTTGTGCGCGACATTCCCAGAAGCAAATGACTCCATGCAGAACTGCTGGGACTTTTGAGGAGCAGGTGGAGGCCATGGTCTAGGCCAGTGAGTGTGTGGAACGGGGCCTTCTAAGGGTTAGCCCCCAGACTTTGGCAACCCTAAGTCAATATCAACCAAGCAATGGGAAACTGTGCTAAGTTCCATAACAAGCGTGTCTTTGGACCTTAGACCAAGACTCATACAACAAAAACATATAATTTACTGGAATCTGCTATGTTTGTTTAGGAAAGGGCTACCCAGCTGCTGGAGTTGTAATAGAAGTGATGCTTCTTCGAAATATATCTTCACGCAATGTCTCACATGTGTGGTGTAGTGGTTAAGAGTGGTAAGACTCGTAATCTAGGGAACTGGGTTCGTGTCTCCGCTCCTCCACATGCAGCTGCTGGGTGACCTTGGGCTAGTCACACTTCTTTGAAGTCTCTCAGCCCCACGCATCTCACAGAGTGTTTGTTGTGGGGGAGGAAGGGAAAGGAGAATGTTAGCCGCTTTGAGACTCCTTACAGTAGTGATAAAGCAGGATATCAAATCCAAACTCTTCATTGGTATGGAATTGGCATGCAATTCCACCTCGATAGAATTTTCTGGGTTCAACAACATTTGGAAAGAGATGGGATGGAGGGGTGACTGGGGTGTTAGCTGTTGACTAGGCAAGAGCAGGAGGCCAAGCTCCCAATATTTGCGCAAGGCCCAGCCTATCCAGAGGCTTCAGACTGACAGCCAATCGCAGAGGCCAACGTTGCACATTCTTATCCCCTCCTTTGCCTGAAGAGGGCGACATCACCCAAACATCCACACAAGCCCACAAGCCACCTAGAACAAAGGATGCAGGAGTCAAAATTTGGGGGGCCCTGGCACATCACAATGGGTGCTCAGCATCACGAGGAGCAGAAACAGCCCCTCCTTCAACCCCCTGAGCCTCTTGCTCCAGCAGTGAAATGAGAATTTTGCTGTATGCCACGGCCTCTCTCAATTTCTGCCTTCTCTGCCGCTGCCCCTCTTCCGAGAACACACTGCTGCCAACTCACCCACTGATGATCTCCTTGTTCTCAGCTCGGATGAAGTGTTCCTTCTCAGGTGTCAATATGCAGAGGGAGAACTTCTGCCCAGTCCGGCTTTCCCCGTCCACGACATCCGTACACTGGTTCATGTTGATGGTGCCCTGGGGCAGGGTGGTTGGCTAGAAGGGAAAATGAAAGCGGGGAAGTTATAGGGAGCAAGGACGAGAGCATGTTTCAAATGTTCAGTGCTTTCCTTTGCCACCCAGGTGTCCTGGACATTTTGGACTACAACTCCCATCACTGTAACACTGCCTGTTGGAGCTGATGGGAGCTGTAGTTTATTTTCTGTTTTCTTTTCTTTTTTAAATTTGGAATGCAGATCTCAGGGCAGTTGCCAAGATAAAATCACAATATATAAAGTTAAAATACATAATAAAAATAAAAACAAGAACAACCCCATAATCCCCCCAACACATTTTAAAAGGGCATTTGAATAGGTGCCTCCGAACAACCCCCAGCACCCTTAAAGAACTACACAGTTCCTGGGATCATATATTGAAATATATTATCACAGCGGCGAGATTGTTATATGAAAGGATTTGCCATTACCTACTACAGAATAATGGTGACTGAAATTAATGGATTTGGCTGAGACGGCGATGTTGACGTGTTTAGTTATAGAAAAATCATTGTTGCCCTTTATTAATGACAGGAAACCCTTTATGGACTTTTTGCACAAAAACGAAAATGAATTTGCAGTATCTGGGTTTGAAGTCTGAAAAAAGGTTAGTCTATGGAAAGTAGAAGAGCTGGATGCTATCATGGAGCAAAGGTTTTACTTAAGTCTTTTCTTTTCCTTTTTCCAGCTCTACCAACTGAGCTATCCTAGGACATAATAGCCACCACGATAACTTGTTATTACCCAACATAGTCATCTCAGTGCATCGCTATATACACCTGCCAAACAAATTATTCTTGGTTGCCGTTTCCCTTCCAAAACACGTTAGCTGTTGATCTTTGCTCCTTCCCAATGCTGCCCCCTCACCCCACCCCAAACCACCATTTCTTAAACCAAAGGCCAATCTCAGGGGCAGCTCATTTTGCTGCCCGAGGCGAAGGACAAGATTCTGCATCTGCCACCCACGCAAGACGGGACTGGCAGCAGAATCTCATCTCAAGGCTGGCAATGGGACTGTGTCCTCCTGGGCACTCATTGTGTGTGGGCGCAGGACAGATTGTGTGGCATCTCCTGCTGAAACAGGAAAGTACAGTCAGGGGGCTGCTCCCGCTGCCTCCCCAAAACATCTGCCACCCGAGATGGTGTCCTCACGCCTGCCTAATGGTAAGGTAAAGGGGCCCCTGACCATCATTATTATTATTATCAGGTCCAGTCGTGTCCGACTCTGGGGTTGCAGTGCTCATCTCGCTCTAAAGGCCGAGGGAGCCAGCGTTTGTCTGCAGACAGCTTCCGGGTCATGTGGCCAGCATGACAAAGCCACTTCTGGCAAACCAGAGCAGCGCACGGAAACGGCGTTTACCTTCCCGCCGGAGCGGTCCCTATTTATCTACTTGCACTTAACGTGCTTTCGAACTACTAGGTGGGCAGGAGCTGGGACCGAGCAACGGGAGCTCACCCCGTTGCAGGGATTTGAACTGCCGACCTTCTGATCAGCAAGCCCTAGACTCTGTGGTTTAACCCACAGCGCCACCTGGGTCCCTCCTGCCTAATGGTACCGAAGGCCAAGTTCCCCTCCACACGAAAACGGGCCGTAACATCTCTGCTTCCTCCGAACAGAGGTTGTGGAATACGAGCAATTCACACAAAAAATCATTTTCTTGCAACCAGATAGGTGACTTCCAAGGCCGCTGTCCACATGCTAGGACAGTGATGGTGAACCTATGACATGCGTGTCAGACATGACACGCAGAGCCCTCACTGCTGGCACGCACCCCATTGGCCCATTCCCGCTGTTGTTGTTGGTTTTTCCCCACCCACCCCCATTTGTTCTCCGGCTCCTACAGCTTGTCTCTCCTACAGCTTGTCTCAGCTGTTAAAACCCAGAGATTGGTTTTTAACCCTTTCTGTGCTGGTTTTTGGCGCTTTGGCAGACTATGTCGGTGCTGCGTGTTAGTTCCAGCGAAGGTATTATTCGTCATTTATTTCTGTTCTCTTCCCCCCAAAAAAGCGAAGCAACTTTTGCACACACACACCGCCCCAAAAAACCTCCAAAACTTTGGTCAGCAGCTCCCCCCAAACAGCTCAACAACTCTGGACAGTGCCCTTCAGCTCTCTATATTGGACAAACAGGCCAAACCCTACGCCAAAGGATAAATGGACATAAATCTGACATCAGGAACCAGAAGACAGAAAAACCAGTAGGAGAACAATTCAATCTCCCAGGACATTCTATACAAGATCTCAAAGTAGCTGTCTTACTACAAAAGAATTTCAGAAATAGACTGGAAAGAGAAGTTGCTGAATTGCAACTTATCACCAAGCTCAAAACCATGGAGGGACCTGGTTTGAACAGAGATATCGGATTCTTATCTCATTATACATGATAAGCGATCTTCAGCCATCTCAACCCTTGCTTTTTCATGCAAAACCATTTGCAGTCGTTTGCGGTCATCAACAGCTATCAGTCAGTCAATCACCCATTTCCACCACCCTTCTGAGTGATCCCCCCTCCCCATCCCCACCCCTCCCCACCCCTTCTCTACATAAGTGCCTGGAAACTTCCATTTCACTGTATCTGAAGAAGTGTGCATGCACACGAAAGCTCATACCAAAATAAAAACTTAGTTGGTCTTTAAGGTGCTACTGAAGGATTTTTTTTTATTTAACTCTGGACACTTTGTGATAAATAAGAGGTTTTTGGTTTGGTTTGGTTAAATAATTAGTTTTTGGTTTATTAAATAGTTATATATTACAATTATACATTTTTGTTATTTAAACTATAAATATCGCGAAATTATGGTTTTTTTCTTGAAGTGACACACCACCCGAGTTATGCTCGGTTTTTTGGCGAATTTTGACACACCAAGCTCAAAAGGTTGCCCATCACTGTGCTAGGATAATGTTAGCCCTTGACAAAAATGGCCCCTCTGCACATGTCCACAACCAGTCATACAACACCATTCGACATCCCCACCCCCCGGGAGGGGGGGAGCAGGGCCTCAGTTTGAGTTAGGAGCAACCCAAAGAACTTTTGATCACGTTGCGAATACCGCCCCCTTTTGGCTCCAAGCAACCAAAGTCCACTCCTATCCTCTGGTAGTATTCCCAAAAGTATATACTGGAGGCATGTTACCAGTTCTCCCACAGCATTTTACGTTGCATCATGAGAAACCAGAAAGTCGAGGGTTAAAGGTGAATGGGTGCCCACCCAAAGAGAAGGCTTTGATGAACAATGGTTCCTTGGTTCTCAAACTAAATCCGTTCCGGAAGTCCGTTCCAAAACCAAAGCGTTTCAAAGCCAAGGCACGCTTTCCCAGAGAAAGTAATGCAAAATGGATTAATCCGTTCCAGACTTTTAAGAACAACCCCTAAAACAGCAATTCAACATGAATTTTACTATCTAACCAGACCATTGAAGCATAAAATGAAAGCAATAAACAATGTACTGCAGTCACACAATCAGTCAATCAATGGGTAGCTGAACTGGGTTCCACACAATCACACACAAAAAAGAGCCGCAAAAACGCAAAATAAATAGCAAAAACAGGCAGACCTCAGCGTAACACTCAAAATGGAAGAGTAACACTCAAAACGGAGCCCGTTCAGCTTTCAAAAAAAAAGTTCACAAACCAGAACACTTTCTTCCGGGTTTGCAGTGTTTGGGTTCCAAGTTGTTTGAGTACCAAGGTGTTTGAGAACCAAGATACCGCTGTACCTCTGTATGATTCACTGCTCTCTCTCCTTCACATCAGCCTCTATCACATTTGCGTCAAGCACAATTGGATCGTTCAAAGGGATCCCTGATGAAGAAGTGCAGCGGAATTCCACCCCGCCCTCCGGGAAAAAGAGGGTGCCTGTTGTGCCTCTGTATGAACTGTTGCCCTGGGTCTGCCTCTTCCCAGTCAAGAGGCACAAACATGCAACTCCTTTACGAGTTGTTCTTGAGTTCTCAAAACTCAGAAATAAAACTCTTTTGAGGGTACAGAAACAGCAGGCCTCGGATTTTAATTCTGAAGCCTATTTGTGCTATCAAGCATTGGCGGAGCATCCGGGAGGGGCTTTGAAATGGGACACGGTCAGTCTCCTAACAAGAGACAGGAGAGAAGAGAGACGGTATTGAGAGAATGTTAAACCCCAGACCCTCTCTTTTAAGAGAGAGCAAGGCAACATATTGAGAGCCAGTGTGTGGTGCAGCACACTGGCGGACCTTCATTCTCTGGCATTGGGGGCGGAGAGCAGGCAGGGGCGGGGGCGGAGCTGGCACACAGGGCCGTCTTAAGCCCATCCAGCACCCTGGCGCTAAGGTCCCTCTAGCGCCCCCCTCCAGAGCCTCTCCAAGGGCCCGGAAGTGCCAAGCGGACTGCAGCAGTAGCAGGAGGCCACCTCCGAGAACTCCGCGCTGCGCCTCCTCGTTTCCCCAGCGCTGGGTTCCGCTCAGTCAAGCTTCGCCACCAGCGCGCGCACCGCGGGACCAGCAAGAGCTGCTTGGGCGCTGTGCGCGCGCTGGTGACGAAGCTCGACTGAGTGGAACCCAGCGCTGGGGAAACGAGAAGGAGGCGCAGCACTGAGTTCTCAGAGAAGGAGTGCAGTCCTGGCCAGATTGCCGGAACCCTGCGCTCACTTGGTGCCCTTCCAGCACCCTCCAGTGCCCGGCGCCGTGGTTCTCCGCGCCACTAGCCTCTATGGCTAGGGCGGGCCTGCTGGCGCACTTTCTGGGGGCAGGGCGCCCTGCGTGGGCGGGGGGGCAGCCACCATGGCGCCCTCGGAATCACGCTGCCTGGGGCAGTGCGCCCCAATTGCCCCTCCCTTCCTACGCCCCTGGTGCAGCGGTTGAAACGAAGGAGTAGGACATGGGAGACCCAGGTTCAAATCCCTCCTCAGCCCTAAAGCTCCATGGGGGGGGGCGCTTGGGCAAGGCAGCGTCTCTCAGCCAGAACTACTCAAAAGGTCATTGTAAGGATAAAAGATGGAGGGTGATCTGTTTAAGACCTGGGGGGGGGGCCTGCGGAGTGGAAATAAACAAAATAATCTTCATCTCAAGGACAGAGGGAGAGTTTTAATGACCAGTCATAAATTGCTGGCTGCCCTGCTTCATTTACAACATGCCAGCAAAGGCACCAGGGGAGGAAACGGCCCAGGCACGCTGGCGAAGAAGCAGCATCTTGGGAGGGAGAAGGAGCCAAGGAGGCGATGCATCAGAATTCCACCCCCACCCCCGGCATGGCCAATTTGTGTTTACATGCGCAAAGAACGGCCCCCAACGGCCCCCAACTTGTCTTGCCAAGTTGAAAAACTTCCGTGAGCAGCAGCGTGGCACACTTTTCTGGAAGCGATTCCCCGAGGAGGTACCCTGGCTCCGCAAAGTAGCAGACAACCCAAGCAGGCACACACAAGCATTCTCTACCAGTATAAATCATCCGTAAGCTTCCCAGAAAACTTGGAAAGGATGCCAGGCATCAGCCTTCCAGGAGGAGGAGGAGGAGGAGGAGGAGGAGGAGGAGGAGGAGGAGGAGGAGGAGGAGGAGGAGGAGGAGGAGGAGGAGGAGGAGAGGAAATGGTGGCTCTCGCCCCACACGGCTGGGCCTCCCAGAGGCAAGCACTTGCTGGTGCAAGAGGTACCACTGCAGAAGGCATGCCTGGAGCAAGCAAAAATTGCAGAGCGCTTGCTGTGCTTTTTAAACACGAGCTAGCTGGGCTGTTTCGAAGTCTACGGTGTCCCGCAGCTAGTTCTTAGAATTGTAGAGTTGGAAGGGACCCCGAGGGTCATCTAGTCCAACCCCCTTGCAATGCAGGAATCTTTTGCCCAAAGCGAGACTCGAACCCACAACCCTGAGATTAAGAATTTCGTGCTCTACCAAGTGAGCTAGGATAATTCAAGCCGTGCCTTGGCCACAAATCTATGCAGAGGTCCCCTGGTACATTCCACCATCTAAATCTACAAGAGCAAACTTTCTGGATTTTGAGGATAATCGTATCAGTGATGTCGGAGGAATTTGATCTTTGGAAATTAAGAGGATGAGCTCGCCTGAATAGACCCAACATGCAGATTGAAATTTAAGCTCTCCACCTTTTCCCCATGCTTCTGGGGTGTCTGAACACAGTTCTCAGACCAAATAATGTATCGAAATAGGCTTTGAATGCACATTTGGATGCAAATATTCAAGCAGATTTTTCTGAAAATCACAAATCAATGCGGAAACAGGATGGAACTAACTTCAAGGTTGATGCATTTGAAAATTAAACCAGTTTTCCCAACCCCCAATCAGTCATGGTCTCCCTTATAGGATTATTGCATGGAGTCTAATATCGAGATATCAAAGTAGAGGTTGGACAAGTGGAGCTGTAGGAAGCAGGTCAGCAAGGTGTTTCCATTCCTACCTGCTGCCAAGGGATAGCTCAGTCGGTAAGGCATGAGACTCTTAATGTCAGGGTTGTGAGTTCGAGGCCCATGTTGGGCAAAATATTAATGCACTGCAGGGGGTTGAACTAGATGACCCTTGGGGTCCCTTCCAACTCTACGATTCTACGATTGGCTTCCCAGGTCACCCAGTGAGCCGAGTGGGAGGATTCGAACCCTGCTCTCCCAGGTCCTAGCCCGGCACTCTGACCACTACACCAGTCTCCCCAAGAGCTGCGGAGCCACCATCAGAATAGACAACTCCTTGTGGAACAACCACCTGAATACACAGCCATGAAATAAGGTGGGAATTGAAGTAGCAGCAGAATCTGGGGAGGGTTTCTCGGCCAGGGGAGGGAAAGAGAGCCTTGTCTTTCCAGCATTTCATGCACAGGGGTGGCAAGTTCAGCCAGGGGACATTTTTAAAAAGATGCGTAAAGTTTACTCAAGGCAGACAGCAAGTCTAAACAGCCAATCGGACCAGCCGGGAGCAAAGAGGTAGATTGAGAAGCAGTCAGATCTCAAGGGTAAAGAGAGCCAGGAGGACTTGCCGTTAACCCTGTCGGATCCACAAACTTGCTCAGCATCCTTATATTTTCACCCTGCCTTCAGAAGAGCTCGAGGCAGTTTACACCACATCTACACCACGCAAAGCACTCTCAGACCACTTTTAAAATTCATGGGTTCCACCCATCTAAGCATGCTGGGAACTATAGTCTGTTAAGGGTGCAGAGAAGTGTCCCCTCACAGTGCTACAGTTCCCAGAGTTCGCTGGGAAGAAGAAACGGTTGTTAAACCACCCCAGGAAACGTAGCTCTGTGAAGGGAGTAAAGGTAAAGGGACCGCTGACCATTAGGTCCAGTCGTGACCGAATCTGGAGTTGCAGCGCTCATCTTGCATTATTGGCCGAGGGAGCCGGCGTACAGCTTCCAGGTCATGTGGCCAGCATGACTAAGCCGCTTCTGGCGAACCAGAGCAGCACACGGAAACGCCGTTTGCCTTCCCGCTGTAGCGGTGCCTATTTATCTACTTGCATTTTGACGTGCTTTCGAACTGCTAGGTTGGCAGGAGCTGGGACAGAGCAACGGGCGCTCACCCCGTTGCAGGGATTCAAACCGCTGACCTTCTGATCAGCAAGCCCTAGGCTCAGTGGTTTAACCCACAGCGCCACCTGGGTACCACCTTCCCGCTGTAGCGGTCCCTATTTATCTACTTGCACTTTGACGTGCTTTCGAACTGCTAAGTTGGCAGGAGCTTGGACCGAGCAACGGGAGCTCACCCCGTTGCAGGGATTCGAACCGCTGACCTTCTGATCAGCAAGCCCTAGGCTCTGTGCCACAGTGCCACCTGCGTCCCTTGTGAAGGGAATAGGGGTCTCCAAATAAATCTCAGCAACACTACAGTTCCCAAGAACCTGTGGGGGAGGCCGTGGCTGTTTGAAAAGGTATAATGGACGCGGGTGGCGCTGTGGGTTAAACCACAGAGCCTAGGGCTTGCCGATCAGAAGGTCGGCGGTTCAAATCCCTGTGACGGAGTGAGCTCCTGTTGGTCGGTCCCTGCTCCTGCCAACCTAGCAGTTCGAAAGCATGTCAAAGTGCAAGTAGATAAGTAGGTATCGCTACAGCGGGAAGGTAAATGGCGTTTCCGTGCGCTGCTCTGGTTCGCCAGAAGCGGCTTTGTCATGCTGGCCACATGACCTGGAAGCTGTACACTGGCTCCCTCGGCCAATAACATGAGATGAGCGCTGCAACCCCAAAGTCGTCCGCGACTGGACCTAATGGTTAGGGGTCCCTTTACCTTTACCTTAATGGTCCTTTAAATGTGTGGGGTGGGTTTGCATAGTTGCCCATTTATGCTCACAGCAGCATCTCCGAGCTCATTCTGAGGTGAGGAACTGGTTTTTTGTACCAGAAACTGGGCTGAGCTCCGGGAGGCTGGTTCAGATGAGCAAACACACTTTGTTGCTGCTGAGCAAATTGCGGGAACCATTGCTGAGATGATGCAAATCACCCAGAGATCTGCCAGCAGATCCCAATCCAGCTTCTGCCCAACTGTGCTCTGCATGAGAAGCCCTCCCGCCCGCCCAATTAAAACTAGAGTTTTACACAACCCCTCGCATCCCAAAGAAGTGTGCAAGCATTGGCCAGCCAGGGCAGTCATCTCATAAGGCGAAGGTAATACAAAGTCAGGAGCAACTGAGCACTCTGATCACAACGGCCATAGACTCGCAGGGGTGCAGCAGGGAACCTCCTTCACAGGTGAGCAGTCTGATCTTCCAGAAGCTCTGACTTCATTAAGTACTTGCAGCCCCTGTTAGAAACTCAGATATGTAAGCTAGGTGCCAAGTGGCTCCTTAAAGCAGGGTTGCAGTCGCCAAAACGGAATGTTTAGTCGCCATTTTGGCACCGGGTGGCTCAAAAGCCATCTTTTGGGTTCCTGAAATTCGTTCTGAGTGCACAGATAAAATATAAGGGATGGAATTCTACAGGATGGGGTATTAGCGTGTGAAAACAGTCCTGATCCAAGGTTCCCCAGGCATGCACCTCCATGGCGGCACCCTGGCGCCTGGGCACCTTCACTCGGTCGCAAGTTGCCAGGTGCAAAGGGCCCCGTAAAATAAATAAACCAGGGAATCGTCATTCTGGCCGATTCCATGCCCCCAAAGATGGGTACCACCTGGGAGAGAGGGTCTGGCCACCCTCTGTATTTAAAACTCCCCTGCCCCACAAAGAACCCCTAAAACTTCTGCTTGCAGTCCAGTATTTGCATACCGCCATGCTGCAAATGGTTGTGTGGGGAGGCTTCTAAGTTTAAATAGGGGGAGCCGGGAGATGGAGCAGGTCTCTTTTATTCCAGGTGGCTCCTGTCTTCTCGGTTGTGGGGAAATCAGCCAGAAGGATAATAATGTGAGGGAGAAAAGGGCCATGTGCGAAGCAGCCCCCGCCCCTCTCTTTCCCCTGGGCTGATGGAATCAAACAAGCTTTTATTTTTCCGAGGCTGTTTTGACCTTATATGGGGAATTCTCGCATGCAGCTGTAATCGTGCTTCGCAGCAGCGATTCACCCCCAGGAAACCTCTGCCACGGGCCCGCTCCACTCCTTTCCAGATACAGCTGCAACACCCAAACGCAAACACGGGTCCAGCTACCAGAAGGTTAACAAATAATTAACCTCGGGGAAATCATCAACACAAAGGAAGATGGAAGCAGTTTCACGGATCCGGGCAGATTTGCACGCTGCATTTAGAGCATGGACAACACACATTTCAAGCGCATAGCTTCCCCCAAGGAATCCTGGAGGACGGCTGTTTCCCCCGTTCACAGAGCAACACCACTTCCAGCAACTTTAATTCCAGAAACTACAATTGCTGGCACCCGTCTGCCTTGAGAGACAATGGAGTGCTCCTCCGGGGGTGAAGTCAAACTGCTGGAGAATCACAGCGCCTGCTGTGGCTGCAGAAACCGGTCGCTCGCAATTGCTGCTTCCCGCATTGTTTTTGCTGCGCTACGAGCACCGAAGTGACCGCCCCAGGGTGCAAGCCTGGGCAGTGGTGTCTGGAGGTCCTGGGCTGCTCAGACGACAAGACCCCCTTCTCGGCCTTGCCGATGGGGTCCAAAGGAAAGCAGAGCAAGACATTTGGCACCAGCTTAGCCGCAGGAGCTGCCGGAAGGAATCATACAAGGTGCCACCCAACCATCTCAGGAACTTCACTCCAGATCTGTGTAGGGTTTATTCCTGAGCCTTTTCTTCTCCCTCAGATATCCCACAGGGCAGTCTCAGTTCAGGTCTTCCTTCTCCTAGATGGGCTACCTTCCCAGGTGACCGAACCACACCTGCCCCTTACTTCCCTCTACAGAATACTCAGAAACCTCCTCTTTGACCATTGGACCCGCTTTTTCTCGGCGGCTTAATCCACTGCAGCCTGTCCCAAATTCTTTGTGAGGTTGTGTGCTTTAAATGTATGGTGAAGGCCTGCTCTCAGTTGTCATTAATTAGGGAAACGCATAGACGACAAGGGTATCAATGGTAATTACAGTCAAACCTCGATTGTCGAACGTAATCCGTTCCGGAAGCCCGTTCGGCTTCCAAATAGTTCAGCAACCAAGGCACGGCTTCTGAAAGGTTGCAGGAGTTCCCTGCACTCAAGCGGAAGCTGCGTCGGTCGTTCAGCTTCTGAAAAACGTTCGAAAACCGGAACATTCACTTCCGGGTTTTCGGCGTGTGGGAGCCGGAACGTTCCAAAATGGAGGTGTCCGGGAGCAGAGGCAAATATTGGCAGAAGGCGGGTGGTTGTTTCCACACCCTGCTGGCAAACTTTCCAGAAGTAAATGACCGACCACTGTGGAAAGCAGGATGCTAGATCAGCTGGAACTTTGGTCTGATCCTGCATGGATCTTCTTATGCTCTAAATGAGAAGAGGGCCTTCCTAGGGAGGTCTAAGCACCTGCTAGGGATAGTGACAAATGCCGTCAGCAGCGACAGAGGAGTGGGAAGGAGGGGAATTTTGTTCAGTCCATCATTTTAAGCAAACTGCCCTCATTTGCACCTCTCCTGGGTTAGGGACACGGATCAGAATGCAATTACCGGAATCCTTTGGATTTTGCACTTCTCCAAATTTTTGTGATGCACTTCTCTGCTCCAAACGAGTGAAAAGTTGCCTATTTGGGGACAGATGTGTCCAGAGATGCATATATTGAGAAATTAAGAGACTGAAGACATATTTTTGCAAGGATTTTTGTTTAAGTTTTGGAGATTGATGGGGAAACACACGTAAAACTGACGCAGACCGGAAATAAGACTGCTCCATCGGTTCCCAGTAACATCCTTCTATTTACCTATATACAACCCACAGAACTCTGCATTTTTCAGCTGAACGTGATCCTGGGACCTCTCCCAAATATTCCCCTGCCCCTTGGGAAATGGGAGGGGAGCTTAACCTCTCTCTGTAACAACCTTAAGACAGAGGCTGCAGTTGCGGAAAAGTGCCCACAATCAGAGTTTTCTTATCAAAGCCATCCCTTTGCAACCAAGGGAAAGAAACACCCGTTTGCTGCAGCGAATCTTTGCAAGTAAATTCCAGGACCACCCAGAAAAGAGATTTCCTGATAGTAGGATTGGGGGAAAGCACCAGAGATCTAGAGAGCTTCCTGTAAAATAATAATAATAATAATAATAATAATAATAATAATAATAATAATAATAATATATTATTTAAACCCCGCCCATCTGGCTGGGTTTCCCCAGCCACTCTGGGCGGCTTCCAACAGAAAAATAAAATACAATAATCTATTAAACATTAAAATCTTCCCTAAACAGGGCTGCCTTCAGATGTCCTCTAAAAGTCTGGTAGTTGTTTTTCTTTTTGACATCTGGTGGGAGGGCGTTCCACAGGGCGGGTGCCACTACCGAGAAGGCCCTCTGCCTGGTTCCCTGCAACTTGGCTTCTCGCAGCAAGGGAACCGCCAGAAGGCCCTCGGCGCTGGAGCTCAGTGTCCAGGCAGAGCGATAGAGGTGGAGAGGCTCCTTCAGGTATACTGGACCGAGGCCATTTAGGGCTTTAAAGGTCAGCACCAACACTTTGAATTGTGCTCGAAAACGTACTGGGAGCCAATGTAGATCTTTCAAGATCAGTGTTATGTGGTCTCGGTGGCAGCTCCCAGTCACCAGTCTAGCTGCCACATTCTGGATTAATTGTAGCTTCTGGGTCACCTTCAAAGGTAGCCCCACGTAGAGCGCATTGCAGTAGTCCAAGCGGGAGATAACTAGAGCATGCACCACTCCGGTGAGACAGTCTCCGGGCAGGTAGGGTCTCAGCCTGTGAACCAGATGGAGCTGGTAGACAGCCGCCCTGGACACAGAATTAACTTGTGCCTCCATGGACAGCTGTGAGTCCAAAATGACTCCCAGGCTGCGCACCTGGTCCTTCAGGGGCACAGTTACCCCATTCAGGACCAGGGAGTCCTCCACACCTGCCCGCCTCCTGTCCCCCACAAACAGTACTTCTGTCTTGTCAGGATTCAACCTCAATCTGTTAGCCGCCATCCATCCTCCAACCGCCTCCAGGCACTCACACAGGACCTTCACCGCCTTCACCGGTTCTGATTTGAAAGAGAGGTAGAGCTGGGTATCATCCGCATACTGATGAACACCCAGCCCAAACCCCCTGATGATCTCTCCCAGCGGCTGCATATAGATGTTAAAAAGCATGGGGGAGAGGACAGAACCCCGAGGCACCCCACAAGTGAGAGCCCAGGGGTCTGAGCACTCATCCCCCCCACTTTCTGAACACGGCCCAGGAGGAAGGAGCGGAACCACTGTATGACAGTGCCCCCAGCTCCCAACCCCTCTAGACGGTCCAGAAGGATGTTATGGTCGATGGTGTCAAAAGCCGCTGAGAGATCCAGCAGGACTAGGAAACAGCCGAAATCTGATCCTTAAAACAGAGCAACCTGCCTTGTATGCTAATCACCACATGCCAACTTTCTGTGACACACAGAGATGTGATACCCAGTACAGCTGGCTTACAGGGACCCCTGGTCTGCCCACTGGCCGATCTGCCTCCATACTGTCTGCACAGACTGGCAGCAACTGTCCAAGCTTTATATGGGAGAGCTCAGTCAGTAGACTAGAGCATGAGACGCTTACATCTCGGGGTCGTGGGTTCAAGTCCCATATTGGGTTAAAGATTCCTACATGGCAGGGGGCTGGACTAGACAACCATGGAGGTCACTTCCCATTCTACAAGTCTATGATTCTACCTGGAGAGAACCTGAGGCCTTCTGTACACAAAACAGATTACAGAAATCAAAGTTCTTCTGTTTTCTACCTATCCAGAATTTTCTGTCAATTTAAAGGAGATGGATAATGGGAACCATAGAATTGTAGAGTTGAAAGGGACCCCGACGATCATCTAGTCCAACCCCCTGCAATGCAGAAATATGTAGTTGTCCCATCCAGGGATCGAACCTGTGACCTTTGCGTTATCAGCACTACGCTCTAACCAACTGAGCTATCCATATGTTCTATGACTGAGCTATGGCCCTTCCTAAGGTAGGACAGCCTATATTACAGCTTAGAAGTCCTGGACAGATAATAGTTACATCCGACAACAGGAGTGTGCCAGCCCCCCGCAGCCTGAGATTTCTGCCCCCTCCCTAGATCCCCCCCGTGGGGGTCCTCATGCTCCCCCAAGTCCTCTCCCACCCATTAGGGCTCCCCAGCCTCTCGCCCTGGAGGAAGCCTCTATTCTACTCCTCTGCCCTACCTGTCCCTCAAAACTTGCACTTCAGGTTTGCAAATTACACACTCGGCTGGGAGCAAGTAAGAACTGCTTCCAGACAAACAAGTTGGCGTGTGTGTGTGTGTGTGTGTGTGTGTGTGTGTGTGTGTGTGTGTTAAGGTGCTACACTCAATATGCCAGCAAGTTTGGAAAACTCAGCAGTGGCCAGAGGATTGGAGAACATCAGTCTATATCTCAATCCCAAATAAGGGCAGTGCCAAAGAATGCTCCAACTACCGCACAGTTGCGCTCATTTTACATGCTAGCAAGGTTATGCTCAAAATTCTACAAGGCAGGCTTAGGCAGTATGTGGACCGAGAACTCCCAGAAGTGCAGGCTGGATTTCGAAGGGGCAGAGGAACCAGAGACCAAATTGCAAACATGCTCTGGATTGTGGAGAAAGCTAGAGAGTTCAAGAAAAACGTCTACTTCTGCTTCATTGACTAAGCAAATCATTTGACTATGTCGACCACAGCAAACTACAGTATGGCAAGTTCTTCAAGAAATGTGAGTGGCTGATCACCTCATCTGTCTCCTGAGAAATCTCTATGTGGGACAAGAAGCTACAGTTAGAACTGGATATGGAACAACTGATTGGTTCAAAATTGGGAAAGGAGTACGACAAGGCTGTATATTGTCTCCCTGCCTATTTAACTTATATGCAGAATTCGTCATGAGAAAGGCTGGACTGGATGAATCCCAAACCGGAATTAAGATTGCCGGAAGAAATATCAACAACCTCAAATATGCTGATGACACAACCTTGATGGCAGAAAGTGAGGAGGAATTAAAGAACCTTTTAATGAGGGTGAACTTTTCTGCTACACTTTATTGGAAGGAGAAAAATAATCATTTCCTTAATATCTATTTAAGCAATTTCATTAACTAAAACAATAACATTATAGCATATGTATCCATGTTGGTTAACTGATGTGGTTAACTTCGACTGAGTTTTAGCACACATAAAAAAAAACACCAAATCTTTATTTCCTGATGAATAGCCTTTGGACTATAATGTAACTTAAATAGAAAATCTTTAGAAAGACTTTTTCTCCAAAAGCATTTTATTTTAAAAATCCGATTTAATTTTTTTTTTAAAAAAAAAAATCCGTTTTGAAAATCCATTTTTGGGGTTTTTTTTTTTTAATCTTCGATTTTTAACCACCCTGATATAAATACAATCTCATCTTTCACATCCCACTCCCCACCAACTCCAGGGGACATCGTACCAAGCATTTCATAGAACAATAGAATTTTCAGAGTTGGAAGGGACCCCAGGGTCCCCTAGTCCAACCCCCTGCAATGCAGGAATCTCTCACCCAACGTGGGGCTCAAACCCATGACCCTGAGATTAAGAAACAGCTGGAAACAGGGGCTCCTAGACACCAAAGCAACTTGATCCCCCAGTGTCAATGCTGGATTCAAGAGTTACCCCCCATTTTAGCCAGTTAATCTAACCAGCTACAAGCCATGAAATGTTGGCGCACTGATTTTACTGCAAATATTAATAATGCGCCTCTTGTAGTTTGGTTTTTTATTCAAAGAAGGAAAGCCTAATGACTACAGTGATGCCTCACAAGACAAATTTAATTCGTTCCGCGAGTCAATTCGTTTTGCAAAAAATTCGTCTTGCGAATCGCGGTTTCCCATAGGAATGCACTGAAATTTCTTTTGCCCATAGGAACGCATTAATTAATTTTCAATGCATTCCTATGGGAAACTGCGATTCGCAAGATGAATTTTTCGCAAAACGAATGCGTCTTGCGAGTCACCACCAGATCGCAAGACGCATTCGTCTTGCGAAAAATTCGTCTTGCAGGGCATTCGTCTTGCGAGGTACCACTGTAGTTCTCAGCCAAGAGAGACAGAACCCTGTGAAGAACTCCTATCCAGCTCCTGTGGAATTTTCTCATTCTGTATTAAAAGCACGAGTATCCATGACTTCAAAAGGGTATCAGGTACGGCTTTTGTTCCCTGCCTTACGTAACTGTCCCAATTTGCCAAAGTAGCCCCAAAAGCCAAGTCTCAAGAGCGGCAAAGACAGACTCTCCTGGAAGGGCATTTAATTTCACCAAGCAGCTTATGGAATTAAGACCAAAACCCAGAGGCAATTAGAAGAAGGAAAACAAAATAAACAAAAATTAAAGTCGCTGTGCGTTTTGCTCGATGCCCCCAGGACTGGCTGGCGGACAAAGAATGGCTTTGGATACACTCACAAGAGGCTCCAAAAGCTATTCTTTGCATCACATGCCAATAACGAAGGGTGGAAAGGAGGGGTGACAGAAACAAAACAAAAACACCCAATAATCACATATTCCTGTGTAATTACACCCTAGTGTGAGTCCTTCAAGACAAAGGGCGCTCCAGAATCAGCCACCAGCTGCAAAGATTGCAGCAACAAGCCACCATAGGAAGGCTGGATGAATAAGTTGTCCGGACATGGTTGTTGTTTTAAAATGGTATTCTGGAATAAAAAGAGGAGTTTAAAAAATGAACTACACAAGGGAACCAAAGAACATTCCAGGAGGGCTCACTACAGAATGGGTTTCATATCCTGAAAGTCTTCTCAAACGGTATTTTTAAGGTTCTAGACCTCATGGTGGGAAAGAAGAAATTAAAAGAACCAAACAAACAGAGTTGTGTTACTTAGTCCATCCACCACGTTAATAGCCTAAAAGAGTTGTGGCCGGCTGTTTTTGGCAAGCCACAAATTTGTCACCACCAGGAACACAACATACATGTCCTTTCGGGGGACAGGATCCTGTGCTATGTTTCCATAATATCTGGTGACGGGGGCCAAGTTAGATTTGGACCCTCCTTTTTTTCTTTTTAAAATCCCTCGGTTAATTTAAAAAGCACTGATTAATTAATTAGCTGATTAATTTAAAATCTGCTGCCTTGATTAAAGGCCACAGATCGATTTTATTAGAGGCAACAAAATTTATACACAGTTCTAAGAAGAGTTATTTGCTTTCCATTTGCACACGGAAGGGAATTCTGAGACCACGCGTAAGTCCCAGCCGATTATGAATTATCATGTTTTTATTAACTTGTGCTGTTTTTACAGATTGCTATTTGATTTTCAGTTTTAAACATTTGTAGGGATTTCGTTGTCCAGTTTCCCACCCATCCCCCACCCCCCGTAATCACCTGCCAGCTTGTGTCTAGTTCAAAAGGGAAAATCAGGACAGAAATATGGCACTTATTGTTATCATTACCATTCTTCCGAACTTTTTTTATTATTATTATTCTTCCCAATGCAAAGATTGGGCAGCTTGGTTACAAATACATCAACAGATGCTTTAAGTTATAAAAGCAGCCCTATTAGAAATAAGTGGGTGATGACAGGTTAAGAGCTCAAAAACTTAGTAAATATCCACAAGCCAAGATGAAGGAAGCCAGTGATGTGGATTAGGCATCCCCAAACTTCAGCCCTCCAGATGTTTTGGACTACAATTCCCATCTTCCCTGACCACTGGTCCTGTTAGCTTGGGATCATGGGAGCTGTAGGCGAAAAAATCTGGAGGGCAGCAGTTTGGGGATGCCTGATGTAGATCGACTGCAATTCCCGTTGTCTTTGGCCAATGGGCACACTGGCAGGGGCTGATGGGAGTTGGAGTCCAACAATATCCATAGCGCACCACCTTATCTAACCCAGAGGTTGTGAACTCTCCTTCCCTGGAGGTTTAAAAGCAGAGGTTGGATGAAGTCACCTGTCTTGGGTGCTTCAGTTGAGATTCCCGCATCGCAGGGGGTTGGACTAGATGACCCTCCCTTCTATGAATCAGGGTGCTGTGGGTGTGGCCTGCTTTACAGGTGAAACTCGGAAAATTAGAATATCGTCGAAAAGTGCATTTATTTCAGTAATGCAACTTGTTATTTTTTATTTTTATTTTTATTTTTACAAATGCTTTCTTTTGGAAATTCCACAGTAATAAAACAAATCGTTACAATGATACAAAAATGAACATCGCTATTACATTTCATTAATTGCATTCCATTTATAATTGACCCGCCTAACGACAAATAATTACAGTTACAACAAATCAAGGCTTGGCATATCTTGCTTTGCATGTCATGCATCTATCTCATATATCGGTTTCACCGTTTAAGTTGCATTACTGAAATAAATGCACTTTTCGACGATATTCTAATTTTCCAATTTTCGCCTGTATAAAACAGAACTTCGCACCAAGCTTCCTGAAAAACAGCCACATGACATGGCCTGTTTAAATCGTACAAATGGCAGCATTCTTTTCCAAGGAGTTAAACTACAGAACTCCCTGCAACAGAAGGCAGTGGTGGCCATCAAAAAGCGGACTAGACAGAAGTTGGCTGAGCCTCCTTGCTCATTTGCAGCAATGCTTCTGAAAAACAGCTGCTGGAAACCACAGGAGGGGAGAGGGCTCGAGTTTCCCACCGGTTGGTCACTGTGAGAACAGGACGCTGGACTAGGTGGGCCACTGGCCTGATCCTGCGGACTCTTCTGTTCTTCTAGACCCCGGACATCTCAGGTCTTGAGCATGCATTGCGTAACTAACATTCAAACCTCAATTGCCGGGAAATTTATTGATTCATTAAAATTTGATTGTAGGAAACAAAAAAAACCCCTCTCAAATCAGTTTGCAAAAATAATAAACACTGCGGAAAACGTCATTTCTCACAATGCCCCATCTGGTACCCAGCAGCAGCCTCTGCCCTCGGATGGCACAGCTGTGGACTCCCAAAATCTATGCTCCCTTGTCTTCCTGCAGGGATCCCATCCCATTTGCCTACTTTTAAGAATTCCATAAAATCTTCTCACACTCAGTTCCAAAGGCTGCTGGAGGAGAGAGGAGGGAACCCAAGTTCTTTCATGCTGGAAATATACATTAATCCTGCAGAAATGGCTTGCCAAATTAGCACCAGTTGTTTTAAACCCAGAATCAGGGTGTCTCTGATGTGGAGCTAATAATATAGGTGAGCCGGTCACAACATCCGCTGTCTCCTATGATCTTGGGTCTCCCACCCCAGACTTTCTCTCCACGGCATCTGGGACAGATGTAAGATTTTGCTCTGGAAGACTCGGGGTGAGTTTTGCTCAAGAGTGCACCTGGTCACCACAATGTGGGGCGGGGAGGAAAACATCCCTTCAATGGGTCGAGAGTACAGTAGCTTGCAATCTTCAAATTGTAAAAGAAAGAAAATACAGGAAACTTGCAAATGCTAAAAGCTTCACAACCAGGGGGATCAATGCATGAAGCTACAACCTCCAAACAGTGGGAGCCGGTCAGGAATAAAGCCATGTGCAGAAAGGAAAACTTGGGTGCTTAAAATTGGAGACTGGCACAGGGAGAAGCGAGGGGGCTTCTCATCACTTCTCGTAATATGACGGACGGAGGGGTTCTGATTCCTGCTTTCAGCCCAGTCCCTAGGAGATGTTGCTGGGGTTGAGCGGAGCCATGTTGACTTAAAGATGCCACTGGCTCAGGAAAGGATTGCGCCGAGAGGAAGGGAGCGTTCAAAACTTCTAACAAAGAGGATTAAAAGCCTGGATATTCCCATAGGGGGAAGGAAGCGCCGTGTCTCCTCTGAGCCTTAGAGGGAGACGTCCCAGGCGGCTGTTTTCAAATGGGATTAATGCCCCCAACAAATGTTTGTTTCAAGGCCCTTAGGCAAGGTTTACATAACCATGGTACAGAAAAATACCAAACAGGCTAACAATTCAGGGCGGGGGGGGGAGGGGGGGAGGCTGTAAGGGAGATGGGATTGAGAGACTCAGTGGCAGAGGCCATGCTTAAAGGTAAAGGGACCCCTGACTGTTAGGTCCAGTTGCGGACGACTCTGGGGTTGCGGTGCTCATCTCACATTATTGGCCGAGGGAGCCAGCATACAGCTTCCAGGTCATGTGGCCAGCATGACAAAGCCGCTTCTGGCGAACCAGAGCAGTGCACGAAAACGCCGTTTACCTTCCTGCTGTAGCGGTACCTACTTATCTACTTGCACTTTGACATGCTTTCGAACTGCTAGGTTGGCAGGAGCAGGGACCGACCAACCGGAGCTCACCCTATCGTGGGGATTCAAACCGCCGACCTTCTGATCGGCAAGCCCTAGGCTCTGTGGTTTAACCCACAGCGCCACCCGTGTCCATTATACCTTTTCAAACAGCCACGGCCTCCCCCACAGGTTCTTGGGAACTGTAGTGGTGCTGAGATTTATTTGGAGACCCCTATTCCCTTCACAAGGGACGCAGGTGGCACTGTGGGTTAAACCACAGAGCCTAGGGCTTGCTGATCAGAAGGTCAGCGGTTCGAATCCCTGCGACGGGGTGAACGCCCGTTGCTCTCCCAGCTCCTGCCAAGTGGTGGAGGGAGCTGGCGTTCGTCCGCAGTTTTTCCAGGTCATGTGGCCAGCATGACTAAGCTGCTTCTGGCGAACCAGAACAGCACACAGCAATGCCGTTTACCTTCCCACCAGAGCGGGTACCTATTTATCTACTTGCACTTTGACATGCTTTCGAACTGCCAGGCTGGCAGGAGCTGGGACCGAGCAACGGGAGCTCACCCCGTCGCGGGGATTCAAACTGCCGACCTTCCGATCGGCAAGCCCTAGGCTCAGTGGTTTAGACCACAGCGTCACCCGCCCCGTCCCTTTATTCGCACCTTAAATGTGCCCCTTAAGGCACAGAGACAATGGGGAGATTTCCCCTTTCCTTCGACCTTGCAGAGAAATATTTGAGAGGTCATTTTGGGAGAGAGAAAATGGCCTCAGGACTTTTCTGCGGGTTTCAGACATGTGGTTTACATATTTGTATGTGTTTGCTTGGTACATTTATGAACATCTATTTTATATATATAAGACCTTGAAGCTCGTGAAGATCAGGCTCCAATACTTTGGCCACCTCATGAGAAGAGAAGAATCCTTGGAAAAGACCCTGATGTTGGGAAAGATGGAGAGCACAAAGAGAAGGGGATGACAGAGGACAAGATGGTTGGACAGTGTTCTCGAAGCTACTAACATGAGTTTGACCAAACTGCGGGAGGCAGTGGAAGACAGGAGTGCCTGGCGTGCTATGGTCCATGGGGTCACGAAGAGTCGGACACGACTAAACAACAAAACAACAAGACCTTAAAATTCTTACATGGCCGATAGCCAGGTGCAAAATGTGCTTGGCAAATTTCGTGTGCCCTCTCTATGCGAAGCCTGGAAGATGGCAGCATGAGAACGGCTGCTTCAGAGCTGGCTTGTGAAATGCCCTCTCTGGGGAAGTTTGCCTGGCACCATCACTGAATATCTTTAGGCACCAGGCAGGGAACAAAACAAAAAAATTCCGCCAGGCCTTTGGCTTTCAATTATCCTTGGCCTCCTTGAGAGGGATGTTTCAATGCTGCCTTTAAAAAAAAAATGGCTGTGTCTCAGATACCGTACTTATTTAAATCTGTTTACTGCTCGACTGGTTTACATATATATCCTCAAAACGGCTTACAAAAAAGATAAAACAATAAGATTATCAGCAAAAACTTTTTTTTAATTCTGGTTTTGACATGTTTGTATGCTGCAGTAAGATGCATTTTGAGTTGCTTTTGCATGAAAAGTGACTAGCAAGTTTAATAAATAAATGATCAATACTGAGGAGGTGGCAGATGAGGAGGAACGAGCCGCTCTGGCCTTGGCAGATCACTTAACGGGGGAGATGCAAAACCAATCCAAAGGCCAACGAAGGATAGATGGATCCCTTAATTTTGTCTTCTCTCCAGTTTCTAATTTTTCCAATCTTCATTTCGTCACATTTCTCTATCAGCGTCTCTGTATGTGTTTTAGTCCTCCAGAAAATCCACCATTCCTCTACTAAACATATTTCTGCTTGCAGTTCTGCATTTTATTTCTTTTTTTTTGCAAGTCATTTCCCCCTCATATAATGCTTCCATGTATATTTTCAGCGGTGCATGGATTTTTATAAACACTTCCACCTAATGCATGCATTTTCGCAGGGGCGCTGCATCACGAAACCCGGAGAGAAGTGCAATTTTCAAAGGATGTATTTCGTTTCATATATTGTTTTCGTAAATCTGAAGACAGCCCTGTTTAGGGAGGCTTGTAATGTTTAATAGATTATTTCATTTCATTTTTCTGTTGTAAGCCGCCCAGAGTAGCTGGGGAAACCCAGCCAGATGGGCGGGGTATAAATAATAAATTATTATTATTATTATTATTATTATTATTATTTTACAGGAAGCTCTCTAGATCTCTGGTGCTTTTATTATTATTATTATTAAATGCAAACCGGACAGAATATCTCCCCCATCTTTACTGCCCACTATTAAAAACTCAACAGCATCAACAGTTAACATAAGCAACTATTGCACAAGTTCAGCTTCCCCCCCCCTTTTTTAAAGGGGCTTCCTCAAAGACATCTGTTTCACGCATAAATCACCGCCAGTAGACGGAAGGAAACCATACTAATTATATCTTGCCCTCAGAAATGAGGCTTTGCTTCTTCTTCTTCTCTCTTCTGCAAAAGACCAAAAGGTGAAAAGTGAGGTGCAGCTTTTTAAAAATTCTCCTTTTCCTTCATGAGGAGGAACGGCAAACAAACCCAGTTGTGTGCCGCTGGGTCATAGCTTTGTAGAGTTGGAAGGGACCACGAGGGTCATCTAGTCCAACCCCCTGCGATGCAAGAATCTTTCGCCCAACGTGGGGCTCAAACCCCTGACCCTGAGATTAAGAGTCTCGTGCTCTACTGACTGAGCTATTCCTTCAGTCTGATGATGTTGGACATTGGCTCTCATCATCCCCGACCATTGGTCATGCTGGCTGGGGCTGATGGGAGAGCAGTACAACAACAGGGAGTCCCATTGCCCTAGAACAGCCTTTGCCAACCCGGTGCCCTCCAGATTGCGGTTGCCAGACCTCCAGGGCTGACCTCAAGTCCTCAGCTTTGCCTTGCCCCCTCATGGTGGCAGAGGGGGGGGGCTTGATCCTCCAGGTAGGCAGAAGGTCCTTTAAATCTCCATTTCTGTTCTTAAGACGACTCTATGTGCTGTTTGCAAGTTTCAGCTCAGCACGAGCCCCCTCCAAATTACTGCATAGACTCTCAAGAGATGGGGTCCCTCAGGGTAGGATTAAGACCATTAGCGGCCTTAAGCACTTAAAAGATTTTGGTGCCCCCTTATACATCTAATTCAAAATATAAATAATGATAAGCTGTAATTTTATTTTTTGAAATGAAAAAAAATCTACGGTAGGATGGAAAATAATGTTTATTTTTGTATACTTCCACTTCATATTTGAAAATGTTTCTATGAGATGATCAGAACCTCCAAACTTGAAGCATGGGAAGTCCTATTAAAATTTTTTAATATAATTTGACAGAATATTTGGATTAATTGATATGCATATGAATAATTTGGAATATTTAATGTGATTTGATTGGATTGTTAAAGTGGAAAACTTAATAAAAATTATTTTGGGGGGAAATGAAAATGTTTCTCCTACTTTTTGTAATTGCAAATGCTTTTATCAGATCCTCAAAACTATTGTTATGTAATGCATCTGCTTATATACTTAGCAGAGATAAGGTCCTCCCGCCGCAGTCCTCCACTTCTCTCCCAATTAACCTCCATCTCCAGAGATTAGTGGTGGGAGGGAACACAGAGGAAGAATCACCAGGGGCCATCCTCATGACATCATCAGGGGCTATTCTCCGTGACATCACCATGGCCCGCTCCTAGGTCTTGAGTTTGGCCCCCGAAACCTCAGGGTCTGGTCTGGGGTTCCCCTCACCTGGCAACCCTATTCCAGATGTTTCAAACTGCGGCCGCCCTGGGAGTTGGCCGTTCAAAACATCTGGAGGGAGCCAGGGAGACGAGAGAACTTGCCAAAATCCCTGCTCTGCACCAGTTAAACCTGTGGGTACCTCTGCTATTGTGAGAACCCTGCCAACAAGTGGAAGGGAAGGAGATTGGGAGAGGAAAAGATGGAGAACGGCGCCAACCATTGCTTCCCAAACTGGGGCAGAAAGCAAAGCAAAGCAGAGATTATCTTTCCTCCACCGCCAGAAAAAAAGAGGGGGAGACTGATAGAATTTATGGAACTGTCCGAGCTGACTGGGAGACCAGAGGGAAGAATCGGTGGAAGAAGATTGGAAGAAATTTAAAGTTTATTTAGAAAAGAATTGTAAGATTAGCGGTTTTTATTAAAAGATTTGGAAGTATAAAGAGGTTGTAGAAGAGTATTAGTTGAGTTGTTATTATATATTAAGAATTAGCCAAGTGTTATTATTGTATTAAGTTTTAAGATTTAACTAGAATAGAGTTGTATTTTAAGATAATTATAAGAGATTCATAATGTTGACAAGCTAATAAGAGTTATAATAGATTTAGATAATTATTTAAAAGATTGGAATCAAGATATGGAAAGTACTAAGGAAGTAATATAACAAAACGTAGTTGGGAGGGATTGGAGGAAGTCGACAAAGATAGAATTTGTTTTAGGAGATTGTTTTGATATTTTTTCTTCTTTTTTGTAGTGTTTGTACTTTGTTTCTGTGTATATTTTGTGTGTTTTCTTGTGTTATGTGTCTTATTTTGTAAAATCAATAAACATATATTTTTTTAAAAAAGAGGGGGAGACTTGGGAAATTGGGGGGGGCGGTTATGGGTTTTTGTTGTTGTCTCGCTTGCCAAACGTATTCCCTTCAGAGAAGATTACAAACGCTCAGGGCGGGAGAAGGAGATGAGGAGGGAGCGATCTTTATTCCTCGCCTTATGCTCTATATCAGGCATGTCCAACAGGTAGATCGTGATCTACCGGTAGATCACTGGATTTCTGTGGTAGATCACCGGTAAATCAGTGGCTCCCCCCCCAAAAAGAAGCTAAAAAACTTTGGCTCCCCTAAAAAAACCTCAACAACTTTGCCTTGCACCCCTAAAATGACCTGAACCACCAAAAACAGGGCTTTTCTTCCTAAAAAAAGCTCAGTATCGCTTCCTTCCTAAACTAAAGAAGCTCAACAACTTTTAGATGAACCCAAAAAAGCAGGGCTTTCCTTCATAAAAAAAGCTCAACAACTTTGACCTGACCCCCCAAAAGGGGGTAGATCACTGCCAGTTTTTAACTCTGTGAGTAGATCACAGTCTCTTGGAAGTTGGCCACCCCTGCTCTAGATGCTAAAGGGAGTCTTCCTCCCTTCGCTTCCCACTATTAGCATCTGATGTGGGAATCCAGGGCTCCTCCGAGGCCTCTGGCCCTTCCTGGTCAGCAGAGGCCTTGGGAGTCTGTGGGAAGCAAGCAACCTCAGATCTTGCCTTGGGGCGCTGCTGTTTTTCTCAGGCATTCAGGAGTTTGCAAGCAAGGCTGTGTGTGTGTCCCTCCCCCCCCCTTTCCGTCCATCCTCCAATCTTGTTTGGGAACACTGGATGCCTGCCTAATTGAGTATTTACTTCTCATTTTCCCAGCTCCAAACCACACTCTACACCCCCCCCGCCCGCCGCCGCCAACTTTCGGAGCAGCTGAGACCCGTAAGGCCTTCCCATAGCCTACGGACAATTTGAGAGGCCAGACCCCTTTTTTCTATCGCCCCCCCCCCAACAGCATGCACAACACCCACTCCTATCCAAAAAAGGACAACAGGCAGGATGAATCTTTGAGACGAACAGTAATTTGGGAGGTGGGACCGGAGCGGTAGAGGGGGGGAGGCATGGAGGAAGAGATGAGACGGGAAAGAAGGAAGTTGCTAAGAGACTGTTTATTTCTGCAGTTGGGAGTAAAAATAGCCGCCGTTAAAACGGAGGCCGCAAACGCAGCTCTGAAGCAAAGCAGATGCCACCTGGGGCAAGCCTGGAAACTGCCATCCACTTGGGTTAGCTGTGGCAAGATAAGAACCAGCTCTTGCAATGAAGCAAAAAAAAAGATTCAGAAGTTTCTTTCAGGCCCACGAAGGAGTTGCTAAAGACCCTTGTGGACTAGTAACTTCAGCAGAATTATTTGCAAGCCTGCTTAGATAGGGCAGAGGTGGGTGGGTCATAGGCATGCTTCAGACCACATAAATTGTTTTTCCTAGAAGTGCTAGTTGTCTCTGGCCATCTCACTGGCTCTATAGGATGGCTGAGTTTGCAAGGCAGCGTTAGCAATTAAGCTACAGAAGATAGCTGCCAAATGACTCCTTAAACCAAGGTTACGGTCGCCAAAACAGAATGTCTAGTTGGCATTTTGGGGCAAGGCGGCTTGACGTCATGAGCGTGGCACCACACAACGTCACAACGTCATGCGCACAATGCCACAAGGAGCCAGGGGGTGGAGCCAAACACTCCCAGAATATAGAGGAGTCTCGGCCCTCTCCAAAAAATACAGCTTGGGGGGGGGACCTTTGGCTAAGCAGATGTTGTTGAACTACAACTTCCAGCAGCCCCAGCAAGCATGGCTAATGGCCAAGGATGATTGTGGGAGCAACAAGTGGAGGAACCCCCCGCTTCCCCAAACCTGCCTAAGAGCCACTGCAAGTCAGAACAGACCAGTGTTTCTCAAACTCAGGTCTCCAACTGTTGTTGGACTACAATTCCCATCATCCCTAGCTACCAGTGCTCAGGGATGATGGGAGTTGTAGTCCACCCAAGTTTGAGAAACACTGGAGTAGACAACCCCAGTCTAAAGGGAGTAGCCTTAATGGCCAGCAGATTGGAGTCCACAGGCTACACGCCTTCCTTTTAAAAATGTGCTCGGAGCCCAGCCTGTTCTGCTCCTCCCATCTGATCTGCCACTATGAACAGTTTTATTTACGTAACTCCGCTTTTCATTACCCTAGCCCAAGCTTTTAGGGGATTAGCGCAGGGTAGCCGAGCTGGGAAGAGTCACAGACACACAAAAGAGCCAGCAAAGGAGCTGATTACGTACGCGCCACGGACAGAATCCAAGCGAAGAGGATGCCTACGTTTTAATTAATTACGCACTTCCTTGCGAAAACAGGAAACAGGCAGGAGGAACAGCTACTTGCTTCCATGCCCGATGTCAAACGCATAAGTGTGCCTAATCTAATAACTCCAGCACCGTTCAGGCCAGGGTGGGTGGGGGAACCCGGGTCCGAACGGAAATTGAATGTGGCCCTCCGGGCTTTGACATCTGGCCCCCCAAACTCTCCCAGGCAACAGCATTCCACTCCCATCGGCCCAAAGCGCTTTCGCGTGGCTGGAATGTGTCACTGAACTGCGACGAGGTTTCTTGCACACCTGGTACTCGCTTTAGTGGGGCCTGAATGCAGAGTACCGTACGAAAGGTAAATGTCTCTCCTGTTTCTCCACCAGTTTTATCTCTGGCACTGGAAGGTTGTCCACACAGGAAAGTGCCTTTGGGGTTAAGACGTTTTCTTTCCCATGGTTTATTTGGCTCTTACGTCCCCCGTTCCCAATTTAAATTTCATTTACCCTGAAAAGCAGTTGCGAAGAAGCACCCCGAAAAGCAAAAAAAAAACCACTGGGTTAAGGAAAAAGCACTCTGTGCATGCTCAAAGATGAGTGTGTGGATTTCAAGGTTCTAAGCTCCAGGCCTCATCCTCTAGTGAGCTGTTCTAACATATATCCAAGAACTGTGGCAATAAGTTAATAACATGATGTTACTGGCCTTGGAAAGAGGTTTTAAGCACAGCAAAGTACAATACACAAAATGACTATTGTTTGGAAGCCATGCCCAAAGGAAAAGATCAAAGCCACTCTCTTGGAAAACTTAGATAAACGGCATTCCTGCATCTCCACCACAATCTTTATTAACCAAAGGAGCCTTTTCGGCATAATGAACCAATTGCCTACAATTTCAGACTAAGGCCTCTAAATGGCATGCTGTGGTTTCAGAAAACAGAGAAGGCAAATTACCTGTTGCAAGGACAAAAAAAAAATAGGAACGTACGTGACCTGGGGCAATTTTGCACCAAAACAGTACACGGAGGCTTGTGCCTTCATTGTGACATGCGGTGTGGGGGAGAGGCAGCAAGAAATCCGGGGGGGGGGGAATGTATGCTGCAAACGTATTCCAGGTGCCAGCAAATTTCACAGTCTTGACTTTCCCTAAAAAGAATCCTGTCAACTGCGGTTTTGACAAGGGTGCAAAGAATTATCAGTTTAGAGACTGCTAGCACCATGTCACAAATTCCCACTGCAACCGACAGCTTCAAAATGGTAGAAAAAGAACGATGGCAGTGTTAGAAACTCAGATATAAGCTAGGGGGCAAATGGCTCCTTAAACCAAGCTTTTGTTGTTGTTTAGTCGTTTAGTCGTGTCCGACTCTTCGTGACCCCATGGACCAGAGCACGCCAGGCACTCCTGTCTTCCACTGCCTCCCGCAGTTTGGTCAAACTCATGTTCGTAGCTTCGAGAACACTGTCCAACCATCTCGTCCTCTGTCGTCCCCTTCTCCTAGTGCCCTCAATCTTTCCCAACATCAGGGTCTTTCCCAAGGATTCTTCTCTTCTCATGAGGTGGCCAAAGTATTGGAGCCTCAGCTTCAGGATCTGTCCTTCCAGGGAGCACTCAGGGCTGATTTCCTTAAGAATGGATAGGTTTGATCTTCTTGCAGTCCATGGGACTCTCAAGAGTCTCCTCCAGCAAGATAATTCAAAAGCATCAATTCTTCGGCGATCAGCCTTCTTTATGGTCCAGCTCTCACTTCCATACATCACTACTGGGAAAACCATAGCATTAACTATACGGACCTTACAGTTGCCAAAACGGAATGCCTTGTTGCCATTTCGGGGCAAGGCGGCTCTGAAGTCTTATTTTTTGAAATGATGGACCGACTGTGATCGATTCTCAGTTAAACATCTGGCTAGTTCAGATGACAACCGTGAGCTGGGTTAAGAGCTTTGAGAACTTGAAGAAAAGTCACTTGATCTAGGGACAATTCTTTCTTTCTTTCTTTCTTTCTTTCTTTCTTTCTTTCTTTCTTTCTTTCTTTCTTTCTTTCTATTTGTATGCTGCCCCTTCATCCACAGAGCTCAGGGCGGTTCACAACAATAGAAGGAGGCTGCACAAGCAAATATATATGGGCCTATTCCTACCTCTTTTTCTTAATGGTGACACGGACCATTTGTAACATAAGAATATTCTTCACAACGGTGACATTGCTCAGACTGCACAGAAAAAGCATTTTGGTTCTTGAAATACATTCGGATTGTGCAGATAAAATACAACTGATAGAATTCTACAGGGTGGGGCGTTAGTGCGTGAAAACAGTCCAGATCCAAGGATCCCCAGGCAGGCACCTCCAGATGGTGGAGAGAGACCACCTGAATATTGGAGAGAGAGAGATTGGTGGAGAGAGACCAATATATTGAGGCATCTTGGTCGCAATCCAGGTGCAAAATGCGTCTGGCTAATTTCAAACACTGGGTCGAACCCGTCCAGATTAGAACAGAGGAAACTGCTTTATATTAGGTCAAAGTATTTGTTCATCTAGACCAGTACTGCTTCCTCTAACTGGGAGCAGCTCATTGGGGTTTCAGGTAGAGAAAGGCATTTCTCATAATCTGCCACATGACCCTTTTGAACTGGAGATGCTTGACAATAAACCTGAGACCCTCTGCAGGCAAAGCCACATTGTCCCTCCTCAAATGCAACTCTCCAAATTAGGCATCTTTGTCGGCGGTGCTTAAGCAGCGGCTGGACAGTCACCTTTTAGAGACACTGCAGGCATGTACAGTGGTACCTTGATTCTCAAATGCCGAAAACCCGGAAGTGTGTGTTCCGGTTTCCAAACGTTTTTCGGAAGCCGAATGTCCAATGTGGCTGTCGGCTATTGTTTCAGGGGCACCTGCACCAATCAGAAGCTGTGCCTTGGTTTTCGAACATTTCGGAAGTCAAACGGACTTCCGGAAGGGATTAAGTTTTGCGCTTTTGTTTTTGCTATTTATTTTGCATTTTCCTTTTTGAGGCTTTTCCGGTTAATTTGTTTTTGTGACTGTGTGCCCAGTTCAACTACTGATTGATTGATTGACTATGTGACTGCGAAAATGGATAAAAGCCCCCCCATCCAAACAATGGATAGCATCAGAGCAGGTAAGAATTTTTTTTAATTTTTTTTATCATCTGTCTTATTTATTTCATAGCATAGTATAGTACATTGATTATTGCTTTCATTTTATGGAACAATGGTCTCATTAGATAGTAAAATTCATGTTAAATTGCTGTTTTAGGGGCTGTTTTCAAAAGTCTGGAACGGACTAATCCATTTTGCCTTTTCTGTGGGAAAGAGTTCCTTGGTTTTGGAATGCTTTGGCTTTGGAACGGACTTGCGGAACGAATTAAGTTTGAGAACCAAGGTACCACTGTACTACACTGCAGCGGAGACCTGTCCTTTTGGAGTCTCGTCCCGTGAATGGACATAGGCAAATTCAGCACCGGACTATACACGCAAATTTCTATTTCCATCCTAAAGCTGTTTGGGAAATGCAAAGTCAGCTCTCTCATGGCCAAAACTTGCTGAAAAGACGAGTGTGTGTTGCTCAGAAGGAGGGTCCAGAGGAAACGATAATCCAAGCAAGCAAGTTGGACAAGCCCCAAGGAGTCTACAAAAGCAGGTCCCGGCTATTCAAATTCTGAATCATGAACCGAGCAGCAGCTGGCCGGGGCTTCTACATTCCAGGCAGCCTGTTATGGGAATTATTGTATGTACACACAAACACACGTTCTCACAGTCATTATAAATTAAGCCTTTCCGTTTCACTCCCTTTTTAAAATGTCAATGAGCTATGGGGGGCGGGGGGGGGGAGAGGTGGAAGTGGATATTGGATCGGAGGCAAAGTTTTTATATATGCTAATCAGAAATCGAAAGGAAGGAAAATCTGGAAGCAGTTAATAGGATTCAACTCACAAGGGAGAAATCTGCTTGTGCTTGCTTTTCTTCCAGGGTATTTCTTTCTTTCTTTCAAAGTTTTTAAGAGATCCTAAAACACACCATTTGGAAACAGTTCAGCTGAAACCTGGGATGAGCCGAAAGGGTTAAACAGCCGTTCGTGATTCCTGCCAAACGCTTCATTTTCGGCTCCAGGATTAAGTAAACAGCTCTGATATAAAAAGCAGCACTGGCAAAATAAAATAAATCACGATTTCTTTTTAAAAAGAAAAAAGGGGGAGAGCCACAGAAGCGCAACGGCAAAGAACTATAATGGGTGAATGGCAATTTTTCCGTAAATAGCTGTGACGACACACTCTATGAAATAACTGTGAGAGAGTGTGGGATGATGGGAGTCATTTCTGTGTCTCTTTAAATATCCCATCCTACCATAAAGAAAGCGAACGGACATAAAATTTAAAAACCAGGAAGCCATTTTGGGACATATCCACAAGGTTAGTAAACTTCCGTCGGGGTTCACCAGACAATATGCAGATTATTGGACTGTCTCGCCAGAGTGGTGCCTGCTCTAGTTATCTCCTGCTTGGACTACTGCAATGTGCTCTACGTGGGGCTACCTTTGAAGGTGACCTGGAAACTACAACTAATCCAGAATGCGGCAGCTAGACTGGTAACTGGGAGCGGCCGCCGAGACCACATAACACCTACCAATGAAAGACCTACATTGGCTCCCAGTACGTTTCCGAGCACAATTCAAAGTGTTGGTGCTGACCTTTAAAGCCCTAAATGGCCTCGGTCCAGTATACCTGAAGGAGCGTCTCCACCTCCATCATTCTGCCCGGACACTGAGGTCCAGCGCCGAGGGTCTTCTGGCGGTTCCCTCGTTGCGAGAAGCCAAGTTACAGGGAACCAGGCAGAGGGCCTTCTCAGTAGTGGCACCCACCCTGTGGAACGCCCTCACACCAGAGGTCATAGAGAACGACAATTGCCAGACCTTTAGAAGGCATCTCAAGGCAGCCCTGTTTAGGGAAGCTTTTAATGTTTGATGGATTTCTGTATTTTAATATTTTGTTGGAAGCCGCCCAGAGTGGCTGGGGGAACCCGGCCAGATGGGCGGGGTATAAATAATAATAATAATAATATATTATTATTATTATTATTATTATTATTATTATTATTGCTACACAGAAACTCTTGAGAGCATGGGACTCCTTGATCTCATGGTTGTGGGTTCGAGCCCAATGTTGGGCTAAAGATCCCTGGCCTTGCAGGGGGTTGGACTAGATTACTCTTGGGGGTCCCTTCCAATGCCACTATTCTATGATTCAAGGAGGAGGAGGCGTGCCTCTTAATTCTGAGCCCCGGAAAGTTAAAAAAAAAAAAAGGCAGCTCCCTGATCCATAAGTCTGCAAAAGATCCAGTTGGCGCCTCATCCAGCTGTTTCGGACTACAACTCCCACCTGCCCTAGCAGAGTTGTGTTCCAGAAATCTAGATGTATCTCTTTTGTGGACTGCCAAGCCTCTCTCTTCGAAGCTGGCCTCTGCCCTGCCTGCCTCTCCTCCTTATTTACATTTCAACCCAAGTGTTACACCGCCTTTCTTAACTCTTGCCAGAAAGAACCCCAGCCAGGCTCCCCTCCTGCCCTTCTGGTTGCAAGGGGGAGAAGGACAGACCCACCAGGGCAAAACTACCCCCATACTTGTTGCGCTTAGGAAAGGGACGGGCTTCGCGAAGCGCAGGATGAAAAATTAACAACGGTGCGGTTTGCAAGGTAACAAAATCGCCTGGCTATGAAAATGGATGAAAACTAGTAGAAGGTTGAGAAGGTGATCAAAGAAGAAGAATGAAGCGGTAACATCAGGAATTGAATGAGCCTATGTTTGCAACAGGAGTGGGAAACCTAATTACGTTTGAAAAAATGTATCAAATTCAAATAATTTGGATGGATTTGTTAAAATTTGAAAACTAATATATAATAATAGTAAAAAAGAAAACGAAAAATTAACAGGGAAGACACAGAAACACCACACAAGCAAATCAAGATGAAGGCTTGCTGTTGCACAACATCCCCGCAAAGACATCGGAACAGATGTTCCATGAAGATGGGACAGTCTAACCTCCGCACGAGCTTTAGGTGAGCAGATCAGAACAAATGATAAATAAAGGCAGGCCATTTGGGAGAGCCCCTCCTGCACAAAGGCAAGAGTCAACCCCCATAGATCTGCTTGCTTTTGACTCCCAGGCATGCGGCCCCCAGAACATCATCCAAAAACAAAACACAGCCTGGGTCCCCTGTATCAACGCGCTGAGTTGGGTTGCTCTGGCAGCATTAATGCCTCGGGGGTCCTGCAATTCCATACGGCTTCAGGACATGGGCGGTCAACTGGGACTGGACACTGTTTTCGGCACCTTGGGAATCTCGTGCTTTAAAAACAAGCCAACAGGCTTCTAGACCTCAAGCAAGACAGGCTTAAAGAACAAGTGTTACTTTAACCCCATGGGCCATGACAAAGGTTCGAGAGACATCTGAACTGGCGAGAGGTTGGGGGAAGCAACCGAATCCTTGGCTTTTTTCCCGGGGGGGGGGGCAGAACACAACCAAGAGCGGCAACACAATCTTGGTGAGAAAACCGGTAACAAAGGGAAGAACCGACACACAATGTGCTCAACACAATCTTCTGCAGAGAGCCTTTCCCAGGCAATATATATCTTTCCTCTTTTGCAAAAAGAAAAAAAAGGGGGGGAGGGACCGGGATAAATCATCCACCATCTTTCTCTACTCCCCCTCATCTCTCCCAGGAATTAATCTGAAAGCACCGATTCCCAGCTGTTTCTCTAGCCATATGTGGAAAAAACAGTCTCATCATCGCAGCCTCCCTTTACATCATCAAGAGTCTTTTACGCAGGTTTGCAGAATGCAATGAAAAATGAGCAGGCCTAAATCTCCCTGGCTGCTTACCATGGGAACACGATGCTCGGCTGTGCTACAGATTCCCCATCTCTTCCCCCACACACACACATCCCGGCCTCCAACCACAGCTGCAGAAAACTGGAGGTGGGGAAAGAGAATACAGCCTTTGTACAAGCAGCTGCGTCTAGATCTGCCTTCTTGAGAGGAAGATGCCTGCCTGCCTGAACAAACTTCGCTCACCTGAGGCTCTGGCCAGAAGTGCTGCTTGGCAAAGTTTTCACTAGATATACACCTGTATATTCCGGCGTATAAGACGACTGAGCATATAAGACGACCCCCAACTTTTCCACTTAAAATATAGTGTTTGGGATATACTCGCCGTATAAGAAATACGACCCGGAGTATAAGACGACCCCCGACTTTTGAGAAGATTTTCCTGGGTTAAAAAGTAGTCTTATATGCAGGAATATACAGTATTCAGATGCAAGCTGCAAAAGGGATGCGCAGCTATCCAACACTGAGTTTGGCAAAGAGGAGAAAACAGTTTTCAGGAAAAGATTTCCAGGGCATTGTTTTCCCACAAAGAAAAGAAAAGAAAAGGCAAGTTCATTAGCAACAGTGGAATATACAATATTAGACCAGTTTGGCAACGTCTAGGTTTTTAGCTTTGCTTACTAAATGCAGGTGAAACAAACATGCTAAATTACATCGCTCTGCAGAGCATCAGAAAAGTTTCTATTGACAGTTCTATTACACTTCATTCGTTTTCAATTTATTTATTAAACTTGCGTGCCGCCCTTCATTCACTTTTACTCTCTCATAATTAAGATATGCATGCCACCCAAATCTGCAATTGAAGCTTTCAAAAAAATCTAACTGGGAAAGTTTTTCGGTGGAAATTCCCCTTAATTTCCCCCCAATGCAAAACAGGCTCATCCGCACCGGAAAAAAATCGGGGCTGACGGGATCTGTAAACCCCAAACTTCTGGAAGGCCCTAGGCTGGCAAAGGCTGCCCTGAAATGTCACCTAACCTAGCGCCTTTATTTTGCTCGTATTTAGCAAACAAAGCTAAAAGCTTCAGAACTGCCAAGCTCACCTGAACGTTGCGCATGCAGTTGGCACCCATTCATTGTTTGCTAACTAGCTTATGAAACAGAAAGTTTCCTGCGCGGAATTTTTATTTTTTTTGCACTGAATTGATTTCCTGAAAATCTTCCACCCTCCATCACTGAAACCAACTTTGCTTTCTCAAGCAGCTGCAGTCATAGCTGTCAACTTTCGGATTTGAAAATAAGGGATCAGCAGCAGCCTCTCCTGTCCCGGGGACAGTCTACGGCAGGCATCCCCAAACTTTGGCCCTGCAGATGTTTTGGATTACAATTCCCATCATCCCCGACCACTGGTCCTGTTAGCTAGGGATCATGGGATTTGTAGGCCGAAACATCTGGAGGGCTGCAGTTTTGGGATGCCTGGTCTACGGTATATCTATAAATCCAGGATAGCAGCTGGAAACGGCGCTGGAATAAGGGAATTTCCAGCAAAAAAAAGGGAATGCTGACATCTGTGGCTTGGAATAAGGGAGTTTCCTGGGAAAAAAGGGAGGGTTGACAGTTATGGCTGCAGTCTGAGTCGGGCACTGTCCCGAGGGGAGGGCAATTCCTTCTCCACCCGGGGATCCAACAATCCTCTTGTATTCAGGAAGACAACCTCATCTGGCCCTCGGGGCTTTTTCCAGACCATCCCCATCTTCTTAAACCGGCAAGCAAAAACTATGCCTCTTATAAACTTGGATGGACAACTGTTGATCTGTTCTCCCCCCCCCCTTTTACCTGCAGACCCACCAACGGCTGGCACGGGACCCCAATCCGCAGCCTCAAGGCACATCTGCCAAGCCAGGGCCCCACCGCTCCACCCTACTTTATAAAACAGAAAAAATGACTAGCCAGAACCAGTAGACCCAGTAGCCACTACCCAGGGTTTCTGTGTTGTCTGCTGTTTGCCTTGGCCTGAATTCCACCATGGCTGGGTGGGGGGCTAATTTCTTCCTAGCCCCGTCTAACCACATTTGGGGTCCAATTACCACAATCATCTCCTCCCTGGTTTTACGGCAAAGCTGGAGCTTTGACCGTGGCCAACTTCTTCTGGGAATAAATGCCTCCCAGGGATAGAAGGGCAAGATTTTGTTCACAAAGAAAAACAAAACAGCACACACACACACACCCAACAAGGCCGAAGGTCTCATTTCCTGGGGGAGAGGGCAAGGGAAGGTTTTCTTCTTCATCTTCTTCTTCCCCCCTTAAGCCTCCTTCCTCTGTTTGTGGAGATCACCCAACACAGCTACAAAATGCAAACATGGCTAACTAGCAGAATAGATGAACCTTCTGACCTAGTTATCCACCAGCCAAGGAATTCATGCCTGGGGATAAATGTAGATGGGTTCCTTTCCTACCTACCAGAAACTACGCAGGGAGGGTAGGAGTGAGAGAATGCAATGCATATTACAGCGATCGAAACATTACCAGATTCCTCAGCTAACCGTCATGAGAACATTCTTACATACTGTATCTGTGCTTGGTTTTCCAGCTGCACAGTCACGGATAGGAAAGTGCTCCAGAAGGTCATAACCACAGCCCGAAAGGTTATCGGTCATCCCCTCCCATCTCTGGAAGAACTATACAGTTCCCATTGCCTCAAAAAAGCAAATAATAATTTGCAGGATTCATCTCATCCTGGGTACAGTATAGTCTTTTTGCACTGTTGCCTTCAGGCAAGAGATACAGAACAATTAAATCAAGAACAAATAGATTAAAAAACAGTTTTTACCCAAGAGCTATAACCATCTTAAATGCTGTAACTAAATAATATGATCTTGGGGAGTTGCGGTGTGTGTGTGTGTATGTGTGGCTGTAACTGTGTTTTTGTTTTTATGGGATCTATCTATCTATCTAGCTATCTAGCTATCTATCTATCTATGATTCTGCATATGGGTAGAAAACAAGAAGCAAGAAGATTCCTCCTTCACAGGCCTGTGTGGAAGCAAGGATAATCTCGGAAGGAAGGAAAACCATCTCATATAAAGGATGTACTAGCGACCAATTAGTTTCCGGGTCCGATTCAAAGTGTTGGTTTTTACCTATGAAATTCAAGACTGCAATATCTCAAGGACCACCTCTCTCCATATGAACCAGTTCAAACCCTGCAATCACCACCTGCGGCCCTTATTTGCACGACCCCTCCAGGAAAGGTCCAGACTCCAGAGGATGGCAATACAAGAACGGGGCCTTTTCAGTGGCGGCTCCCCGTTTGTGGAACGCTCTCCCCGGGGAGGCTTACCTGGCACCATTATATTGTATCTTTAGGCTTCAGGCAAAAATGTCTCTTTTCCGCCGGGCATTTGGCTTTTAATTATCTGTGGCCTCCCTGAGAGGGTGGGATGTTTTAATCCTGCCTTTTAAAAATAGGGCTGTCTTTTGGATTTTTCTTTGTTTTACACTGGTTTGAATGTATGTGCTTGTTTGTTGACTGCAAGCTGCTTTGAGTTACTTTTGTAAAAAGAATGAGCAAGTTTAATAGATCAATACCTAGAGTGGGGCTCACCGTCTGCAAGTTTGTTTTTTAAGTTTGTGAACTTAACTGTTTAGGGAAGCTTTATATCTGAAGAATATCTGAATATATTATATCTGAAGAATATCTGAAGAAGAATATCTGAAGAAGTATCTGAAGAAGTGTGCATGCACACGAAAGCTCATACCTATGACAAACTTAGTTGGTCTCTAAGGTGCTACTGGAAGGATTTTTTTTTTTGACTGTGTCAGACCAACACGGCTACCTACCTGTAACTAGTTCTCCAAATGCAATTGCCTCTGCATTGAGCCAAAGATGCTTTTCTGCAGAGATAATCAGACTGCCCAGTTCTTTCCCCTTCCTCCCCATTAATTCCACCCCTCCCTCCAATTCCTAATGTTCCAGATTCAGAAGCACTTTTCTCCTGACATACACAACCCCAAGTCCGCAGATAAAACTCTTCCACGTGCCTTAAGATCTACTGAGCTCTACACTGAGCCAAGATGGACCCTTCCAGGCGGCCTGTTTATTGAGCAAATCATCCCGATCTGATTCCACAAAGCTTACAGGGAGCTCAGACCACATCCTGCCTTTATTAAGCATCTCTTTCGACTTCTTTGCGGGGGGAGGAAATAGCTTTCACCCCTATTTGTTTGCAGTGATATATGCCTTCCAGTTCATCTTTCATTCGTCATGAAGTTTTCAGCACATTTTCCTAAACACAAAAGGTCTTCTTTTTTATTTTTTTAAAAATGGATTTTTTGTGGTTGGGGGGTGGATGGTGGTGAACAGATTGAGACTGAATCCCAGCAAGACAGAAAAACTGTTTCTGGTGGAGAGGTAGGTGTGGGCCTTTTCTGTGGCCGCCCCCAGAAGGAGGGATTCCCTCCCAAGGAAGGTCAGACGGTCTCCCTCTTTGCTCTCCTTCCTATTCAGGCTGTTTGAATCTAAGGAGCAGGCGACACTGTGTTTTCATGTCGGTTCTCAATCCGTCTCAATGTATTCTAACTATTGCTTTTCGCCAGTTTGCTTTTTATTACTTTGCATTTTTTAAACAATGCTTTTAAACGTTATTAAGCCACCTCGGATCCCAACTTGGAAGAAAGGCAGGATGTAAATGCCTTAAATAAAGCCAACATCCCATAAATAATATTTAATAATTAAAAAAAGATGCAGGAATTGATTTGCGCTGCCCTGATTATAGTTGCTGGTTGTCCTCCTCTGAATTCTTGCCAACCTAAGGAAGTAGGGGGGAAGTTTGCGGCTCGACCTCCCCTGCTTGCGTCTTACGCGCAAAGCTGTTTTCCAGAACTGCAAAGGTGAGGAAAGCCTACATCCCTGGGCAACCAAGCACTTTTTGCCAGTAAATTCACCCCCCCCCCTGTTCTTTTCCTAGTCAATTCCGCTCCAAAAGTGGAGCTTTTTCCCATATGCGAAGCAGGAGTTGACAACAAACAAGGATAAGCAGTAAGAATTTGAACCAGGCGGAGTGGGTGGGGGGGCATGGTCCCTTAGGCGCCATCTTCACTCTGTGGTTGAACCCACATTGTGTGGAGCAGATACACACCTTACATTTGAAGGTTATCCAATGCACATTTAAAATGGGTGACTTCCCCCCTTTGGGAATTGCAGAAGGGGGCTTGCAACCGTAGCTCTGTGGGAGAAAACTACAGTTCCCAGGGTTCTCTGGAAGAAGACGCAGAACTGTTAGAGTTGGGCAGAGGTCACAAGGACCATCTAGTTCAGGCATCCCAAACTTCGGCCCTCCAGATGTTTTGGCCTACAACTCCCATGATCCCTAGCTAACAGGACCAGTGGTCAGGGAGGATGGGAATTGTAGTCCAAAACATCTGGAGGGCCGAAGTTTGGGGATGCCTGATCTAGTTCCACCCCCCACTGAGCTGGCATGTGCTTTCAATGTTCATTGGGTGTGCTTTAAATGTAGAGTGTGGAGCTGCCCTTTGTCTTTGAAAACACAAAGCAAATTATCAATTCCATCAAAGTGGTCCAACCCGCATTCGGCCCCTCGGCTACATTCAAGAAAAAAAACACCAGAAAGCCTAAAAAATGTATTTTTCAGTGCCGTGTGTTGTTAACAAACACATATACCATCTGTTTCTTAAATTTGTTTCATAATTGAATATATTAAATTTATTACCGTATTTGTGTGCGTGCATTTAATTGTGTCTATCCAATATATTAAATGTAAATTGCAAATAGTTCAAAGGACAATGTGGAAAGTTAATTCCGTGTGTGCCCCCTGGGTTCTGTGTCAAAGGGGTTATAAAATGACTTTTCTGAGCCTATTTTTTAAGTTGTTTCGTTAATCAACACAAGGTGGTTGATTTGTAACTGTTTTACCGATGATTTGTTAACCATTTTACAGAATTTATGTTGTAATTGTAATGTTCTCCTATGTTGTTATTTACCGTATGCAAGCCACTTTGTGACTCAAGTTAGTGAAAAGAGGCACAGAAAGAGAACAAATTATTCAGGTTTTTTTCCTGTCCTGCTGATTTCGGCTCCTGGGCCTTCCAAGGGACTTCTGCCCTGCTCCTTCTTCCTTCCCAGACTCCATCCTCAGCTGTTTCCACCATTGTCATTTCAGGAAATATTATCCCAGTGAAAGCTGCCAGGTTGCCCAGAGACAGGGAGAGAAATGTACAGCGCTCAAACTCGGATGATTAAAAGGATTTAGATGGCGTTCCAGCGCCCCAATTTGCAGGTCTGAGAGTTCTTTTTCATACGGAGCCAAAATGCGGCTCCTTAAAGGCAGGGAAACAAACAAACAGACCTCAGAACTTGCAAGGGAAACTGAGGGAAGATCTAGTCTCCCAACACAATCCCTGGCGCTTGCTCCAAAGAAGCCAAGAGGGTGTGGCATCCCTTGCAAACAAGTCTGCAAAAGTGACTTACCGCAACGTAATAACAAGAATTACCTGTGGCTCAACAGATTGCCTGACGAAAGAACAAAGCGTCTCTGCCTGCCTAGATCAGAGTCCTCCCAACCCCAACAGAGCAGATGTGGTTATTTTTAGAACAAAACAACGGCATTATTGCGAGTTGGAAGAGACCACAAGGGCCATCCAGTCCAAACCCCTGCCAAGCAGGAAACACCATCAAAGTATTCTTGACATATGCCTGTCAAGACCTCCAAAGAAGGAGACTCCACCCACACTCCTTGGTAGCAAATTCCACTGCCGAACAGCTCTTACTGTCAGGAAGTTCTTCCTAATGTTTAGGTGGAATCTTCTTTCTTGAAGTTTGAATCCATAGCTCCGTGTCCACTTCTCCGGAGCAGCAGAAAACAATCTTTCTCCCTCCTCTATATGACATCCTTTTACCGTATATATTTGAACATGGCTATCATATCACTCCTTAACCTTCTCTTCTCCAGGCTAAACATACCCAGCTCCCTAAGCCGTTCCTCATAAGGCATCGTTTCCAGGCCTTTGACCATTTTGGTTGCCCTCCTCTGGACACGTTCCAGCTTGTCAGTATCCTTCTTGAACTGTGGTGCCCAGAACTGGACACAGTACTCCAGGTGAGGTCTGACCAGAGCAGAATACAGTGGTACTATTACTTCCCTTGATCTAGATGCTATACTCCTATTGATGCAGCCCAGAATTGCATTGGCTTTTTTAGCTGCTGCATCCCACTGCTGACTCATGTCAAGTTTGTGGTTTACCAAGACTCCTAGATCCTTTTCACATGTACTGCTCTCAAGCCAGGTGTCTCCCATCCTGTATTTGTGCCTTTCATTTTTTTTGCCCAAGTGTTTAGCATACATACAGTATTCACTCCACAGGCATCAGCTCGGCAAACCTTCCAAGCAGCCCTGCAGGGCAGGCCAAAGTTATTATCCACACAGCACAGGTAGAAGGGCTGTGGGAAGTAATCCAGATTGACAGCTTCATGGTCACCAATCCCACACGGCAATAAAACTTCCAATACAGTCATACCTCGGGTTGCGTCTGCTGCGTGTTGCGTTTTTTCGGGATACGAACGCGGCAGACCTGGAAGTGTTTACTTATGGGTTCCGCTGCATGTGCAGAAGCGTTATGAGCGCTTCGTGCATGCACAGAACCACTCTATCACGCATGCATGAAAGCGCTGCTCCGCTCGGGGTGCGGACTTTTCGGGGTGCGAACGGCACCCCGGAACGGATCCGCAAGCCAAGGTACCACCATATAGGGCATCAGTGGAAAAGGAGACCAAATCTCAGCACATGCCAACCTGGTGCGTTCTCTTCTTGAGTTATTATTAGAAACCCTTTTAAATTATTTTATATTATATTTATAAAAACAACATATCCAAGAAACACGGAGGTGCTTCTTCAGATAAAGCCTTATCCTCCTTTGCTTCAGGAGCTGCTCACAGGACCATCATAATTAATATCATTTATTATTATTATTATTATTATTATTATTATTATTATTATTATTATTTTCTATACTGCCCTTCATCCACAGATCACAAGGCAGTTTACAATGCAGAAACACAAAAATACATGGCATAGGAACAACAACCCCACGCCACACTGGCCCTGATACTAAGTTTACATTGCAAACATAGAACAAGATTCTCCTGTCTTTCCTGGTAAGGCTCCTGGTCTTTTCAGAAGGCTGAAATCCAACAGGTGCAAACTTTCCTTGGAAAGTCAAATAACAGGGAGTTCCCCCACCCTGTTGAACTTCTGCCTGCCAAGCAAGCTGTTCCAGGAATAGTAAAATAAAAACATAATAACAACACGCCATTTTTTAAAAAATGGGAGGCTAAAATGCATGTGGTCCGGGGTCCATCCATCCTTCCCCGGCCACTAATGTTATTACTTCTCAGCGGGGAGTGAGTGAGAGAGTGGCTGATTCCAGATTGCTGGAGAACAAACAAAATGAACAGGTGGGTTTTTTTTTCCTTTTCCAAAGTAATGCATCTGCACGTAGCCGTAGCATGTTGGCAGCTGTGGCTTAACAATCAATCCCTCTTCATGAGAAACTCTGGGAGTTGCTGTTCTGGGAGGTGAATAGAGGCCTCCTAAAAACTCTCAGCGCTAATAACAACAACCACTATTAGTATGATTATTATTTTATTTGAGATTGCCATACTTTCAGAAATTAAAAACCAGGACACCCTGAAAGTTGTTGAGCGTTTTTCTAGGAAGACCCCCAAATTGCTGAGCTTTTTTATATATACAAACTCCAAAGTTATTGAGCTTCTTTCCCCCCCCCAAAAAAATGACAAAAAATCCATGATTTTTCAACTGACTTGAATTCCCACCAGACATCAATTCCACCTTTGAAATCCAGGTACAGTAATATCTGGAAAAATCCGGACTTTTGGCGGCCCTATTTTATTATTTGTACCCTGCCCATCTGACCGGCTTACCACAGCCACTCCAGGCAGCTTCTAGCAGATAGGTAAAGGTAAAGGGACCCCTGACCATTAGGTCCAGTCCTGACTGACTCTGGGGTTGCGCGCTCGCATTATTGGCCGAGGGAGCCGGCGTACAGCTTCCAGGTCATGTGGCCAGCATGACAAAGCCACTTCCGGCGAACCAGAGCAGCACATGGAAATGCCATTTACCTTCCCGCTGTAGCGGTTCCTATTTATCTATTTGCATTTTGACGTGCTTTCAAACTGCTAGGTTGGCAGGAGCTGGGACCAAACAACGGGAGCTCACCCCGTCACAGGGATTCGAACTGCCGACCTTCTGATCAGCAAGCCCTAGGCTCTGTGGTTTAACCCACAGCGCCACCCGCGTCCCCATTTCTAGCAGATACAGAAACATAATAAAAACATTAATAACTTCCCTCTACAGGCCTGCCTTCAGAGGTCTTCTAAAGGTTTTACAGTTATGTCCTTGACATCTTAGGGGAGGGCATTCCAAAGGACAGGTGCCACCACCGACAAGGCCCTCTCCTTGCTTCCCTGTAACCTTCAGAAACTACAGCTCCCAGAATGCTTTGGGGGAAGCCTTGGTGGCCTCCTAGTATTTTGAATAACTAGCGGCTCAGCTGTTTTGGACTGCAACTCCCATCGGAATGTGATGCGATGCTGTCACATTTCATGGGCATGCAGATGAGCAAATATGATCATAGAATCATAGAGTTGGGAGGAACCCCGAGGATCATCTAGTCCAGCCCCTTGCAATGCAGGAAAATTCAGCTGTCCCATACCAGGATCAAACCTGCAACCCCGGCATTTTCAATACTACGCTCCAACCCACTGAGTTATGCACGCTTTACGGTGATACCTTGCTTCTCAAACATAATCCGTTCTGGAAGTCCATTCCAAAACCAAAGCGTTCCAAAACCAAGGCACACTTTCCCACAGAAAGTAATACAAAACGGATTAATCTGTTCCAGACTTTTAAAAAAACAACCCCTAAAACAGCAATTTAACATGAATTTTACTATCTAACGAGACCATTGATCCATAAAACGAAAGCAATAAACAATGTACTGCAGTCACACAATCAATCAATCAATCAGTAGCTGAACTGGTTCCACACAGTCACAAAAACAAAAAGAGCTGCAAAAACAAAAACGCAAAATAAATAGTAAAAAAACCAGATAGACCTCAGCGTAACACACAAAACCGAAGTGTGGCACTCAAAACGGAGCACGTACAGCTTCCGAAAAATGTTTGCAAACTGGAAAACTTACTTCCGGGTTTGCAGTGTTTGGGTTCCAAGGGGTTTGAGAACCAAGGTACCACTGTTTTATGTTATAAGCAACTGGCTGGGGCTGTGACCCCAAGCACAACCACTTGCGGATGCGTAAATTGTAAGCAGCCACCTGGGGTAGCAGAAGACCGAGTGACCACTGCGTGACTCAAGCATTTAAATTAAGCCCAGGCTTACGAGGCAGAGTACAGCATGCTGCTCATTCCTGCCCAGACACTCCCAGAACGGCAGAATAAACACCAAATCCCTAAAGGAGAAGAGGAAACACAACGCCGACGCCACCGCATGTGGCTGGCTGCACCCACTACTTAAAGAAAACAAAGCTAAAAAAGGACAGAGACCTGTCAAGCCACTTTGGGGTATGAAGGAGACACCCGGATTCAAGAAGATCTCCTCTGAACAGCCGCCCACAACAGTTAAGGAAGAAGCAAGTGGGGGGGAAAGGGACGGATCCAGCTCACAAAGTGCGGAACGGCCAGGGAGGGAGAAAGCAATAACCTTTCACGTTTGGGCCTGTCCGTATCCCAAGCGTGGCACCTCCACGAAAGAGAATTGGGAGCTACGCACAACCCAGAACACACCACGGCTCTGCGGAAAACGGCAACACCCGCGGCAGACATGAATTCGCCTCCCTAAGGCCAAAGCCGCCCCAAGTCTCTGGGGTGACGGCCCACAGCAAACCCGCCAAAGGAGGAGAGGCACAAGAACATGGCAATCGCTGCTTCGCCCGCCTGGGACGCCCGCCACTCACCATCTCGTCCAGGGCGTAACGTAGGAGGCCGTGCTCGTAGAGGATGAAGAACCGCCGCTGCCATTTCTAGGAGGGAGGAAAAGGAGGCGTGAAAAAGGAGTGCGTGAAGCTTTGGACTGAAAGGGATTCCCCCCCTTACATCTTTGTTAGTAGCGCACCCGCCCCGTTCCCTTCGCAGAGCCACAATTCCCAGAGTTCCACGGGAAGAAGAGAGGATAACCCCTCTGGGAATTGTAGCGCCGCAAGGGGAACGTGGGTCCACTTTCAGCAGTCTTCACAAACGACAGGATTCTTATTTTGGGGGGTGGGGGGGAGAACGATCACTGTTTAAAGTGGCATCATAGTGCTTTAAATGTGTGGTGCGGATGGAGCCTTAGAAGCCAGGTGCAAAGGGCAGGGACTCACCCCGGCTTAGTCAGTGCTTAATCCAGATGTCTTGGTTACCCAGCAGAGAGGGAAGTAACGCTTGGAGGAGAGGCACTCTACCCTCCACCCACAGATTCACGAATGTGGGTCAGCCTGAGGAGTCAGAAGCTATTTGTGGCAATCACTGACCTCGTCCTTCCCCAAGTCCCCCGGTGCAAACAGAGGATGCAAACGAGTCTCTCTCTCTCTCCTCTCCCCACGCAGGCTTTGCAAACACTCAAAATGCAGCGAGAATCTCTCTTTCGCTGCTTCTTAAGTGTCTCCCAAGCCTTGTGCGAAGAAAGAGACTGATTCGCCACCCACTCCCCGTTAAGTTCCCTGCGCAGGCGAGAGGGCAGCTTCAATTCCTCCCACCTAGCCTCGAATGACAGGGTCCTGAGGGACGACCAATACTTTTGTTGAGAAATCCAAGACAGGGAAGCTGTCGATGCTCTTAATTCCCTTTTTCTTTTTAAACTGCATCTAAGCGATTCTAACTCTGCACCCATGCAAAACTGGATCACGTTCCCTGTTTAATTTAGGCAAAACTGAGCAGATTTGCATACTCTCCTCCCTCCTCACTTTTTGCATAATATATTCCAGTTTTGCTACCCAATGCAAGGTGCGCCGATGTTTCGCCCCACGACTCCTGGAAATCTTATTCCGCCACCTCTGAGGTGTCTTGTTTTTCAAACATTTGAGCAGTCATAAGGACTAGAAACTTGGTGGCTGTGGGTTTTGTTTTTGCTAGGGAGAACTGAATTCTGCGGCCAAGGTCCTATCCTACGCTTCTCCTTCACTCCTGCTGCACTAAGCTCATCTGGGCTGCGACTATCCTTAAACGCACCCCCCCCCCTTTGACTCAGCAGAGGAAGACGGGCCCCATCCTTACCCGAGAGCGGTGCACGGGATTGTCAAAATCAGTGCCTTCTGGCGCCAGCAAAAGCCATCCACCATAAATGGGCTTGGCCTGGAAAAGAAGTGGAAACAACAACAAAAAATAATCAGCTTTGTTTGTTTTCTAAGAAAGGTACAACTCGGGGGCATTGTGCTCAGTGACGCAAATGACAGCAACGACCCGCTATGGGAGCTGGCGCAGAGCCCTGGTTATTTGCAGGACAGAAGAAACCACCGTAAAACTCTATATAAGGTCCATCACTCACTGCCAGGGCCTGGAATTTGTATGCCAAAGGCCCCGGGTTCAATGGCTAGCGGAATCTCCCATTGAAAGGATCTCAGGCGTGGCCTCCTTTGGAAGCCCATGTAAGGTTCTGGTTGCCTCACCCCAAAAGGGATACTGCAAAGTTGGGGAAAAGGTTCAGATACCCTGTTTCTCATATTTTAAGACATACCCCTAAAATAAGCCATGACAGGATTTTAAAGCATTCAAGGAATATAAGCCATACCCCGAAAATAAGACATAGGCACAGCAGCAATGCCGGCCGCGGCAGGAGGAGGAGGAGGAGGAAAAAAATAAGACATCCCTTGAAAATAAGCCATAGTGTATTTTTTTGAGGAAAAAATAAATATAAGACGTGTCTTATAATATGAGAAACACGGTAATGTGACACCGAAATGATCCGAGAGGATGGAACGACTCTCCCATGAGGAAAGGCTGCAACATTTGGGACTTGTTCATTAAGAGAAAAGGAGTTAGTCTGGAAAAAATGAGAGGAGTTTATAAAATTATAGATGGCCAGAAGGAAGTGGATAGATTGCTCAGTCTACAGCGTTTCCCAAACTTGGGTCTCCGGCTGTTTCTGGACTACAACTCCCATCATCCCTAGGGAGCAAGACCAGTGATCAGGGATGATGGGAATTGTGGTCAAAAAGCAGACGGGGGACCCAAGTTTGGGAAACACTGGGCTAGAACTTGTGGACGTCTAATGAAGCTGAACACTGGGAGATGCAGAACAGATGCAGAAATAAAGTCCTCCTTCGCCCAGTGCAGAGCTAAACTGTGGAACTCACTGCCACTGGAAGCAGTGATGGCTATTAACTCGGACGGCTTTGAAAGAGGATTGGACAAATTCATGGAGGAAAGGGGTATCAATGACTATGCTCTGTGTCTGTGGCCAGAGGCAGGAACGCCCCCGGATATCAGTTGCTGGAAACCACAGGAAAGTTGTTCTTGTGTTCGAATCCTGCTTGCAGGCTTCCCCTTGGGGCGTCTGGTTGGCCACTGTGAGAACAGAATGCTGGACTAGATGGGCCACTGGCCTGATCCAGCAGCCTCTTTTTATGTTCCTATGTTCTCGAGGTACAAGAACTAAGTTCACTCTCCTTTTTTCAACAATCCCCATGGCATGCGATTTTCCTCCCCATACTAAAGTGAGCCTGCAAAGGAAGCCTAAAATAATTCCACATTAATAAACAGGTAACAGAAACCAAAAACTGAAGGAAGAAGTCATAAACGCTTGCAGTATATTCAAAGATTTGGAAATCTGAAACCAAGAAGAAAAATAGCCAATATATTTTCCTTTTTAGAACTGTGAACCATCAAAATAAAATCTGGGTTTTTATTTATTTAATAAAAGCAAACACGAACTTCAGAGAGGATTTAGCAACACCTCAACATACCTGCTGGGCAAGTAGAAGATTTCACAACATTTAAAAAAAATGCGCACACACAATCCGTCTCTTCATATACAGCTACAAGGAGAAAGTGTTAGCACCCCAAATGTATAAAACAAGAAAATCACGGGCAATTTAAAAAAACCTATTTAGTTCTTAACTCTCCTAGCATCACATGGTTGGCTGAGGGCTGATAGGGAACACTGAGGTTTCTCAAAAAAGGCAAAAAATCTTGTGACCGGGGGGAGGGAAATGTAAGGGGGAACCCTCCCTCCCAAAACCAGTCCGATAAGGGTTGCTCAAGCTCAGTGAACATTGTTGGGAGCAGGTGCTGAAAATGGGAGCGCACAAATGAAATGGAGTCTCCTGAAAGGGCATGGCTGGCTGGCACCTTGAAAAGAAATACCCCACGCTGCAACATTTTGTTGCGGGTCTCACTTGTGGAAAATAGGTAAAGCCACATTTGACAGCCATCAGAGGGCCTTGAAATAAGAGGGCCTGGTAAATAAAACCTGCTCCGGGTTTCTTTCTTTCTTTCTTTCTTTCTTTCTTTCTTTCTTTCTGGAGAAATACAGAGTGTTAATTTTGGTTCCTGCCTTTCCCCTGACCCAACACACTCTGGGCCCAACTCATACATCCACGGACATTGCTGCATTTCTTAAAGCAGGCATGCCCAAAGTCTGTTTCAGGTGCCTAATCCGGCCCGCCGCTCGATTTAATCCAGCCCCCGTGTATATGTCCCGGGGTAAAAGCTCAGCAATTTAAAAAAGCTCAACAAATTTGGTCGGCCCTCATGCATGTTCACTTCATCAAATTTGGCCCTCTTTGGAAAAAGTTTGGGCACCCCTGTCTTAAATGAATGTGTGGACTGAATGCATTGAAAGACCGGTGTGTCTTGAGGTGATGTGAAGGGAAGGGAGAGATCTGGGATTGCAAAGCCCCACTCCGTACGCCGTAGGCACACAGATGGAGCATGCATGTGCGAATCGGCCTTAAATGCACATGGATAAGGAACCCTTTTCGGTCTCAGGGACACATCCTTCCAGGAAGCACACTGACAGCAGCAGGAGAGGATGGAGCCAGGAATGCAAATTTTACCTTTGTACGGTTGACTCATTTGTACAGACGCACACAAACTCCCCCCTCTGACCTCCCCCTAGGTGAGGAAGAGGCATGATCAGAAGTTCGAGGACACAGTCCAGCATGGCAAAAATATGTGAGGAGGGTGTGGCCAAGAAGCAAGTGTGGTCTGGAGAGGGCCAGGCAGAGGGTCCTGGAGGGCCACATTCAGCCCACGGGTGGAAGTTCCTCACCACTAAGCCGCATTCACACCACAGAATCACAAGGGAACCTGGCGGTCATCCAGTCCAACCCCCTGCCATGCAGGGATCTATAATAATAATAATAATAATAATAATAATAATAATAATTTATTATTTATACCCCACCCATCTGGCTGGGGAAATATTAAAATACAATAGTCTGTCAAACATTAAAAGCTTCCCTAAACAGGGCTGCCTTCTGATGTCTTCTAAAAGTCTGGTAGTTGTTTTCCTCTTTGACATCTGGTGGGAGGGCGTTCCACAGGGCGGGCGCCACTACCGAGAAGGCCCTCTGCTTGGTTCCCTGTAACTTGGCTTCTCGCAGAGAGGGAACTGCCAGAAGGCCCTCGGTACTGGACCTCAGTGTCCGGGCAGAACGATGGGGGAGGAGACGCTCCTTCAGGTATACTGGACCGAGGCATCCATGACAGAAGGCCATCCAACCTCTGCTTAAAAACCTCCAAGGAAGGAGAGTCCACCACCTCCCGAGGAAGTCCACACACAACACACAAATACGCAACTGTCATTCACCACCAACTGGCAGGAAAAAGTATTTTGCGTCTCACTTTCAATTCTCCTTCAAACCCTGAGAACCACCCGTCAGATTTGCAAGGCAGATCCGGTTCCGCAGCTCTTCACTCTGCGGCGTTTAATTTATTTCACAGTCTAACTGGAACTGTGCTTCCAGAACGTCACCGTCAAACAGCAAGAGTGCGCAACATCCAGAGTCCCCAAGCAATCGTATTGTAAGAAAGCAAGTTACTAGCCCTCATGAACTGTGAGGGGAGTTGTGTGAAAGGCGATGGGGCAAGGCCGGGGGGGGGGGAAGAGATCTCCAAGAGAAGAGAGGCAAGGATAAAGATGTCGAGGGCCCATAGCGACCCTTCGTAGCAAACTGCCCCTTCTCATGGCTGGCAAAAGGAAAACAGAAGCGTACAAATTGGGGCAAAGGTATTTGTGGGGTTGTTTGGTCTGCTGTGCAAGTTCAAATCCATTTAAGCTAAAAATCCAGTTAAGTTTTTAACTTTATCTTCCCCATATTTATCCTGCCTTCACACACAAAAAATTTTTTGGGGGGGGGGACCCTATTCTTTCCCTTCGGGGAAGTGGGGCTGAGAGATAAAAGTCACTCACATAAAAGTAGCTGGGTTCACATTCAAACCCACGTCCCTCCTCTCCCCAAGCCCAGCCCCCTGCATCAAGGTACTAACATTGACGCAGAGAAAATACACAGATCAGAATACTGCAATCCTAAAACCAGAGGGTAGTCAGTTGTGCGCACAGATCCCAAGGCTATCTCCAAATTAAAGAAAGCGTGTAGGCCACACGAGTTTTGATTGATTAAAATAATTGAGAACTACAGTTAGAAGTCGCAGGTCTCTTTGATCTGACGGCAGGCAGCTCTGGTTAATCAGCCCAGATTTGCAAAAAGGAGAAACAGGAGACTCAAATCAAATAAACCTGAACAGACATGCGAATGGAGGATAAAACGAGATGCTCCGGAGGAAATAAGGGGGAGGCGGAAACTTGCCACAACATTCTGAAAAAGGCACACACACCCCTCCTGCTAAAGGAATATATCATCTAAGGCAGCACCTGGAGAGTTTTTGTTTGTGTGAGCACAAGATTCTTGCATTATTTTTTTTAAGTAACGGAACTGTAAAGTTGGAATGCAGGAATCTATTTCGCCCAACGTGGGGCTTGAACCCACAACCCTAAGATCAATTATCTCATGCTCTAGCAACTGAGCTCTGCCCAACAGACTGAAGTCCTATTTATTATCCATTACTATTTTATTATTTTTATTATTATTAAAATTTGTATGGCGCCCTTCATTTGTAGATCTCAGGAGGACAGTTCACAACACAAACCTTCCTAGTCCACGAAGCCACTTTGGGTGGAGTGAACCTACCACCCAACTTAAACTTGCAACTACAGCTTCAAACCGATCGCCCGGCTGCAATTTGCATCCTGGTTCCAAAACTATGTTTCCCTCTAATGATCTGTGCTGCTTTCAAAAGAACAACAGGGAACAGCTCCGAACAGGCCTACGTATAGGAATCCAGTTAGGGGCACAAACTGCAGAACAACACCCAGGTGCAGAGTCAGACCGGATCACAGCAAACGATCAAAACCCCACCCCCGGAAGCCCCTTGACCAATACCGCGTGATTTATTATCCCTCGGCACAGGGAGGCATAATAAATCAGGGAAGGGCATGGTGGGCATGGGAATTTTGAGTAAGGAAGAGAATAATGAACGCGCTCCCTCAAACCGATCCCTTTTTGCTTCGCCTCTTGCCATGTATCCAGGCTGGGTAAAATGTTCACCCCAGACCCACACTTCTCTAGGTTAACCATTTAAGCCCCGGCATCCCAACCCCGGCCCAGGCAGGCCTGCGAAGCTCAGACGGACCTTGGCTTCTGCCCCAAACTCCTCAAACGCCTTCCTGGCACGAGCACTTTTTCCTCGGTTCATGGCTCTCCACTTCCAAATCCTCTGCCCTCTCTCCTTTCCCTCTCGGCTGACTATGATGTGCCTTCTTCCTCCGCCGAGGCTCCTGGGATCCACACCCATCCGCCCTCCCACGCACACACACCCTCCTGCCTCGCCCTCTCCTGAACTCTGCACACTTATGCACCTGTCACTCCCTCCGCGCCTGCTCAGAGGAGGCTACGTCATTCAGCTCCTTTGCAAAAAAAAAGGACAACAGGCAGCTCCGTCGGTGCAACGCGAGAATCTTGCCCTCAAGAGCCGTGGGCTCAAGATCCACTTTGGGCAAAAGATTGCTGCATGGCCCTCCTGGGCCCCCCTCCCCCAACTCTACAATTCTGGGGCGCCAGGAAAACATCCCTCGCCAAACCATGCGGGTTAATTCCCAAGCAGGGTTAGAAACTCAACATATATAAGCTAGGGGCCAAATGGCTCCTTAAAACAGGGTTGCAGTCGCCAAAATGGAATGTCCAGTTGTCATTTTGGGGGCAAGACGGCTCTAAAGTCTTATTTTTCAAATGATGGACTGACTGTGATTGATTTTCAGTTAAACACCTGGCTACGTTTCCGAGCACAATTCAAAGTGTTGGTGCTGACCTTTAAAGCCCTAAACGGCCTCGGTCCAGTATACCTGAAGGAGCGTCTCCACCCCCATCGTTCTGCCCGGACACTGAGGTCCAGCTCCGAGGGCCTTCTGGCGGTTCCCTCGCTACGAGAAGCCAAGTTACAGGGAACCAGGCAGAGGGCCTTCTCGGTGGTGGCACCCACCCTGTGGAATGCCCTCCAACCAGAGGGCAAAGAAAACAACAATTACCAGACCTTTAGAAGGCATCTCAAGGCAGTCCTGTTTAGGGAAGCTTTTAATGTTTGATGGATTTCTGTATTTTAATATTTTGTTGGAAGCCGCCCAGAGTGGCTGGGGGAACCCGGCCAGATGGGCAGGGTATAAATAATATATTATTATTATTATTATTATTATTATTATTATTATTATTATTATTATTATTGTTGTTGTTGTTACTGAGCTAAGTGAAGAACTCTGAGAACTTATGAATGAAAAGTTCCTTGATCCACATGTATATGGGCCTATTCCGATCTCTTTTTCTTAATGGTGACATGGACCATTCATAACGTAAGAATATTATTCACAACTGTGAGCAGGGCACTGGGATGGGGTAAGTGAAGATAGGTAAAGGTAAGGGGACCCCTGACCATTAGGTCCACTTGTGACTGACTCTGGGGTTGCAGCGCTCATCTCGCTTTACAGGCCGAGGGAGCCGGCGTACAGCTTCCAGGTCATGTGGCCAGCATGACAAAGCCACTTCTGGCGAATCAGAGCAGTGCACGGAAATACCATTTACCATCCCGCTGTAGCGGTACCTATTTACTTGCACTTTGACGTGCTTTCAAACTGCTAGGTGAAGATAAGCGGCAACAATTCCCTACAGTCGTACCTCAGAAGTCAAATGGAATCAATTCCGGAAGTCCGTCCAACTTCCAAAACGTTCGGAAACCAAGGCACGGCTTCTGATTGGCTGCAAGAAGCTCCTGCAGCCAATAGGAACCCTCGGAACCCGTGCCGGACGTTCGGGTTCCAAAGAACATTTGCATAGTGGAACACTCACTTCTGGGTTTGCAGCGTTCGGGAGCCAAAATGTTTGACTCGCAAGGCGTTTGACTTCTGAGGTACGGCTGTATAATACTGTCCACTGCTCTTGCGCAGGCTGCACAGAAAAAGCATTTAGTTTCCTGAAAGTCGTTCTGGTTTTGCAGATAAAATATAACTGAGAGACTTCTACAGGACAGGGTACTAGTGCGTGAAAACAGTCCAGCTGCAAGGATCCCCAGGCAGGCACCTCCAGATGGTGGAGAGAGATGTCAAGAGTCACCCTGGTAGCTTCACCTGGTTGCAAATGGTTGAAATCCAGGTGCAAAATGCGCCTGGCGCCTGGCTAATTTCGAACACTGCTGTCGGCACCCGCTTCCTGAGTTTGCTATTAGAAAGAAGGCTTGTGCGGCAAGAGGCCTATGCAAACAGCGGCACAAGTTGGAGTTTTTGAGCCCACAACTAACAAAACTCCACTCCCTGTCGCTCTGCGCATTCCTTCATCCTCACTCCTCTTGGATGTTTGGGTCTGGCCTCCTCAAAGCTGGCTGGAACAATTACGATAGGAAACAGGCAGGGCAGGAAGCCGGCTGTCGGGTTTACATGAGGCTGTCAGAGAGCTGCCTTGACACATCCCAGGCATCTGCAAGAAATGGGTCAGATCCACCCAAGGAATCAGTGAAACCTGAGACTCTCCACCATCTCCCTGCCAAGGAAGAAGGGGACAATTTAACCTCATCATTTGCTCTCTTATTTTTTAGGAAAATGCATTATTAACACATATCCTTCCCTGGTTTAACCTGGTCTTCACTTCCTTTTCCTCTTGGGGGGGGGGTGTCTACTTTTAGATTGAAGGTTCCTTGGGGCAGAGACCTGTCCCCTTGTATATTGAGAAAGCCTGTTGCACATTGGCAGTGTTACCCAAACAAGCAAGCAATGTTTATTCCTCACATGTATGCCCCATCACTCCTCCAAGGAGCTAGAAAGGGGTTCCCTCACCTCCTTTATCTTCACGACGACCCTGTGAGGAAAGTTGGGCCGAGAGAGCATGATTGGATCCCCAATAAGGTTGATGGAAGCCACCACCTGAAGCAACTCATGTGTAGATTTGTACACCTGCATATGCATATGGGACGCAGGTGGCGCTGTGGTCTAAACCACTGAGCCTAGGGTTTGCCGATCAGAAGGTCGGTGGTTCAAACCCTTGCAACAAGGTGAGCTCCCATTGCTTGGTCCCAGCTCCTGCCAACCTAGCAGTTCAAAAGCGCAAGTAGATAAATAGGTACCGCTCCAGCGGGAAGGTAAACGGCATTTCCATGCGCTGCTCTAGTTTCGCCAGAAGCGGCTTTGTCATGCTGGCCACATGACCCGGAATAACTGTCTGTGGACAAACGCCGGCTCCCTCGGTCAGTAAAGCGAGATGAGCGCCGCAACCCCAGAGTCGTCTGCGACTGGACTTAACTGTCAGGGGTCCTTCACTTTTATCTTTTATATGCCGTTTACCCCAGTCTTTGCTCATGCAAGGCAGCAGGTAACTGGCTCCACCTCCCGAGCAACCATTTGGCTTCTAAATCCCATCCATGGACAAAAGAAAACTTAGTTTGAGCCCACAAGGCTCGATTCCTGCTAACTCCTGAACTACACAACACTGGCTCATGATTAGGTATCTGGCTAGGTCCCAGTAAAGCATGGAAGAAAAAACCTAGATTGGTGTTGAAAACTAGAAACACTTTGTTTTATCCCAGAATAGCTCCATCCTTATTTCAGACATCGGGCTATATCGGTGTATCGTGATGTTTAGCTGACAATGTATCGCGATGTTAGAAACCAGGTATCACCCAGCCCTACGCCGGATGCAGAAAATGCCAGGTTCAGTTCTCAGCACCTCTAGCTAAGATCAGGTAGCTAATGAATGGCATATCTCTCCTCTCCCACCCCCAGAAAGACCTTAAAGAGCTGCTTCTGGCCTGCTGGAAGGGACAATAATGGCCAGAGGTAGACCACAAAAGTCAGCTATACACCTTCAAAAGGTTATGGCACAAAAAAGCCTGACTTTTAAAAGGTGCCACAAGACTGGTGATTTTGCCTCCAAAGATCTTAGGAGCCTGTCCACCCATGAATGGCAGTTTAAGCTGCTTACGGAAAGAGAGACACCCCATGGTTAGTTTACCCCAAGAAAACTTCTCTATGCTCACTTGGAGGCCATTCCCAGTTCACCCTAGGCGAGCGACATTTCACAGGCCTGGCTTGTAAGACGTACCAGGGAGGTAATGTCAGGAACTGTGCCGTCATCCTGACAGATGACCCAAACGTCAGCGCTTATTTATAAACAGCTCATCTTGAAGCAGAAAAACTCTGGGACTCCATCATCCCGCCCCGCTCAGAATTCCCTCCCGACCAAAGTTTCATCCAGTTTAAGCCCAGTCTCGCTGCCTTCCCGAAACGCAGCAGAAATTAAACAACAACAACACCTGGCGCAGTCCCTAACCGCGATGCCAAAGGGATTAGGAAACAAGGGTATCATGAGAAAATGTTTCTGGGAGCTCGGAGGAGGAGGAATTCGCCGGGAGCTGCGTGGCTGACCCGTCAAAACATGCTGCAGAAGTTCACATTACTCACCAGGAAAAATTCCTGGCTGGGGGGCAAAGAAGGAGCAGAAGAGTGGGAGGGAGAGGCCTTGGACTCAAGAGGGTTTCTAACCATGTTCCAGAGTATTCTGGGGTTCCTTCCACTTCCACGGACAAGGGGGTCCTGAATAGAAGGGGGCCATTGGGTACCGCATCCTGTTCTCACAGTGGCCAACCAGATGCCTCTTCTGGGAAGCGTCCAAGCAGGATTCGAACACAAGAGCCCTCCCTCCTCCTACGGTTCCCAGCAACCGGCATTCAGGAGCATCGCTGCCTCCGACTGTAGCCATGGATAGCCCCCTATGAATTTGCCTAATCCTCTTTTAATCCTCCTGGGGCAGCGAGTTCCACAGTTTAACACTGCACTGCGTGAAGAGGGACATTCTTCTGTGTCCCAAATCTTCCAGTTTTCCACTTTCTCCATGACACATGTCATTTTATACAATCTGCAGAAAATCAGGGCTTTTTCCCCCCATCCGGAACTCAGCTCCGGCAGCTCTCAGGCAGGCGCCGTTGCCATTCTAAGAGGACAAGGGAGAAGTTCATGGAGAGTTCCACCAGCTCTTTTTTTTTTCTGGAAAAACAGCACTGCATAAAACCATACAGAAAAGTTACATCAATTAAGCATTGTGGAAAGATGTATTCTGAATTGCCCGCGTAGGGCTGGCGGAACAGAGTTATGGCAGAAGCTTCCTTGACATTTTGCAGAAAGCCGTTCCCCTGTTTAATCCTAATAATTACCCACAGCTGGATTTTTGCAGCGTGATGCCACTGGCCACCAACTGAAGAATATGAAAAAATTCCTACAGTAGCACCTTAAAGACCAACTAAGTTTTTATTTTGGTATGAGCTTTCATGTGCATGCACACTTCTTCAGATACTTCTTCTGTTTCAAGTGTATCTGAAGAAGTGTGCATGCACACGAAAGCTCATACCATAATAAAAACTTAGTTGGTCTTTAAGGTGCTACTGTAGGAATTTTTTTTATTTTGAAGAATATGAGTGAGTGAGGACAGTCACCCAGGGCTTCTTTTCAGGAAATATTTATCTAAAACGAAAGAAGAGTGGAAGCCGGCTGGGAGCATAACCGTTCTTCGCCTCCAGCTGTGATCCTAGAATTCTGCACCCAGGTATAAAAGGGTGTCTGGAACCGGGTCATGGGAAGGTGTTTGGAGAGAGTCGTGAGCTTGGGATGAGCAACTAAGACCAGGCCTGGAGTCAGAACCAGACCAGAAGTGTAAAATGTTGCACTAGAACTCAGATAGACATTGCTGATCCAGGAAGGCTCAGAGCTGGAAAAGGATGTCCTTCTATATTCAACCCTCCTCCCTCAAGAGGATACAATGATCATTCTGGGTGAGTGGAGTCCACAGCCAGAACTGGGAAATCATTCCCCAAGAGACTGAACTTATGGACCATGGGTAGGCAAACTAAGGCTCGGGGGCCGGATCCGGCCCAATCACCCTCTAAATCTGGCCCTCAGCATGTTTTCACATGAGTAGAATGTGTGCTTTTATTTAAAATGCATCTCTGGGTTATTTGTGGGGGATAGGAATTTATTCCCCAAAATATAGTGCAGCTCCCCACAAGGTCTGAGGGACAGGGGACCGGCCCACTGCTGAAAGAGTTTGCTGACCCCTGTTCTGGATGGTGGGGGGCTCCTAACAGCTTGCCTCTCCCTGCCGCCCTTTGCTCCCCCCTGCCTCTGGGGTTAACATTCCCACCTCGTCCACAAAGCTGACCAAAAGGCAACCTGCACCAGCTCTGACTAGATAACCGGACACTAGCATGTGTGAATCAGATCTGTGCAAAGGTTTTAAGATCAAGGTCACATGATAGTTCCTTCCTAGCAAATGTGTCACAGACTTCTCATAGGAAGACCATTCAACCGCTCCGAATGGCAGCCTATCGCCACGGTATCAGATATTCCCCAATACAGGATGGGAGACACCTGGCTTGAGAGCAGTACATGTGAAAAGGATCTAGGAGTCTTGGTAGACCACAAACTTGACATGAGTCAACAGTGTGATGCAGCAGCTAAAAAAGCCAATGCAATTCTGGGCTGCATCAATAGGAGTATAGCATCTAGATCAAGGGAAGTAATAGTACCACTGTATTCCGCTCTGGTCAGACCTCACCTGGAGTACTGTGTCCAGTTCTGGGCACCACAGTTCAAGAAGGATACTGACTAGCTGGAATGTGTCCAGAGGAGGGCAACCAAAATGGTCAAAGGCCTGGAAACGATGCCTTATGAGGAACGGCTTAGGGAGCTGGGTATGTTTAGCCTGAAGAAGAGAAGGTTAAGGGGTGATATGATAGCCATGTTCAAATATATAAAAGGATGTCATATAGAGTAGGGAGAAAGGTTGTTTTCTGCTGCTCCACAGAAGCGGACACAGAGCAATGGATTCAAACTACAAGAAAGAAGATTCCACCTAAACATTAGGAAGAACTTCCTGACAGTAAGAGCTGTTCGGCAGTGGAATTTGCTGCCAAGGAGTGTGGTGGAGTCTCCTTCTTTGGAGGTCTTTAAGCAGAGGCTTGACAGCCATATGTCAAGAATGCTTTGATGGTGTTTCCTGCTTGGCAGGGGGTTGGACTGGATGGCCCTTGTGGTCTCTTCCAACTCTAAGATTCTATGATTCTTTCCCCATTGATGCTGCGTGTGAACCAGAGACCCTATGCCTGCAAAACATCCTTCCCACCACCGGGCAACAGCCTCTCCTAGCATGCTCAATATCTCCGAATTTGCAGCATCCCTGTAAGGTGGGCCAGCATTATTATGCCCATCAGGCAGATGGGAAAGTTGATGCTGAAGAGAATGGGAGATTCTGCAAAGCCACAGCTCTGAAATGTCACCCTAGAGCTGGACAACGTCTCTCTTTTGTTGGGAAACCCATTGCATTACCTATTATGCCATGAAACACCCTTTCCCAACAAAAGTGCCTTTGTAAGGACTCCGTTATGAATTGCGAAGCTTTGTTTACAGTTTGCACAGAATAATCCTCCATTTACGGTGCGGTCAAAGTTTTGTCTGCCGAGCTCCCTTTGTCTGGAAGTCCTGTGACTCATTTTATCCCCCTTCTTCCATTATCATCAAAAATGCCCTGCGAACTCAAAGCGGGACTCTTGGAAAATATTTAAATTTAGGATCCGCAAGCTACTGCTTCCCACACTGACATCCTGTGCAGTGACCCCCCCCCTCCGTGGAAGGGAGAGGGTTACACATAGCCTCAACCGTGGTGCTAGTCCTCAAGATGGCAGAAGGAGCCTCTTATCCGTTGGAGAGGCCTGCACACAAGCCACAGACAGGATTGGTGCCAACAGCCCAATGACGCACACGTTTTTCAATCTATTGTATTCTTCTTCTTATATTTATTTATGTCCCACACGGGGGAATGAAGGCGGCTTACACAAATTAAAAACATAAATGAAATACAATGTTTTTAGCAACAGCAATCTCCCCTCCTGTAGCTTCCAGCAAATGGTTATTCAGAACCTAGCTGCCTCTGACCACACAGAATTCGCATTTTCTGCGTGACAACCTTGCGGGTATTTTGGAAAATTCTAACCCAGGCATCCCCAACCTCGGCCCTCCAACTGTTTTGGGACTACAATTCCCATCATCCCATCGTCCATGCCTATGCCTGGACTAGATGGTCCTCTGGGTCCCTTCCAACTCTACAATTCTATATTATTATGCACCCAAAATCATCATCAACACGCACAACAGGCAGGGTCTTTTTGGTGGTGTCAGCAAGATTTTGAGTACACTTTCCCTGGGGACCATCTTATAAAATTCCAGCGACACTCTTGATGATCGTCTATTTTTAAAGCCTGCTCTGCCCTCGAATTGTGAAACACTGGGATTTTATTGCTCTGTTACAATTTTCTCCCTGCATTTCCAACCTGTCCTGCTGCCCTTTGAGTGTTTATGAACAGAACCGGCAGGGTAAAAACTACTATCAATCATCATCAGCCTCTTGCACCAACACAAGATTACACATCAAAGCAAAAAAAGCACATTCAAGTATCCCAGCGATGATTAAAATAAACCCGTTGTGTGGCTCTTTGGGGGGGGGGGAGAAACGCAAAAACAGAACAAAACTGGACTATAGAATCCTATGCAGACCAAAACAACTGAACTTGCTTTTACTTATCTTGGCCCAGGTTAACCTGTGGCCTTCAAATTTTGCTGGACTACAACCCCCTGAACCCTGCCCACTAGTCATGCTGGCCAGGGGCTGGTGTGAAAGGAAATTCAACTTCTGGAGGACATCATCTTGGGGAAAGTTGCAATACAGGAATGACTAAAGCCACTGAGACTCTCTTCCACACACACACACACACACACACACACACACAAGGCATCCTGCAGAGCGGCAGACTTGGACTGGGAAGATCCGAGTTCAAGTTCCTACTCAGTCAGGAACGTGGCTTTGAACCAGTCATTTTCTACTAGACTAACATCTAGTAGACGGTTGCAAGGGTCAAATGACATGATGACACTTTGGAGCAGAAAGGCTGGTGATTGTATTATTTTAGCGGTGGTAATAGCAATAATATTTGGTGTTTTGTGTGCTTTGGGGGGGGGGCAAAAGATTCCTGCATCGCAGGCGGCTAGACTAGGTGACCCTCATGGCCCCTCCCATTCTATTTCATAAGATTCACGCACCGCCTGATTGTATATATATGTATGTATATATATACCCTCAATGTGGTTTACAAAAAATAATAATCGATAAAAACATTTGAAAACAACTATTTAATACATTGAGAAAAATCAAAATCAGAGATGAATTGAGACCATTAAAACATACATCAGCATTCTACATTTCTAGAGAGACTTAGAATCATAGGACTGTAGAGTTAGAAGGAACACCAGGGACCATCTAGTCCAACCCACACACACACCCAGGAATACAGGTGAAACTCGGAAAATTAGAGTATCGTTGAAAAGTGCATTTATTTCAGTAACGCAACTTAAAAGGTGAAACCAATATATGAGATAGATGCATGACATGCAAAGAAAAATATGTCAAGAAGGGGACGACAGAGGATGAGATGGTTGGACAGTGTTCTCAAAGCTACTAACATGAGTTTGACCAAACTGCGGGAGGCAGTGGAAGACAGGAGTGCCTGGCGTGCTCTGGTCCATGGGGTCACGAAGAGTCGGACACGACTAAACGACTCAACAACAACATCAAGTTGCATTACTGAAATAAATGCACTTTTTGATGATACTCTAATTTTCCGAGTTTCACCTATATTTCACCCAACATGGGGCTCAAACCCACAACCCAGAGATTAAGAGGCTTGCCTAAATGGAAATGTTTTCAGCCAGCACTGAAAAGAGTGCAGTGAAGGCCCCTCATGTCAACAGACAGGGAGTTCCCAAGTGTAGCTGCTGCCACACTAAAAGATCAATTTCTTACAAACACGGAACAAGGGCCACCTCTGCAGATCAAAGCAGACATGCAGGCATATATGGGGCGAAGTGATCTTGCAGGTAAACTGTTCAGAGCTTTATATGCTAATACCCTGCTTCCCCAAAAATAAGACATACCCATAAAATACGCCGTAGCAGGATTTCTAAGCATTTGCGCAATATAAGCCATGCCCCCGAAAATAAGACATAGTGCTAGGCGCAGTTCTGGAGGGCGGCAAGGAAGAGGCGAGGCTGGACACGTAATAAAAAAATAAGACATCCCCTGAAAATAAGCCATAGTGTGTCTTCTTGAGGAAAAATAAATATAAAATGGTGTCTTATTTGGGGGGAAATTAAAAAATTCCTTCAGTAGCACCTTAAAGACCAACTAAGTTTTTATTTTGGTATGAGCTTTCGTGTGCATGCACACTTCTTCAGATACACTTGAAACAGAAGCAACCAGACCCTTATATATATTCAGAGGGTGGGGTGTGTGTGTGCTGGGAATGGGTGATGGGCTGATAGGAGTGGTAAACCTGTTGATGGCTGTTAACGACTGCTGATTACTGCAATAGGTCCTGCGGGGGGGGGGGACAAGGGCTGAGGCGCTAAAGAAAGCTTGGTCATGCATAATGAGATAAGAATCCTATGTCTTTATTCATCCCAGGTGGCTCCGTGGTTTTAAGCTTGGTAATGATTTCCAATTCAGCAATTTCTCTTTCCAGTCTGTTTCTGACATTTTTCTGTAATAAAACAGCTGCTTTGAGATCTTGTATAGAAAAACACGATAGTAGCACCTTGAGCTTGGCTGGACAGCAATGCCAGCAACCAGGGCAGGTCTCCCGAGTTCTTCCGGCGCTTCCTTTCCTTGCAGCAAAAGCATATTTTAAGGGAACGGAGAAGAAAAAGCCCTATCAAGTTCCGTGGTCTCAGGCTACAGGAAATACAGAGTGTGTGTTTTAGCAAAGCCCAACCCTTGGGGTTCAATCTGATCTGACCGCTAACTCTTTGAGCACATCAAAGGCTGTCAGCTGTTGCGTTTCAAATTGTATGCAAATGCTGCCAATCCTCTTTTGCAAAAAACAACAACAACAGAAAACAAAAGGAGCTCGCATTGCAGCGGCACTACTTTTCTGGAAGGATCCGACCTGCTGCTGTTGGGAGCGAAGGAGACAGCAGTTTACAGGAAGGGCCCGCGACACGTCAGGTATCTTGCAACACGCTGGTGCTTCCTCGAGAATTCAAGGAGCATAAGAAATCCCTGCAGTAATGCTTTTCCTCCTGCTACCCAAGAATGGAGCTCGCCAGACCGCTGGCCCAGCAAGAACACACCACCGTTCCCCGACCTGGTGCCCGCAATATGCCGGGGTTGCCAAATGTATGGGGGCCTCCTGATGTTCTTGGGCTCCCAACTTCCATCGCACCAGGTCGTACGGTCAACAGCCAGGGATGGGGAATTATTATGGGATATGAAAACCACTGAGCCTAGGGCTTGCCGATCAGAAGGTCGGCGGTTCATATCCCCGCGACGGGGTGAGCTCCCGTTGCTTGGTCCCAGCTCCTGCCAACCTAGCAGTTCGAAAGCACGTCAAAGTGCAAGTAGATAAATAGGAATCGCTACAGCAGGAAGGTAAACGGCGTTTCCATGTGCTGCTCTGGTTTGCCAGAAGCGGCTTTGTCATGCTGGCCACATGACCTGGAAGCTGTACGCCGGCTCCCTTGGCCAATAACGCGAGATGAGTGCGCAACCCCAGAGTCGGTCACGACTGGACCTAATGGTCAGGGGTCCCTTTACCTATGTATAAAAGAAAAAGGAAGGAAGGAAGGAAGGAAGGAAGGAAGGAAGGAAGGAAGGAAGGAAGGAAGGAAGGAAGGAAGGAAGGAATTGTCTAGAATTAGGTACTATTTAATTTCCTTGCCTTTGCTAGAATCTGTATAACTGATCTACAGATCACAGAATCTGGAACTAGGCAAACCACTGTGATCACAGAGCGGTTAAGAAAATTATGGGACACTATATTGCTGATTAAACCAACTTATTGTTCTGGAAGCCATTTAAGAAGACAAACAGATAGCCTGGGAAAATGGTTTTGTTTATTAATTTTTCAGATAACAAATTTCAAGATGAAATCGAGCCTTGAGGTTTTTCTCCCTATGCTGCGACATTAATTTAGGTTTTTATTTCTGTTTCCATATCAAAACATTTTTTTTAATTTGTGGCTTTCATTAGAGCTGAAACCCGTACAGTGTTTGTAAATGCTTACACTTCTTTGAAGTGTATAATAGCCCCTTTTTTTGTACAAACAAGTATTTAAGGGGGGGGGAGTTTTATTGAACCGCGTGTTGTGTTTTTCATCCTCCTGAATGGTTTATGCTTTTTAATTATAGTAATGTGCTCTGGGGGCCCTGTAACGAAGGGACATAAAACTGCATGTATCTTCCTATATGCATAAAAACGGAAGGATGTCATCGCACAGCCCCCATTGGAGGATTAGCAGTGCTGCATCCCAATCCTGGATTTGCATGAAGTCAGGATGGAGTTGGTGGGATGCACAACCTCAGTGGTTGTAGCATGGAAGTGGGGTAATGTGGGTTAATGGCAGGGAGGTTAGACGGTGGAGCAAGCAGGGACACAAACCCTAGTAAATAAATAAAAGTGCTGATTAAGTCATGACAGTGCAATTTGCAACTCACCAATCACACACCCCTCTGCTTAAAGGCGGGACTAACAAACCTCCTATACAGTGGTACCTTGGTTCTCAAACTTAATTTGTTCCAAAACCGAAGCGTTCCAAAACCAAGGCGCGCTTTCCCATAGATAGTAATGCAAAATGGATTAATCCGTTCCAGACTTTTTTAAAAACAACAACACACCCCTAAAACAGCAATTTAACATGAAATTTACTATCTAACGAGACAATTGATCCATAAAATGAAAGCAATAAACAATGTACTGTATCTGAAGAAGTGTGCATGCACACGAAAGCTCATACCAATGACAAACTTAGTTGGTCTCTAATGTGCTACTGGAAGGATTATTTTTATTTTGTTTCAATGTACTGCCGTCACACAATTAATTAATCCATCTATCCATCAGTAGCTGACCTGGGTTCTACACAGTCACAAAAACAAAACGCAAAATAAATAGCAAAAACAGACAGACCTCAGCGTAACTCTCAAATCGGAAGTGTAACACTCAAAACGGAAGTGTGGCACTCACAAAGTATTGTGAGAACTGTAGTTTCTTAAGGGTGCTCTGAACTGTAGCTCTGTGGCAGGTAAACTGCAGGATTCTTTTGGGGGGGGAGCCATGCTTTTAAATGCGTGGTGTGGATGTGATCTCTGGGTAGAGAGCTGCAAATTTCGGATTAAAGAAGAGAATTTTAATATTAATCACATGCTCAATCAAAGCATTTGTCTGCAGGATCAGAACTGGGTCTGCAAGCCTTTCACAGTGGTCAGAGGGTTGGGAGACCAGGGTTCAAATCCCCTCTTGGCCATGAAGCTCGCTGGGTGACCTTGGGGGGTCAGTCACTGTGTCTCTCAGCCTAACCTACCTCGCAGGGTTGTTGTAAGGACAACATGGGGAGAACGTTCTTGGGAGAAAAAGGCAGGATGTAAATGCAATCAAAAACACAACTAGGGTTAGACCAAAAGGTTCCTTCCACCTCCTACTAGTGGAAAGACTCTTATGATCAGAGGAAGAGAGATTCCCGCTTTCGCTCCTAGTTTTCTCCTAAGCATTTGCAGGGGGTTGGACTAGATGACCCTCAGGACCCCTTCCAGCTCTATGATTCTGTGATTTCAGCAGCCAAACTTTAGAGGTTAAGGCCCTTTCAGCTGTTGTTATGGTTAAACAACCAAGATTCAGAAACACCTGTCCATCTTCTGCAACCCACACACAGATTATGCAATAGAATATCCAAGAGAACTCTCAACCCATTGAACGCAGGACCCGCAGGAATCAGCGGTGCCTGCAGGAAGGCAAGCGAGCAGCGGCTCCTTGCTGTAGAGTTGAGCTTACAACCTGTGGTGAGGAGGACATTGTCTGTAGCATCTGACCAGGGAAGGGACAACCTGGCCTGCCGCAGAGCCAGATATTTCTAAGGATCAGCTCCCAATTTGGTAGCAGGAGAAACACACCCTGCAGATTGATCAAAAGTGAACAAGGAGGCCCATGGTCATCAGAAGCAGCCCCCATGCAATCAGCGCCAACTTATAAAAGTGGATTTATGGGCTGAAATCAGGGCAGGAAAGAATAGAATGTGAACTCTGTGCTAAAATTGCTCCCAAACCATCATTTCCTGATCACTTGGAATTTTTAAAGCAATTCTGCATTCAGGTTCGTAGGGAATCGCCTCGGTAGACAGACCCAAGATAGAATCACAGACTTGTAGAATTGGAAGGAACCACGAGGGCCATCTAGTCTGACCCCATGTAGTGCAGGAATCTTTTGCACAACGAGGGGCTTGAGATTAAGGGTATCATGCTCCGCCAACAGAGCTATCCCATCTGTTCCAGCCTTCTGTTTCCACCCAGATGCCCCCAGGAAACTCAGCCAGCAAAGCTTTCTTCCCAGCGCATGGCATAACACCCTCCTCGAAAAACGGGAGGCTCTGTTTTGCTTATTCAGCCCCAAACTGGGAAACCTGTGGCCTTCGAGATGCTGCAGAGCTCCAGCTTCCATCGGGCCTATGCTGGCTGGGGCTGATGGACGTCAGTAGCCCCAATGCAACTGGAAGGCACTGGGTCCCATTCCCCACCCTGGAAGAAAGGGGCAGCTGCTTTCGCACCCTGTTTGTGGGGCTCCCAGAGGCACCCAGACCTGCTGATATTGCAACTGTGGCATCAAACTACAGGATGACCATTGTCCTGACCCAAAAACAAGGTAGCATGGTAAATTGCCACGCTTTCGGCGGGTGTTTTTTTTCTTGCAAACCAAACCAAATCAAACCAAACCCCCGCCCCGTAATCATCAGCGAAACGAAACAGGCACTGAACACAACAGAAACAAACCAGCTGGGTTCCTAAGGAGCTCTCGGTTGAGCGAAGTGCAGTCGCAAAAATGCAGAAACTGGTTTTTTATTATTATTATTTTTAAAAAAGACCATCCAGAAAAACACAAAAACGGCCTACTTTTCACACCAGACAGATGATGTTGAGGTGGCCAGCTTATGTCAGGGCGGTACCACTTCAGAATCATTTCAAGGGAGGGCACTTGGGGTGCATAGCTGCCCATGGAGTCTTTTTCTCGGCACCCTCACCTGCTGAAATGAGGCAGGAAGGAAGCATTCCACTGTAGTCAACACAATAGAGCACAACGTGTGCTTGGCTGCCGCGTGGGAAGGGGCGGCACGATAGGTGTGCAAACACGCCCACCGGACCCAAGAGATTGGTGCGCGCGCGCACACACACCCCAATCTTGCTATTCTACGTACATTACTTTGGGGTGTGTGGTTTTTCAACTGAGAGGTGCACAGAGTTGCGTCCAACCACGTGGCACGCCCCCAACCCAAAATTCAAAGGGGTGCAGTTCCAGAAACAGGGTGACCAGAAGCACCCTGAGACCTGCAGGTCAGGGCAGCATGCAAATTTAATTGTCGTCGTCACCATCATCTCACCTGAGCGGCCCAGGCCAGGGTTGCTACCTTACCAAGCAATACCCTAATCTTAAGAAGCAGGCAGGGTACGTGTGTGTTTATTTACTGAACACATACATATCCCAACTTCTTCTCCAGTGACTGGCTTACGGGGTCACCCAGTGAGCTTCATGGCCGAGTGGGGATTCAAACCCAGGTCTCTCTCAGGTCCTAGAATCATAGAGTTGGAAGAGACCACAAGGGCCATCCAGTCCAACCCCCTGCCGAGCAGGAAGCACCATCAAAGCATTATTGACAGGTGGCTGTCAAGCCTCTGCTTAAAGACCTCCAAAGAAGGAGACTCCACCACACTCCTTGGTAGCAAATTCCACCGCTGAACAGCTCTTACTGTCAGGAAGTTCTTCCTAATGTCCTAGTAGTCCAAGTCTTAACCACTGCACCACATTGGCTCTCCAGGAACTAAAGCAGGAGGGTTCTTTAAATCCTGCCTTTCAAAAATGCTCCCATTTGATTCCCCACCCCCTCTGTATTATGCTGGATCTAATGTGTTTATTGTCATGAGGTGCTTTTGAGTTTCACTTTGTTTTTTTAAAAAGGCAACAAATAAGTTTGATATAAATAATAAGTAAAACTCCCTCCCTTGAACAAGAGAGTGATACTATATCCCTTTTCAGCAAAACAAATGCAGTTATTTATCTGTCGGGCTCTCTTTTCTTTTTTTAAATGGATGGCGAGAGAGAAATTAGCCACATCACAAATTTGCTCCGCGATTCACACTAAACAGCAAGGAGGAGAGAAAAGCAGAAGTTGCAAAGAACCAGAAAGCAACTGCTGTTGCTTGAAGCACCGCTGGCCAAGCCCTGAGCCCCTCCAGGCTTTGTGCAAACACTTCTGATCAGTTATGCGCTTGTACAAGTTGCTCAGAGAAATACATTTTTTCCATATTAGCTTGCAGATTACATTATCTCTCTCTGTGCGTGCGTGTGTGTGTGCCCCCCTCCCCCTCCCAGCTCTGCAATATGACTGATCTCATTTCCATAATAGGATTGTAACCATGGATGTCAGAAGTAGTGTGGAATGAGGAGGGGGAGGGTGGGAACAGAAGCAACCGATTGTTTGATCATCAGCCCAGGCAGGGAGGGGTGTGCTTCACCCGCACCCCCTCCCACCACTAGGTCCTGGGTGCAAATACAGACTATCGTGTTTATCAACAGCAGGCTGAACAGGAGTGTGTGTTTTAAAGACATGCTTCTGCACCGCACTTGAATTCAATGGTCCCAGATTCTGCCATTTACACCTACACAACTTTTTTAAAAAAAATTGCAAGGACAAATTTACAAAGGGTTTACCTAAAAAATAAAAAATAAATAGCCTCTCCCAGACGCCCGGCTCTGCCTGCCTTTCGGAAACTTCCCTGTTTGGTATTTTAAAGTTATAACCCTCAAGGCGGCGGGTGCGGGGTGGGGAGAGAAATGCTTGCAGCAAGAGCTGGTGCCCTGGTTAGCAACCCAGAGGCCTTGCAATCCAGATGGGTGGCGCATAGATGTTAAAATTCCCTTCTGCGGGCTAACAATTCCAGTCAGAAAGCTTAATAGATTAGGAAGAGAAGAGAAACCCGTTTTTGATTCCACCCCCACTCCCCCAAAATAAAAAAATAAATCTTTTTTTTTAACGTAAATGATTCAGAAGGTGTTGACATCACAAAGTGTTTATGTTGTGCGTGTGTCTCGGTTATGAGGTCACACTTCTGGTCAAAGTCAAAAGGGGAGGAAAGAACAGAGAGATACATTCTTTTCCTGTTTGCAAAAGAATAAAGCAACGGTGGCCAATGGCCTTTTCAAATTACATCCTCCCTCTTCCACTACTTCAATATTATAAACAGGCAGGCAAGGCAAGGCAAGGCAAGGCCTGCACCGCTGCTGTCGTTTAACAATGTGTGCAGCAGCACTCCGTAGGAGCCACCTTCAAGTACAAGAATAACTGCAAATATTGCGCTTGGAATCCACCCACTGACACCAAAACGCCCCCTTCTCAACCCACGTCTCACCTGGTTCAAATCTTCATCGTTGAGCAAGTGCGACTCGCGAGGCTTAAAACAATTCTGGCATTTGCTCTTGTTAAAAATGTTAGCTTGAAATTTCCTGCAGGGATTATCTTTAGCAGACATGGCGTTGTCTACCCAGGGAAGAAAGGAAAACAGGAGGGCGAGAACGAGGCCAGAAATCAGAGCTTCTCCTTTCCCAACTTTTGTCCGCTATTTTAAAAGAGGAATAAAGGGGAGTGACCCAAAAAACACACACAATATGCAAGCTTCGTTCTCCTTTGTATAAATATTTCTCTATGTATAAAAAAGCAGGATCCTTTTAAAAACCAAGAGTGGAAGGAAACTGACCAGGGCCAAATCCTTTTCATCTGCCTGCTAGGCCACAAACACCTCCTCGCGAGCAATCCGGAGCAACGGAGAAACTGGCTTGCAAGAACATCCCGATTTTATTTATTTTTTTCGCCAGAGGCAAACGGAACAAACAAAAAAACTGGCGTGGAGGAAATGGGAAGAGGGGAAAAATTAGGTGGCCCCAGAACAGGCTAGATAAAGCAGATCGGGGCTTGCAAACCAAACAGCTCCCCAAATCTGGATCTCTGAGGCTCCAGGAGATTGCCAGAAGAAGAGGGAGCGAGAGAGAAAAGCGGATGGAGAAGAAAAAAAGAAAAATCCCAGCTGTCAAGGCAGGTCGGCCTTCGATGGAGCAGAAAGTGGGCAGATCCCGGAGAGGAGCGAGGAGCAGCAGCGGTGCGCTTTGCAAGGAGGGATGCCGAGAGCTTTGCGCGCAGACTTGCTCCTTTCCCGGTCGGCGTCCTCAGGCGCAATTTCCACGCAGGATCCCGAAGCGCGCTTGCAAAGGGCCGGCCGCCGCTTCCAGAGGGGATCCATGTTGCTGCTGCTGCCGCCGCCGCTTCATCCCCACTGCCCGGAGGAGGAATTAATCCAGAGGGATAAATCCAGAATGTAATGTGACACCCCCCTTTTTTTTAATTAGCCTTTGCAAACAAAACAAAAAACAACACCCCGAAACAGCAGCTGAGCCCAGGAAAAAAGAGCGAGAGGAGGGCGCCCGTCTCCCTCGCCAAATAATCCAACTTCTCCCCAACGCCGGGAGGCGGCGAGGCAAAGGGGGGGGGGGAGGCAATCCTGCCGGGCCTCAGCACCAATCCGGAACGGAGCCCGGTCCTCCCGGCGCCTTGCAAAAGGCCTTCTCGCCGTTCCAGCCGCCGCCTCCTCCCGCTCTCGGGCTGCCCATCCAAGGGGGAGGGAGGGAGGGAAGGAAGGAAGGAGGAGAAAGGAAACGCCTGGATTCCTCTGGCCCCTTTCTTCTCCTGTATTCTTCTTCTGCTGCTGCTGCTTTATGGCTTGCAGGGGGGCATTTTGCATGCAAAAGCCACCCAGCCCCGCGCTCTCTGTCGCTCTTTCCCCCAGCTTTTTCCCCCCTTCCCCTCTTTGCACCAAATGTTTGCAAGCAAAAAAAAAAAAAAAAAGAAGAGGAGGAGGAATTTAAAGGGGGCGGGGAGCGGGGGAGGGAATCCTCACGCGCTCTCCGGGTTTAGGGGGAGGGGCACTCCTCCTCCTCCTCCTCTTCTTCCCATTTAATTGACGTGGAGGGATATCCAATGGCAGGGCGCGAGTGGGTGCTAACAAAAGGACACGCTGCCCAATCCAGAGAGGGGGAAGAGAGGGAAGGGAAGGGAGGGGTGGGGTGTTTGGTGCGCAATGTGCAAAATGCATGCGACCCAAAAACGGAGGTGGGGTGGAATTGGAGGCTGTGCTGTCCGCCCCCCCCTTTAAATCAGGTTTGGTGGACGCGTGCGTTTGGCATCGGTGGTGGATTCATTTGCGCTTGCCGGACGCCGGTCCTTCCCCCGCCCGATCCCATTAAAAAACAGCAGCATGATTTGGAGATTGAAAGCCCTTTTTGTAAAAAAAAAAAAAAAAAAAGGGCCTCCTTCATTGTTCCTTTCCTCTTGCAAACGGCGGTTTCTTCCTTTGCAGTGAAATCGGGAAAGCCGTCAGCATTTGCAAAGCGCGCTTCTCGCGCGCCCCTTTGCGCAAACGCCACGCTGCCTGGTTTCCCTCCTCAGTCTCACCCGAACCGTCCGTTGTTTGGTTCCTTGTTTCAAAACAAGTAACAGTAGCGCAGTTGTTTGGCAGGAAGCCCGCTCGAGTTCAAGGCCGCTCGCATCCGAGGGAGCACGGGTGCGTGGTTTGCACGTCGGAAAGGGCCACGGAGGACTAAGCGCGCCCGGCATCTGCGGGGAAGCCCCAGACGCCCTTGGCGAAATAATCCCCTCTGTACAGGTAGATGCCTGGAAGTACCACAGTTCCCTGTCAAAATAAAAATAAAACATCCTTCCAGTAGCACCTTAGAGACCAACTAAGTTTGTCATAGGAGAAGTGTGCATGTACACGAAAGCTCATACCTATGACAAACTTAGTTGGTCTCTAAGGTGCTACTGGAAGGATTTTTTATTTTTATTTTGACTGCGTCAGACCAACACGGCTACCTATCTGTAAACAGTTCCCTGTGCTTGTGTCACGTGCTGAATAATAATAAATAGCAACAATACCCTTTTTTCCCCACAAGCAGGTCCTCCAGTCAGGTTACAGCAATTTCAAGCTTACAAAAACAGTTATTACATTGACAAGACCAAGGTGTGTCACTTGGTCAGAGAGGCAAATGGATGCTCTGGCTTTGTATAAAATTATCCCGAGTTTTCTCTGGAAGAAGAAACTCCATGCTGCTTAAATCTAAGGGGTATGCATTTAAATGTGTTTTTTTTAAAAAAAACAAAATCACACACACACAAAAAACACCAGAAATGATTGGAAATGTTTTGCAAGATGGAAAAATATTATTTATTCTGGATTAAGAAGTGTTCAAACATTTGTGTTGCTATTTATCAAGCATAGCGTTAACCAATAGACAAGGAAATGTCCTAAAAATGCTGATTTAAAAATGTGTCTCCTTGGATGTTATCTGCAATACATGTTTATGCAGAAGTAAATGTCACCAAGAAAAGTGTTTATGGACTTGAACATTTTAGGGAGCCGTTCTGTACCAAGTCCATCCAGTTAAGTAGCCCTACAGTGATCCTAAGCAGGCTTACTAGGGGTGTAAGCCCCACTGAGCACAATGGAATCAAAGAATCACAGCACTGGAAGGGACCCGGAGGGTCATCTAGTCCAACCCCCCTGTAATGCAGGAATATGCAACTGTTCCATATGGGGATCGAACCTGCAACCTTGGCGTCATCAGATGGCTTCCCTAGTATGTGTGCCCTGGATTGTACTGTAAAGATGCAAGATTTCAGCCGCTGCGTTTTGCTTACCATTTCCGTTTCTGAAACGTACAAATATTTTGTAGTAAGAAATTTTTATTTAAAAACAACCCTGAGTATGCTTGTCCCTGTTCCTGGTTTCCCTTTCCAGCCTGAGGGCCACATTCTCTGCTAGGCTGCATGCCAGGGGCCGCCTTCCAGGTGTCGGTGGGGCCAGAGGCAAAAGCAGGAGGAATAATGAATGGAATGCAAATTTCCCCTTTCTATCCTCCAACCAGGCAAGCAGGAGGCCTTGTCTGAGTCCAAGGGCACATCCCAGCCAGGCCAAAATACTCCAGGAGGGTGCAATGTGGGGCATTAAGAGGGTGTGGCTGGGGAGAGTTCTGAGGGCCGGGCAGAGAAGCCTGAAGGGCCACATTCAACTAGTGTACATTATGCAGATGTTGTTTGACGCCAACTCCCATCATTCCCTGCCCATTGGCCATGATTCCCAGGGCTGATGGGAGTTGGAGTCCAGCCTCATCTAGAGGGCTACAGGCCCCCTTTCATAGATTCATAGACTTGGAAGGAACCCCAAAGGCCATCTAGTCCAACCCTCTGCCATGCAAGAATATTTGCCCAACATGGGGCTCGAACTCATAGCCCTGAGATGAAGAATCTCATGCTCTGCCAGCTGAGCTACCCCATTACCCTTAAATCGTTGCATATGCTATATACCAGGCATAGGCAAACTCGGCCCTCCAGATGTTTGGACTATAACTCCCATCATCCCTAGCTAACAGGACCAGTGGTCAGGGATGGTGGCAATTGTAGTCTAAAAGCATATGGATTGTAGTCTAAAGTTTGCCTCTGCCTGGTATATACACTTCAAACCAAGCTTAACTGCCAATGCACTAATTGCTATCATTTCCCTCCCCTTTCTTCTCTCTCTTACTTACGCTGTGCATTTGATAGCTTTAAAGCAAGCATCCCCAAACTGCAGCCCTCCAGATGTTTTCGCCTACAAATCCCATGATCCCTAGCTAACAGGACTAGTGGTCGGGGAAGATGGGAATTGTAGTCCAAAACATCTGGAGGGACGAAGTTTGGGGTGCCTGCTTTAAAGTATACTCTTTCCGTCAAAGAATTCTGGGAACTGTAGTTTACCCCTCACAGAGTTCCCCTTCCCAGCAATCCTGAACAAACTACAGTACCCAGAATTCTTTGAGGGGATGAAATGTGATTCAAGTGAGCTTTAAAGGCATAACTTGTACGTAGCCTTAATTTCTTTACACACACACACACCGCTCTTTAATTAAAAAGGGGGAGGGGGAATCTCATAGCTGCTTTCCAAAAAAGTACATTGAACCAGACTTCTCCTTATACAATTGCTGCGAAATTTTGGAGGGTGACTTAGCGGAGGCCGTGCTAGATTCCTTTCATAATGGTGCAAAGAGAGAGAGAGGCCCATTTTGCTGCCAGGACAACAGGTGCAGAACATGGAGGGGGGGTTGGTTTTTTTCATTCCCCCCCCAGCTCCCTTTCATCCAGTTCCCTCTGCCTGCTCCCAAGGGTGGCGGTTCTGGCTGGGGGCCAACGCTGCGAATTTGAAAGGCACCCTTTGTGCTCGCTTTGCCCCTTGGCTCATTAACCACCCCACGAGAGCGTTTCAGCCTTAAGGTCCAAGGTGCTTTCTTGGGAGGAGGACTCTGCGAAAATTCCTTCCTGGGACGGCCGCTCCCTGCCCTGAGTTTGCTCTGCACTATTATGACTCCCTCCTACATTATAAACACCCTCAGCCTGGAACCTCCTGTTTGCTTTAGTTTAGTGGATTGTTTGAACCGTGTGGCAAATCACCAAGACCCACCCAAGGCTTAATTTCGAAAGTATATATAATCGGAGAGACAGAGAGGAAGGAAGGATGGAGGAGGAGGAGGAAGAAGAAGATATGCAGCCTGCTTTCCTGGACGCATTTGCCCTAATACCAGGAGTGCATCCATACATTTCAAGCACATGCCCAAGGTTCCTGGGAAATATAGTTTGTGAAGGGTGCTGGGAATTGTAGCTCTGGGAGGGATTCTTTTGTGTGGAGTGGGTGTGCTTAAATGTATGTTGCCTACACAGCCCAGGTACACGTTGGTGAGTTGTGATTAGTCAGTGGGGAAATGGGAAGACACTTTGTACATGCTCAGAGGTATTTCCCACACCCTTCCAACGTTTCACAGGTGAAAGTAAAACACATCTCCCCCCACTCCCCCAGACAGCTTTTCTCATTCTCTTTCCTATCCCTCCCTGGCTAAATTTTATAGTGTTGAAGACTTCCGCCAGTACCCTGCACAGTGGTACCTCGGAAGTCGAACAGAATCCGTTCCGGAAGTCCGTTTGACTTCCAAAACATTCCGAAGTCAAGGCGCGGGTTCCGATTGGCTGCAGGAAGCTCCTGCAGCCAATCGGAACCCATGTCGGACGTTCGGGTTCCAAACAACGTTCGCAAACTGGAACACTCACTTCTGGGTTTCTGGCATTTGGGAGCCAAAACATTTGACGTGCAAGGCGTTCGGGATCCAAGGTACGGCTGTACAGTATGTTTTATTTATTCTGCCACAGTCTGTCCTCCACTGATGTCTAAAAAAACATGATTTTGTTACATTTTTAGGTATTATTATCCTGTTTCTCAAGGAGGGGGGTCCTTCACAAAGTGGCTTGAAATATGGCTAAACTACTATTTTAAAGCAATAAAAATCCTGACACATGATTTAATCTGTGTTTAGATTATTATTATTATTATTATTATTATTATTATTATTATTATTATTTATTAATTAGAGTGTTTTAAGCAGCTGTTTCTGTTTTTATTCATAATTCCTTCTTTTTGTTTCTAAACTGCTCTGTTTTTCCTTACAATCAAGCAGTATGCAAGTTTTATGATATAACAGAATGGACCCTACGCCACTCCACCAAAAGATGAGGACTACTACATCCTCCTCTGGAAGGAGACTTGGGCAGGGTCAACATCCCAGTCTCCAGGGTCCAGGCTATATTTCCTTGCTGCGGATCCTGGCAGAAGATGCAGTCCTGTATCTCGCCGACACATCTTGCTAAAGCAATGCTGCCTGCCTTGTTTGATTCAGGGCCCAGAGACCTGCCCCAGCCAGCCAGCCAGCCAGCCTGCCTCCATATTGTCATAACGTTGGTAAATAAATATGAATAGAATTGTGGTTTGTTTGCAGCTGGGAGGGAGCTCTGTTGCATCAAAGGTGGCTTTGATCACCTCCACACTGTCTTAACCACCAGCGCCTGGCAGGGAGGCGGAAGTTTATTCTCCTGCACTGAAAGGCAAATAAACCCGGGAAGAGGCAAGAAGATCCCTCCTGCCTCCAGTTCCTGGGCCATTTTTTTAAAAAAAATTATTTATTTTTGGCCAAAATAAAAAATCAAAGGCCAGCCCAGAAAAGCAGCCAGCTTCAGCTTTCATTCTTATACGTGATTAATCACCATTTGAACTTTTTAATACTGTTTGTAAATGCTTTAAATTTGTTTTTGTTTTTAATTTTATTTTTAATTGGGCTGGTTTTTGCTGACGTGGGATCCTTTGGGATGAAGAGCTAGATACATATTCAATTAATAAATTAACAATTTAACACGATGAATACCACAGGCAACGGCTAAACCAGGCACCCCCAAACTTCGGCCGTCCAGATGTTTTGGACTACAATTCCCATCTTCCCCAACAACTGGTCCTGTTAGCTAGGGATCATGGGAGTTGTAGGCCAAAACATCTGGAGGGCCGCAGTTTGGGGGTGCCTGGGCTAAACCCTTATATAGCACAATGCACACTTTTAACACACCAAACTCAACATATTGTTGAGTGTTACCTTGTACTGAAGGGTTTGGGGTCAGAATTATGAGTGTTCTGTGTTCCAGATGCATTTTTATGCCATCCTATGGAAAGAGTCACAGGGACAAGATAGACAAGCTAAAATTCATTACAGTACACTGTACATCAATTCTAAATCAAAAGATTTTCCTTATTTGTTCCAATCTAGAAGCCTTTAGCAGTAGTTGTAGTAGTAGTAGTAATTTATTATTTATACCCCGCCCATTTGGCTAGGTTTCCCCAGCCACTCTGGGTGGCTTCCAACAAAATATTAAAAATGCAGTAAAACATCGGACATTAAAAACTTCCCTTCTGCCTTCAGATGTCTTCTAAAAGTCAGATAGTTGTTTATTTCCTTAACATCTGATAGGACATTCCACAGACGGGTGCCACTGCCGAGAAGGCCCTCTGCCTGGTTAGGTATTTGCAACTGCAGGATACTATTGCTCCAGGGTGAAATTTGTACAATTTACCAAATAGTTCACCACCTCCTGCTGTTCCTGTTGTGAACATTTCCCAGTGTATTGATTTGATGGGTTAACCATTTATTTTCTGATGGGCACATGACTGGGAGTTGTGTTCATAGCTTTCCTCCCTGTCCCTCGGCCCCATCAGGGCAGAGAGGCGGAGGAGGGGATAGCTCCATTGGTAGAGCATGAGGCTCTTAATCTCAGGGTTGCAGGTTTGAGCCTTGCGTTGGGCAGAAGATTCCTGCATTGCAGAGGGTTGGACTAGATGACCCTCATGGTGCCCTCTGGTTCGGTGAGTGTGCATCTCCCTTGACCACTCTCTCCCCACTCCTCTGAAGAGCACAATATTTGGAAATCTTCAGCATGTGCTACAGTGGCACATGCAGGCACACGAACATCGCATGCTCTAATGCGGTCTGTGCATGCGCGCACACAATCTACTCCCATGTTCTTCAACCTTGGGGCCCCAGATGTGGGTGGACTACAACTCCCATCATCCTTGACACTGGCCTAAGCTGGCTGTGGATGATAGGCATTGTAGTCCACCTACATCTGGGGACCCAAGTCTGAAGAACAATGATCTACTCCAACCAGGTACCTTCCAGATGTTTCGGTCTGCAACCAGGGGCCCAAGCCAGCATGGCCATGTTGCCTAAAGCTGATGGGATTTGTGATCCAAAAGATCTGGCGACCATGAGGTTGGCAATGGCTGATTTAGCTAGTATGATCTTCTGCCCGCCCCTGTTCTGGTCCACTTCAGCTGAGTCAGACCTACCACACAGGCCGGCACCAAGCGGGTGAGTCACCATAGCCACTTGCGTCCAGGAAATGAATTAAAGATGCATTTTTTTTTAGAGCCAGGAGCCAAACTGGGCTCCGCTGAAAGATCGTTTTGCAACTCCTCAAACCCGCCCACCCCTCCTTTGTTTCTGTGCCTGACCGATACTATTAACCACGAGATCGAGCACTGGGAGAGCATCTCTGTGTGTTCTAAGCACCTGGTGTGCATTGCTTTGGCTGCAAGACTTACACGGACACGGAGCAATGGATTCAAACTACAAGAAAGAAGATTCCACCTAAACATTAGGAAGAACTTCCTGACAGTAAGAGCTGTTCGGCAGTGGAATTTGCTGCCAAGAAGTGTGGTGGAGTCTCCTTCTTTGGAGGTCTTTAAGCAGAGGCTTGACAGGCATATGTCAAGAATGCTTTGATGGTGTTTCCTGCTTGGCAGGGGGTTGGACTGGATGGCCCTTGTGGTCTCTTCCAACTCTATGATTCTATGATTCTAAGTGCATTTGCAAGCATGGATCGGGTGGGCTGTCAGCTGGTCCAACTGTGCCCTCAAAGGGGAAGCATGGAATTGGGTTATAAGCTCTTTCAAAACTCTCCTTAGGTAGCCCCGGTGTCGCTAGGTGATCCCAACTCCCATCAGCTTCAGCCAGCCTGATTCTTGATCAGGGAGGATGAGAGTTTGAGTCCAACCAGTGTGTGATGTTGTGGTTAGAGTGTTGTCGGACTGGGATCTTTGAGACCAGGGTTCGAACACCTCCCCCTCAGCCATGAATATCAAAGGGTGACTTTGGGGACCAGTCACTACTTCTTAGGGTAACCTACCTCACAGAATAAAAAAATTCCTTCCAGTAGCACCTTAGAGACCAACTAAGTTTGTCATTGGTATGAGCTTTCGTGTGCATGCACACTTCTTCAGATACACTGAAACAGAAGTCTACAGACCCTTATATATAGTGAGAGGGTGGGGAGGGGTATTATCAGAAGGGTGGTGGGACTGGGTGATTGACTGATAGGTGTGGAAACTCATTGTATGACTGTTAACGACTGCAATTTGTCTTACAGGAAAAAGCAAGGGGTGAGATGGCTAAAGATAGCTTTTTCATGTATAATGAGATAAGAATCCAATGTCTTTGTTCAGGCCAGGTCTCTCCATGGTTCCACGTTTGGTAATGAGTTGCAGTTCAGCAATTTCTCTTTCCTGTCTATTTCTGAAATTCTTTTGTAATAAGACTGCTGCTTTGAGATCTTGTATAGAATGTCCTGGGAGATTGAAGTGTTCTCCTACTGGTTTCTCTCTCTTGTGATTCCTGATGTCAGATTTATATCCATTTATCCTTTGGCGTAGGGTTCGGGCTGTTTGTCCAATATAGAGAGCTGAAGGGCACTGTTGGCATTTGATGGCATACACAATGTTAGAAGATGAGCAATTAAATAGTCCTGAGATGGTATGTTTGATGTTGTTGGGGCCAGTAATGGTGTTGTCCGAGTGTATGTGGCAGCAAAGTTGGCATCTGGGTTTATTGCAGGCTCTGGTACCAGTGTCCAGGTTAAGTTTGGTGGTTGTATTATTGTGGGTGAGGAGTTGTTGTGAGGATCAAACAGAAGAGAAGGAGAGCCTGAGCTGTTTTGCAGGGAGTGTTGTATATAAAATGTATAAACAAACATACATACATCCGAATAGGTTCAGTTTTGTCTTCTTTGTTTGTTTACTAAATTTGTACACTGCCCTTCATCCAAAGATCTCAGGGCTGTTCGCCGCATAAAAATACAAAGTACATAATAAAAGCAATAACGAAACAAGACGATAGTTCTCTTCCACTGTCTAAACGTCTGCGTCTTTAAAGCAGTGCCTGCTTGAGAATGTACACATACAAACACCTCTGCCCTTCTTTGCCAGCAAAATAAATGCCACCCATAGAACTGTAGAATTGGAAGGGACCCTTAAGGGTCTTCTAGTCCACCCCCACCCCTGCAAATGCAGACATCGCTGCTAAAGAATCCCTGACATGACAGTGATATACAAACAAGTTATTCTTCGCATGCATATCCCACCATTCCTCCAAGGAGCTCTGGGAGGCCGGAATGCACTCATTCAAAGCTCAGACTAATTGTTTTACAGGCAGGAAATGGACTTTGACTGTATTTGATTATCATTAACCCACAGTTGTTTGGAAATAGTGCATCTCTGATGCCAGTAGCCACGGGCGGCAGTTTCTCGAGAAATCATATTATCGCTGAATTTGCAGCTCGCGTCTAACGTACGTCAAACACAGGGTGGGAAAGGTTATCTACCTCCACTTGCTGTTGTGTGTCACAAGAAGCAGGAGGGGTTGCAAAGATCCATAGGAAAAGCAAGAAAGGGAGAGGCCTTCATGACATTTTCCTGCTCCGGAAACCTCTGGTCGCCCAGCCAGGTGGTCATGAACAATATGAAAGCCAATGTGGTGCAGTGGTTAGAGCAGTGTTTCTCAAACTCGGGTCTCTGACTGTTGTTGGACTACAAATCCCATCACTCTTAGCTAGCAGGATCAGTGGTCAGGGATTATGGGAGTTGTAGTCCAACAACAACTGGAGACATAAGTTTGAGAAACACTGGATTAGAGCATCGGACTGGGACCTGGGAGAGACCAGAATTCAAATCCCCACCCAGTTGTAAAGCTTTCTGTGTGAACATAGGCCAGCCACTGCCTCTCAGCCTAACCTACCTCACAGGGCTGTTGTGGAGATTAAATGAGGAAGGGGAGAATCATGTACGCCACCTTGAGGTCCTTGGAGGAAAAGATGGAATGTACATGCAATAAGCAAACAAACTATCAAGTAATTGGATTCTGTTACAAGTGGAAGACTGGCATATGCAAAGAGAAATCAACAGGAGTTTTTCCCACCTACGGCAGGGGTGTGGGACATTTCTCAGCTTGAGGGCCACCTTCCCTTCTGTGCCACCTTCCAGGGGCCACAGGCAAAAGCGAGCGAACTTTAATTCGTTCCGGAGGTCCGTTCTTAACCTGAAACAGTTCTTAACTAGAAGCGTGCTTTTGCTAATGGGGCCTCTTGCTGCCGTTGCGCCACCGGCACACGATTTCCGTTCTCATCCTGGGGCAAAGTTCTCAACTCAAGGTAACTCTTCCAGGTTAGCGGAGTTTGTAACCTGAAGCGTTTGTAACTCGAGGTACCACTGTATTATGCTGTTTTCCACAGATACCCTTCTCAGTCTTCCAAACAAGAGGCACGATTAGAGTTTAAGGACCAATTCCAGGCAAAAGCACTCCAGGAGAGAGGAAATCAGGGTGGGTGCGGAGCATGGTTGAGAAGAGACTATGTGGCTGAGTAGGCGCTGAGCCCAGGGGGCAGTCCTGAGGGCCAGAGAGATGTCTGGAGGGCCACATTTCACCCCCAAACCTGAGGTTTTTCCCTAAAACAGGAGCCCTACTCAGTGGCGGAACTTCAAGCTCCCGAGGTGGGGAGGCAGAGAGCAGGCAGGGGCGTGGCTGGCGCACGTCCCAGGGAGCGTGGTGCACCGCCTGCAGGAGCATGACACCCAGCTGCGATGGCACCTACCAGGATCGTGCCGCCGGGGGCGGTGTGCTCCCCCCGCAACCCTGTTCCTCCTCCAGTGGCCCTACTTTGTCCCAGCTTTGCAGTTTACACAACAGACACACCGCCCATCATATCAAATCCCAGGTCAGTTATTATCAGTGTTGCGTCTTCTTACCCCTACATTTCAGGTGAGCTTTCTGACTACCTTTTCAAAAGAACAAAAACCAGGTGCATTAATGCACAGGGTCCAGAGGAAGGCGCATTTGTTCTGAAGGCCCCCCCTAAACCAACACAGATGTTGCAGCTTATCTTCATGCAAAATCCTTATTAGCAGATGCTTGCTGGCAGGGATATAATTCAGCCAATGCAGTTCCAGGTGTCTAATGGCATTAAAAAAACTGCACAACACTCTTTTGCCCTAGTGGATTATTATTATTATTATTATTATTATTATTATTATTATTATTACCCCGCCCATATGGCTGGGTTTCCCCCACCACTCTGGGTGGCTTCTAACAAATACCAAAATACATTAAAATATCACAGATTAAAAACTTTCCTAAACAGGGCTGCCTTAAGATGCCTTCTAATAATTGCCTTATGAGGAACGGCTTAGGGAGCTGGGTATGTTTAGCCTGGAGAAGAGAAGGTTAAGGGGTGATATGATAGCCATGTTCAAATATATGAAAGGATGTCATATGGAGGAGGGAGAAATATTGTTTTCTGCTGCTCCAGAGAAGCGGACACGGAGCAATGGATTCAAACTTCAAGAAAGAAGATTCCACCTAAACATTAGGAAGAACTTCCTGACAGTAAGAGCTGTTCGGCAGTGGAATTTGCTACCAAGGAGCGTGGTGGAGTCTCCTTCTTTGGAGGTCTTTAAGCAGAGGCTTGACAGCCATATGTCAAGAATGCTTTGATGGTGTTTCCTGCTTGGCAGGGGGTTGGACTGGATGGCCCTTGTGGTCTCTTCCAACTCTATGATTCTATGATTCTAATTATTGTTCTCTTTGACCTCTGGTGGGAGGGCATTCCACAGGGCGGGCGCCACTACCGAGAAGGCCCTCTGCCTGGTTCCCTGTAGCTTCGCAGTGAGGGAACCGCCAGAAGGCCCTCAGCACTGGACCTCAGTGTCCGGGTAGAACGATGGGGGTGGAGATGCTCCTTCAGGTATACAGGACCGAGGCCGTTTAGGGCTTTAAAGGTCAGCACCAACACTTATTACAGGATTACAGGAGTGCCAGCTTGACCCAGCAACCGTGGGTGCCCAGGGCCGTGAGTGCCATGCAGCGTGCATGGCCTGCCCCTGGCACCAAAATTTGTGAGTGCCTGGCCCCTTCATGGGGAATTTTGTGTGTGCTCAAGCACCCAGGTCCCCAGGGAGTTAGCACCTAAGGTGGATAATATTGGGAGCAACCTGAAGCTAGAACAGGTAAAGTATGTTTTGAGAAAATGTAAGAACAGGCATGGAAAGGTCTTCAGAGACTGTCTCCAATACACACACACACACACACACACACACACAACCGGGGGGGGGGTGTTCTTCATGGAGGAGAGAGCATTTGAAGGCTGCAGAATAAGCACTTGCAATTAAAGAAAATGCAAAACAGCTACATCCCTCAGGTGAATGGTGCTTTGTAACCACTTGAGCACTGGGGGAAAGGTGGCGGAGCCACCCTAGGGCACAAAAGCTACTCCCAATGAACTCGCCGGCCCATGAATCATTCCCATTTAAGCATCACATGCCTGAGCGATGCTAAAAGCTGCTGAGCTAAGACTTGGCCTCTGCAGCCAGACTTTTGCTATAGGGCTGCTGCCACCGCCAGCCGTATTTAAACACACCCTTCTGTGCACAATGGCCGATGGCGAAAGTATGGGAATGTTCAGGAATGTGGATGAGGAGATATTGTTTAATATATCCTATCCCCGCTTGCGCTAGCAAGCACAAAACTTTAGCAGAGTAAAACATTCCCCTTTTGCAAAATACACAGCAGAAGAACGTTTGCGCAGGCTTGATTTAAGCCACTAAAATAAAGTGTATTTTCCTGGTATTTCCCCTTTTTCCCTCTTAAAAGAAAAGACACAACACAATGCTCTTAAAAGTATAAAAGATGTTTACTTACAAGCATCTCGAGGTACAGCACACTCAAGAGGTAGACTTGCTTAGTTAAAAGGTAATATATACATTGTGAAGTTCACTTATAAGAAGTGAGACTCCATCTCAACTCTCTCTCTAGGCTGGAGGCCTTGAGGGAGAGACTCACTAAGATGTGTGTAGTCCAAGAGGTCTGGTCCAAGAGAGGGAAAATGGCTGTTTCCTTCAGGATTTATCTGCCACTTCCTCAACTCATTTGCATGTGAAGGAAGAGGAAACTACGCTTAGTCATATCCTCCTCCTCAGTCCTCCAAGTGGACTATCTAGGGATTGTTGTGACTTGACTGCACTTAACCCTTTGCATCCCACAAACCCCTTCTCAGGCAATTCACAACATACACAAAAACATACATAAATAACTTTAATCAACCACCCAAGAGTCCCAGCTTGCCACGAAGATCCTGGAACTTCTCTCTTGGCAGGGGCTTTGTTAGGACATCTGCAGTCATCTGGTCAGTGTTGCAGTAACACATTTCAACAAGTCCATCCTCGATCACCTGGCGTATGTAGTGGTACCTGACCCCAATGTGTTTGGTGCGTGCAAGGAACTTTTCACTTTGTGTCAGCTTCATACTGCTCTGATTGTCCTCCATCAAGCTGACAGGTCCCGTTCTTGGCACGCCAAAGTCCTTCAGGAGCTGATCCAGCCAGGGGATCTCTCTGCAAGCTTCCGAAGCCGCAATGTACTCAGATTCTGTGGACGATAAAGCTACACATTTCTGTTTATAGCTGCCCCATGCAATAGCTCCGTCCCCATACATAAAAACATAGCCACTTGTGGATTTATAATCCTTATTGTCCCCAGCCCAATCCGCATCAGTGTACCCAAGCAGTTTAGGGTCTCTGACAGCTGGCAGTTTTAATTTACAGTCCATGGTTCCCTTTAGATAACGAACAACCCTCTTAACTCCAGCCCAATCATGCTCAGTGGGACAACTTACTTTCCTACTTAGGATCCCCACTGCACTTGCCAGGTCAGGTCTGCATGTGGTAACCAAATACAAAAGTTTGCCGACCGCTGACCTGTATTGCGTGTTGTTTGGCAGCAACTTCGAACCTTGTTGATTCTTCAAGAAGTCTGTGGCCATCGGTGTCGCAACTGGGTGTGCGTCCTGCATCTGCATGCTTTCAATCAGTTCAGTTATCTTTTGCCTTTGGCTGAGTAAGAACGATCCATCCTCTTCTCTCTCAACTTGAATTCCCAAGTAGTATTTCACTTTTCCAAGTTCCTTGACCTCTACTTCCCTGTTGAGGTGTTTGACTATGTCTTTATAGTCTTTCTCATTTGACGTAGAAATTAAAAGGTCGTCAACAAAGGCTAAAATGTACGAAAACTGTCCATTCCTTTGTTTGGTGTACAAGCACTTATCAGCAGTCCCTTGCTTGTACCCAAGCTGCACCAGCATCTCATGGAGTTTCTGGTTCCAAGCCCTCGCTGCTTGCTTCAAACCATAAAGTCCTTTCTGCAGCTTGCACACTAGATGTGCCTCATTTGGTTTAATGAAACCTTTGGGCTGCTTCATATAAATCTGCTCAGAAATTTCGCCGTGAAGAAAGGCTGTCGCAATGTCAATATGGTAAACTGACATTTGCTTAGATGCTGCAATACTTAAAAGTAGTCTGACACTGCTGTATCGAACTGTCGGTGCAAACACTTGATCGTAATCCTCTCCATACTTCTGGGAAAAACCTTGTGCCACAAGCCTAGCTTTGTAGCGTTGCACCTCCCCTTCTGAACCCTTTTTAACCTTGAACACCCATTTACTTCCAATTGCTTCCTTACCAGGAGGTAGTTCTGTGAGTGTCCAGGTCCTGTTCCGATGAAGTGCATCTATCTCCTCCTGAGCAGCTTTCCTCCAGAGACTGGCTTCATCTGGTGGCATCCTCTCTATCTCTTCCCATTTGGAAGGTTCCTGTGGAGACGCCGACCTTGTAAGGTAGGACAGCCGTAATGGTGGAACACCTCTGTTGGTTCTGGATGAGCGTCTGACCTCTGGTCTTTCGACCGCATCAGCTTCCTCATCCTCCTCCAGCAGTGGCATATCCCCATACAGCTGCTCGTCATCATCTTCGTCTCTGGTGCTGCCAGGGGCCTGGACCTCCACGTCTTCTCGGGTGTCACCTATAGGGGGTGCTACGACACTAGAAGTTGGATTAGTACTTTGTATTGGTTCAAAAGGAAAAATCACAAATTCCTCATCCTGTGGCTCCTTGGAACAATCAATGGCAGTGTCCTTTGTATCAACTTTGCCTTGCTCATCGAAGTAAATTACATGCTGCGAACTTGTCTTGCCAGTTTGCGGATCCAAGACTCTATATCCTTTTCCTCCAGAAGCGTACCCAACTAGGATCCCTGCCTTCGCTCTGGAATCAAGTTTGTGTCTGTGCTCCTTGGGCACATGATAGTAGCACAAACTTCCAAATACACGTATATGTGACAAATTTGGGGCTTTTCCATGCCAAAGTTCAAATGGTGTGCGCTCTGCGCCTTTTGTGGGCAGTCTGTTCTGAAGATAGACTGAGCAACGAGCCGCTTCACCCCACAGCCTGTGTGACAAGTTAGCTTCCTTTAGCATGCACCTTGTCATTTCCAAAATGGATCTAAATTTCCTCTCTGCAATTGAGTTTTGTTGGGGTGTGTAGGCAACTGTGGTCACGTGTGATATGCCTTCTCTAGCCATGACGGCCTGCATCTCATGTGAACAAAATTCCCCACCATTATCGGACATTAAAATGGAAGGGGCTCGCTGGAACTTGTTCTTGACCATGTTAAGATAGTCCCTGAACAATTCCACTGTCTCACTCTTCTCCTTGATAAAGTAGGCTACGCAGAATCTCGAGAAATCGTCCAAAAATATCAAAATATATTTATTACCTCCTAGAGAAGACACATTCATTGGTCCACATAGATCTGTATGGACAATGTCCAATACTTTAGTGCTTCTCTTCTCTGCACAACGTGGGAAAGAAGGTTTAGTTGCTTTCTCACTAACACAAGTTATACATTTTGATGTTGGTGTATTTGTGTTGCTTTGCTTTACCTGCAGACCTCTCACAAGATCACCTTTCTGTAGTTCCAGAATAACGTTGGTGTCTCTGTGTCCAAGTCTCTTGTGCCAGAGTTCCAGACTTCCTTCGTCCTTTTGACTTGGTTGCGCCACCTTTGCAGACTGGTTCTGCTGGTTCTCTGAAACATTAAGCTCATATACACCATCCTTTAGTGTGCCTTGAACATAAACTTCATCATGCTTAGTCACAATACATTGTCCTTTTTCAAATGTAATTTTAAAACCTTTCCTGTCCAAACTGGACACGCTGAGTAAGTTGCAATTAAGCTTTGGTGCAAACTTAACTTCAGTTATCTTAGTATTAATTGTTTCATGATCTACGTTGAATTTCAAATTCACAGTTCCTGAACCAATTGCCTTTACAATGTTGCCATCAGCAATCTCAATTTCAGAGGTTTCATCCCCATTAATCTCATTAAAATACTCCTTTTCATAACAGAAATGAGAACTCGCTCCACTGTCAAGAATCCACTTATTGCGCTTATTTTCACAATCCTGGACAGCTAAACTCCTCTCCTGCATCAACATGGTTTGCTCATGACTCCCCTTCTTAACACCTTGTGGTTTTGAGGGGTGGGATTCAACTTTATCCCCATTTTGACTCTTGCAGTTCCTTGCTATGTGGTTTTTCCCATTGCATTTAAAAAAAATTATTTCTCTAGATGTCTGTCTGGACTTTCCAAAATGCTTGGATGCATAGCTGCTATCCTTCCTCCTTGGATTCCTTTCTTGAGAATCAAGGCTATCTCTGCATTCCTCTCTTAAATGGTTGATAAGCTCATTAAAAGTTAAATCCTTTGTGTGATCCATTATACTTTTAAATGGAGCAAACGTAGGTCCCAATGATGCAAGCATAAACGTTACTTTAGTCACATCATCAAAGGCTCTGGGAGTAAGGGCAATTCTTTGAACAATCTCAGAAAAATTCTTAAAATGCTCTGTAAACTCTTCTCTAGAATTCATCTTCAACTTGAGTAACTTATCCAACAAGTATCTATAGGAACTCTCTGTAGATTGTGCATAAATGCGTTCAATGTCCTCTAGGATCTTAGATGCATCATCTTCAAAATTTATCATTGATAGATGCTCATTCCTCAAACTGCTCAAAATTATGTGCTTGGCTTCATCATTTTTAATACTCCAAGCTTCTATCTTAGCTAAAGCTTCTGCATCGGTTCCTGTAGGCTTTTCTTCCTTAATGGCCTGCAGAACACGCCTAGCAGCAAGATAAACTAAAACGCGCTGCTTCCACTGCACAAAATTATTGTCATCCAGCAGCATAAAACTTGGTCTTGCCTCACTATCAAAACTGGAGCTTGCCATCTTAAAACTTCAAAAATTTCCAAAATTCAAAAATCTTTCAAAAATCAAATTCAAAATCTCAAAAATATCTTCACTACCTCTGAGCTTTCTCAGTGCTGTAAACTCTGAGGGAGGGGAGGGGTAGTTAATCCCCCAAGCACACTGCAGAACAAAGAGACCATGTGCTCAACCAGGAAATCCTAACTGGAAAAATCCTACAGAGTTCAAAATCACAATCCAAATCAATCCTTCAAAAATACACAAAATACGCAACTCTGGGCCGCAATAACCCTATATGGGAATGTTCAGGAATGTGGATGAGGAGATATTGTTTAATATATCCTATCCCCGCTTGTGCTAGCAAGCACAAAACTTTAGCAGAGTAAAACATTCCCCTTTTGCAAAATACACAGCAGAAGAACGTTTGCGCAGGCTTGATTTAAGCCACTAAAATAAAGTGTATTTTCCTGGTATTTCCCCTTTTTCCCTCTTAAAAGAAAAGACACAACACAATGCTCTTAAAAGTATAAAAGATGTTTACTTACAAGCATCTCGAGGTACAGCACACTCAAGAGGTAGACTTGCTTAGTTAAAAGGTAATATATACATTGTGAAGTTCACTTATAAGAAGTGAGACTCCATCTCAACTCTCTCTCTAGGCTGGAGGCCTTGAGGGAGAGACTCACTAAGATGTGTGTAGTCCAAGAGGTCTGGTCCAAGAGAGGGAAAATGGCTGTTTCCTTCAGGATTTATCTGCCACTTCCTCAACTCATTTGCATGTGAAGGAAGAGGAAACTACGCTTAGTCATATCCTCCTCCTCAGTCCTCCAAGTGGACTATCTAGGGATTGTTGTGACTTGACTGCACTTAACCCTTTGCATCCCACAGAAAGGACACATTGCAGGTGCCTTATAGCAACCTGAGAGAAGGGAACAAAATCGCAGCGGAGAACAGCAGGACCAGCCAGTTCTGCATCTTGCCGAGTCGGGCATTTATTTGCATGTGAGGTTCCAGCAAGTCTTGCACCTTTGTGACAAAAGACGCCTCCTCCATTTGGGCTAACGAGAGGAGAGACTGGGGACTCAAGCCTGAGAGCCTGAGTTCAATGCTGGTCTTTGAGACTCATGAAGCAGGACCAAACAGAAGGTAGACTGGGATATACTGGGAGATGTCTCAGTGGCTTGCAGTAGGTCAGTGGTGGGAAGCTTCTCCCACCTGTGGACCTAATTAAGTCTGGCAGTGGAAGACAGGAGTGCCTGGCATGCTATGGTCCATGGGGTCACGAAGAGTCGGACACGACTAAACGACTAAACAACAAGGGTCCTCATTAGGACTGTGAGGCTGTTTTATCCAAAGCATGTCCACTTGGCCCACACTTGAAGTCAGAGATGGCCCCCTACTCAGTCTCATCCAAGGTTCCTGCCTCCTCAGGTCTAAGGTCTAGTGCAGGCATCCCCAAACTTCGGCCCTCCAGATGTTTTGGACTACAATTCCCATCTTCCCCGACCACTGCTCCCGTTAGCTAGGGATCATGGGAGTTGTAGGCCTAAACATCTGGAGGGCCGCCCTTTGTGGATGCCTGGTCTATTGCAATGGCAGGGCTTCCAAGTAATCCTCAGGCTGAGACGTGCGTGACTTGCAGGGCCTGTTGTAGGCAGGCATTTACATGGACACCCCTTTCCCTTAAATAATCATTAATAAAGTGTATTTTTAATATATATATATATATATATATAAAACATGGACACCCCTTTCCTCCCAGTAAACCAGGCATCCCCAAACTTCAGCCCTCCAGATGTTTTGGACTACAATTCCCATCTTCCCCGACCACTGGTCCTGTTAGCTAGGGATCATGGGAGTTGTAGGCCAAAACATCTGGAGGGCCGCAGTTTGGGGATGCCTGATCTAGTCCAACCCCCTGCAATGCAGGAATATGCAGCTCTTCCATATGGGGATTGAACCTTTCTGCAGGAAGGAAGCCTCTGATCTGGTGACACACTCATGCACAATGACTTGCATTTTGCAGAGGTATGTTCCTGCTTGCTTGCTTGCTTCTATCCATGATCTTCTCCCCTTTTTTTACCGCAAACCGTTTGGGAGAAATGAGCTTCTGTTGCATGAGCAAGTCAATAGGTGGAAGCAGAGAGTAGACAGGGAACTGGATGGCTGTAGCCTAAGGTGGGCACTAGGTGGCAGCAGAGTGAAACAAGCAGGGAAGGACCAGCTAAACAAAGAAGAGTGTGGCAGGAACATTTATAATCAGAGAGTTGTAGGGTTGGAAAGGACCAGCAAGGGTTCTTTCCCCACCCCCACCCCCAATGTTACAGATTATGGTCATGCAATAAATGACATACAATCACCACTGTGCATGCACATACATAAAGGGTATACGGTGCTTTGCACAGAAAAATTTAAATGTGTACTTAAAATTCAGCTGTTGCTCCACTTAATATCCTTGTGTGTGTTGAATTATTAAAACCATTGCATAAAACAATATTATAAAAGCCTCCTGCAGATGTGTAAGTATGTCTATAATCTCCTCTTGGAAACTTCGGATCTTATTTAGTTATGAAAATATTTGTATTCCACTACTCATTTAAGAAAATATGGAGCAGTGTACAACAATTATACACGAAAACATACAATAAAAACCGGATGAAAAGATACATTTACAAATCAGCTAACTGTTATGGAAAGATGTATTAAAAGTTGGCACAGAAGGTGCCTGCTGAATCTCTATTGGCAAGGAGTTCCACCGGACTGGACCAATGACACAAAAGGCTCAGTTTCTCTTTGTGGTCAATTGAGCCTCACCAACTTGGGGAAGGAAAAGAGATGCTTCTGCCGATGACCTCAGTGATCGAGCTGGGATGTAAGGGTTCAAGTGATCACTGAGGTAGCCTAGACTTAAGCTGTACAGAGCCTTGTAAATTAATGCAAGGACTTTGAATCTGGTTCAACAGCTGGTGCGCAGCCAGTGTGGATGCTTTAGATCAGGCACGTCCAACAGGTAGATCGAGATCTACTGGTAGATCACTGGACGTCTGTGGTTGATCACTGGTAGGCCACTGGCTCCCCCTAAAGAAGCTCAACAACTTTGACTCCCCTAAAAATAAGCTCAAATTTTTTGCCCTGCACCCCAAAGAAACGGGGCTTTCCTTCTCCCTAAAAAAAGCCCTACAACTTTGACCTGAACCCCTAAAAAATGGGCCTTTCTCCTTCCTAAAAAAAGCCCAAGAATTTTGACCTGAACCTCCAAAAAGGGGGTAGATCACTGCCAGTTTTTAACTGTGAGTAGATCACAGTCTCTTGGGAGTTGGCCACCCCTGCTTTAGATTTTCTGACGAGGCCCCACTCCTAATCCAAACTGGTACAGTGGTACCTCGCTAGACGAATGCCTCACAAGATGAAAAACTCACAAAACGAAAGCGTTTTGCGATTTCAATGGAGACTCGCAAGACGAAGTTTCCTATGGCGTGCTTCGCAAGACGATTTTTTTTCGTCCCATAGGGTGCCTCGCAAGATGAAATCCCCCCGCCTTGCGAGGCACCCTATGGGAAACCGCACTTCAGTGCGTTCCTATGGGAGCCGCTTTGCAAAACGAATCTTTCGCTATACGAAGCAATTTGCGGGATGAATTAAATTCGTCTTGCGAGGCACCACTGTATCTGTGGACCCTTAAGGCTGTGCACACACTATATATTTAAAGTACATTCAGCATTTTCCCCTCTCAAAAGGATTCTGGGAACTGCAGTTCATTGAGGATTGCTGGGAATCGTAACTCTGAGCATGGTAAACTACAGGGCCCAGGATTCTTTGAGGGGAAGAATGTGCCAGGAATGTGGTTTCCATGCATAGTGTGCACACGCAGCCCTTTTCTCAGTTTCCCCAGGCAAGGCGGAAGGTCCTTGGCATGAAGGTCTCAGGTCTAGCCCTGAGGATCACCAGTTACAAAGAGTGGTGTAGCAGCCTGAAGTGGTGGAGTACAAGTGCAGATTTAGCATCAACGGGAAATAACCCTCGGAGGTTAGGCAGAAAAGGAGGCTTAGAGCAGGAGTATGAGGGGAACAGGAGGTGGGCAGGAGGGCTCTGGGCATGAGGAACAAAGAATGGATGTCCCCTCTGCTGGTTGGAGTTCATCACTCCATAAAGGGGGGGGGAGCTGTGACCTGTAGATAACCCAAAAGAGCTGGTATGTTTCTGAAGCACCAATTCTAAGAATCCCCTCTCTGTACAGACAGGGGTTATTGTCTCAGGATAATGACTTCTGCGTGGGGAAGGAAATTTAGTAATCCCTGTGGACCCACTGTGTGGGTGAACAACTAAAGAATCAGCTATGTGCCTAGATTCAAAACGAGGGGCCTGCACACAAGAGAGCCCCCAGTAGGAAGAATATTAAACTCTCAAAAGTTAAGCAGCACTGTGAAGCATTAGGAATATAGTTTGTTTGACCCTTCTTATCCCATTTACAATGCTCTCTTCTTTCTATCGCTTTTTCAAGGAACAAACCACACACTGCTAAGCAAGTTTAGAATGCTTTACTTACATATTCATATGCCTGATACATGCGTTGTTCCATGAAGCTGCAAAGAAAAAGCACAAGCAGAACACTCTTGGATATAAAGTACAGAATCTAATTCCAAGCAGAAGGTAACTGAAACTATCAACAGAACTGTATGGAACAACCTTACATTTACAGAGCAAAATATCCTCTTGAATTACAGCGGTACCTCTACTTACGAATTTAATGCATTCCGAACGCACATTTGTAAGTCGAAAAAAATTGTAAGTCGAATCCCATAGAAATGCATTGGGAGAAAAAATTCGTAAGTAGAATCAACCCTATCTAAAAATTCGTAAGTAGAAAAAATCCTATCTAAACCACATCCAAGATGGCGGATGGACCTCCATTCGCAAGTAGAAACATTCGTAAGTCGAGTTATTCGTAAGTAGAGGTACCACTGTATATACCCAGCACATGGAACCTTACAAAAGGGCAATATGAGTGGACTCTCCGTGCCCTTACCGCAACAAAAAGACTGATCCTGATGAATTGGAAAAATGAAAATGCAGCTCCCTTCTACAATTGGATTGAAGATTTATACAAACTCTCAATATATGAACAACTTGCATATACAGTGGTACCTCGGTTTATGTACACAATTGGTTCCAGAAGTCTGTACTTAACCTGAAGCGTACTTAACCTGAAGCGAACTTTCCCATTGAAAGTAATGGAAAGTGGATTGATCCGTTCCAGACGGGTCTGCAGAGTACTCAACCTGAAGCGTACTTAACCCGAAGTATGAGTGTAATTGGTTCTGGAAGTCCGTACTTAACCTGAAGCAAACTTTCCCATTGAAAGTAATGTTAACTTGAAGCGAACTTTCCCATTGAAAGTAATGGAAAGTGGATTAATCCATTCCAAACAGGTCCGCGGAGTACTTACTGAAAGTACTCAAACCGAAGCGTACTTAAAACAAGGTAAATGCAGACTTGCCATGGAGAAATTCAATGATATTTAGAATTCATTCTTACAAATACAGTGGTACCTCGGGTTAAGAACTTAATTCGTTCCGGAGGTCCGTTTTTAACCTGAAACCGTTCTTAACCTGAGGTACCACTTTACCTAATGGGGCCTCCTGCTGCTGCTGTGCAATTTCTGTTCTCATCCTGAAGCAAAGTTCTTAACCCGAGGTACTATTTCTGGGTTAGCGGAGTCTGTAACCTGAGGTACCACTTAACCAATAGGTTAAGATCTGGTAAAGTACATTAACAACCTTATAAAGTACACAGTTTTGGGTTCCCCCTCCCCCCTTCATTTCCCCTTCTACACGGGTTCTGTTTCTCTTTTTCTTTTTCTCTCTTTTATTTACATCTCAGCACATTTAGTGCACATATAATTATGTACTTTTTGAACTTTCAATAAATATTTTGTTAAAAAAACAAGTTTAGAATGTTTTATTTACATACTCATAGGCCTGATATGTGTTATGTTCCATGCAGCTGTGAGGAAAAAGCATAATCAGAACACTCTTGGATAGAAAGTACAGAATTTAATTCCAAGCATGTGCTGTAAACTTGGGAGCAAGCTCACACCTGTCTGTCTCATTACATGGTACACACACACACACACACACGAGAGAGAGAGAGAGAGAGAGAGAGAGAGAGAGAGAGAGAGAGAGAGAGAGAGAGAGAGAGAGAACATTCACCTGGGCAAATGAGGCAAAAGACACTACCACTGGGACAAGCTGTTCTCCTTTTAGTGCACAGCACAGGTAGAGTAAGCTTGGGGCCTCAGTGTGAAGGTAACTGCGGGGGTGAGGTCCAAATCTGAAATGGTCTTTCCAGGGGGAGGACAAAACGTAAACCTTTGGAGCAACCCAACAAAGAACAAGAAGATCTCCATCTTGGCCAGGCTTTCTCCAGGACAATTCCTACGGCCTGCAACAAACCAGTGGTTTGGACTTTCAATGAAAACAGCAAATAGAAGCAAGAGTCCAACAGTTTGCAATATTATTTTTGTAAGTTCTTGGGGGAGGGGGGCAGTAGTACCCATGGGTCCCTTCCAAACTTGTGAATGTCCCCTTGCGAGTCCATGAGAGGGAACCTGGTCATTCAGTCAGCCTGGTTCCTTTGTTACTGTAGTGGTCTTAGCCAGCCAGTTAAGTGCCACCATTCACATGTCCATTCACAAGAGGTTGTTATAGAGACAAATGGGCAGAGCTTTTCCCACCTCACTTGGCTGGATAGCACTCTCACCCAAGGCCAAGGCAGGGGAGGTGCTGTGTATGGGAGAGTTGGGTGTGTGTGTGACCTGGGCTGATGCTGGAAGCCGAAGAGACAAAAGGCGCATCTTGCTCTGTGCTGAATGCAAACCTGAGTTGGGGGAATCCCCTGGAACCCTGAGGGGGAGGTAAGACCAGCTGGCGTGTTAATGATGCAAGACCCTTCATCCATTGCTCAGGTTATATATACATGTAAACATAACCATTTGTCCTAAAGACACCATAGTCTCCAGGGACTTTAGTTTCCAGGAAACGGAACCCTAGGAGACTAGGGTCATGCACAACATTATCAATTATTTGGTGAGGGCATGCCCAAGGGAGTGTCGCTGGGACCCTGGGCAATTCGCAGTGACTGGAGCACTGATAATAAGAAGGTGCCCTATGTCCTGGGGAGCCAAGAGGGCCTGTGATGTGGGAAGTGGCACAGACTCTGACACTGAGGCAGGACCCAGCAGCCTCCAGCTCCAAGCCAGTCACCCCTGGCAGGGAACCTTCAGAGGAACCACTGAAGGTTCTCCATCCCTGCCTGGCAACGCACACAGGTAGCCTTAGCAGAGTGGCAATGCGGCGCTAAGCTGCAGGTGCCCCTTTAAAGACCTTGACGCGGTCAAGAGGGGACAGAGCTCTGGGTGGACAGCCAGGCCCAGGGGAGGATATGAGTGCAGGTCAACTCAACTGCCATCATTGGACCTGAGGTTCAGCAACTCATACCAAATCAGCCGCTTGGTCTCCTAGCTAGCAGTGGTCCTGTTGGTCCTGTCTGGGGCCGCAAGAAGCTGATCTCTCCCTATGGCCTCATCTCATGCTCATAATAAAGTCAGGTCCCACACACGGCACTCCCAGGTGGTCTCACGCCTAGAACTTCCAAGAACTGACTCAGTGGGGGGAAATATCTGCCTGTTGTGTAAGAACACAAGCCCATGGGCCCATCTGGTCCAGCATCCTGTTCTCGCAGCAGCCAAGCAGTGGGAAGAAGCCTGCGATCTGGATAGGAGTGCAACAGCGCTCTGCCCGCCTACGATTCCCAGCAACAGGTAGTGCGAGACACAAGGCCTCTGACAGTGGAGGCAGAACATAGCTACACCCTTGGAAGATAGGGTGGTCTTCATCAAGCACCTTCTTTGCCTGCAGGAGGAATTTGTGTTACCTATAGTGAAGGGGAGGAAGGCGTCCTTCTTCACAAAGTTCCCCTCGGCATCCAGAAAGTGGTTGGGGTTAAACTGGGTGGGAGTTTCCCACTGGGTCTTGTCATACAACACGGAGGTGAGAGAGGGGATCACGGGTGTGCCCTGGGTGGGAGGCAAGCAGAGTTTACATTGTTAAGTGGAGGGGAAATCGGAGGGAAGGCATTCAATTGCCCACAGTTGTTTATTATTATTATTATTATTATTATTATTATTATTATTGGTGAAACTCGGAAAATTAGAATATCGTCGAAAAGTGCATTTATTTCAGTAATGCAACTTATTGTTTTTTCTTTTTCTTTTAATTTTTACAAATGCTTTCTTTTGGAAATTCCACAGTAATAAAACAAATAGTTACAATAATACAAAAATAAGCATCGCTATTACATTTCATTAATTACATTCCATTTATAATTGACCCACCTAACGACAAATAATTACAATTACTGGGACAACAAATCAAGGCTTGACATATCTTGCTTTGCATGTCATGCATCTATCTCATATATTGGTTTCACCTTTAAAGTTGCATTACTGAAATAAATGCACTTTTCGATGATATTCTAATTTTCCGAGTTTCACCTGTATTATTATTTATTTCATTTATAATCCCAAAGAGCTCAAGGCGGCATACCTGGTTCTCTCTGTTTTATACTCACAACAACCCTGCGAGGAGCTTCAGCTGAGAAATAATGACTGCCTCAAGGCCTCTTATTGATCTTCAAGGCCAAGTGAGGAAGTGAACTCCCAGGTCTTATTCTGACACTCTAACCACTACTCCACACTGCCTCTTAAGTTCTCAAGGAAGGAAAAGTCATGGCAGGAACACAGGGAAGGCCTCAGACAACTTCCTTTTGCAGCCGGCATTCAGACGTGCATTTTATTGCATTAGTTTTCTGGGTTATAATGCTAGTGCTTCTGTACCAAGTTCCAACATCCCTTTTACTCCTGCTGCATTATGGAGCTGGGCCTTTTTGACTGATATACTACCATGTTGCACTAAAGCTTAAATGTCGGGAAATTCCAGTTACTTGAGATGATAATAATAATAATAATAATAATAATAATAATAATAATAATAATAATTTATTTATACCCCGCCCATCTGGCTGGGTTTCCCCAGCCACTCTGGGTGGCTTCCAACTGAATATTAAAACAGTACAGCATTAAACATTAAAAACTTCCCTACACAGGGCCGCCTTCAGTTGTCTTCTAAAAGTAAAATAGTTACTTATTGCCTTGACATCTGCTGGGAGGGCGTTCCACAGGACGGGTGCCACTACCGAGAAGGCCCTCTGTCTGGTTCCCTGTAACCTCACTTCTCGCAATGAGGGAACCGCCAGAAGGCCCTCGGTGCTGGATCTCCAACACAAACACGCACACCTCACGATTTTCTGAGTTAATCAGGTTGCAACTGGATTTCCCCCCTGGACACCATTATCGTGGTAATTAGTGCTAAGCTTCTGCTGGACCCCACTTTACGTTGTGTGAATGATCACATGAAACGTGGAAGCTGACAAGTCGGGGAAGATCAGGAAAGAGGAACATGCTGTCTGAATGCAGCCTCGGAAGTCAGCTGTGACGCCAGACGCCCTCTTTCAGACATGAGGCACTCCCAGTCCACCTTGCCCACTTGACCGTGCCAGCAGGGCAAGCTTCCTACCTTGGGAATGAAGTAGCCGCGGAAGCAAGTGTCCACAGCAGTGCAGCGCGGGAACTGCGGCAGGATACTGGCAAACCTCTGCACCTCGTGGACTATGGCGTTGTTGAAGGGCATCTGCTTCCTGTCTTCAGAGGTGGGAAGACGTTCCAGCCCAATGACCCTTTCGATTTCCTCTCGTGCCTGCCCTGAAACGGGAGTTCTCTGACAGTTATTATAAAAAAGAAGAAGTGAAACCAAGGTAAGAACGCAACAACTTAGCGCAGGCTTTTACACTCGCATTGGCTTCTTTACCACTCATTAACATAGTTTGGAGAGGCCCCCTTGGAGCTCTTTGCAATTTCTTTTTGGTTTAATGACCCTCAACAATTCCGTATCGTCAGCAAACTTGGCCACCTCACAGATCTCCCCCTAACTCTAGATCAGGGGTTGGCAAAGTTTTTGTGGCTTGGGCTGGTTGATGGTCCCGCAGATGCCACGGTGGGCCAGAGTGTGTATGTGTGTGTGTGCGCGGCGTGCACACACGCTATTTCCGGTGCTCCTTCCGGTGCGGAGGAGGTGTGCACAGCTTCCCATTGGCTGCAGGAGCTTCCTGCAGCCAATGGGAAGCCGGCCAGCAATGCGGAAGGCGATCCCCACTCTGCTCAGCCCGCTTTAGCGTGTGAAATATACTCGGAGTCGAGAGTGAATTTCATGCTCTTTATTCAGCTCGTAGTGATCAAGGAGAAGAAGAGAAGAATGCCCTTTTCCCAAAACCATCTGCTTATATACATTATTTACACAATGGGCCTTGCGTGATTGGCTACTTCAGGGCTACACCTGTGGGCCAATCAGTTTGTGGATTGACTTTTGCCAGCAGCCTGATTGGCTTGCTCCTGCAGGCCAATCAGGTTGCGGATTCACTTCCACCTGGAGTTGGATTGGGTGGCTCCTGCGGACCAATCAGACTGCTGATTCTGGATCCTATTGTTCTGTGATTCAGCTCAGTACATAACACCGTGGCACACGGGAAACGGCCGAGCAGGCGGTAGGGGTCCATGGGCTGGTTAAACAACCCCCACATGGGCCTTAGGTTGCTGACCCCTGCTCTAGACAGTTCATGAACAAGTTAAAAACCACAGGTACCAATACTGATCCTTGGGGGACTCCACTTTCCACATCTTTGCATTTGGAGATGTGTCCATTTATTCCTACTCTTTGCTTCCTGCGATCTACTCAAATCAGGATCCACAATAGGACCTCTCCTTTTATTCATCCCTCCCAGTGCATCTTTGCCACAGTGACGAGCGTTTGGCTGGTTCATAGTAAAAATCAGAATGCAACGCTGTCAAACTTTGAAACACAAAAGCATGGCTTACGTTGAATATCAGGGTATTTCATCATCAGCAGGATGGCCCACTGCAGTGTGGTGCCTGTGGTCTCTGTCCCAGCAAGGACCAGGTCATAGACTGCTGCCACAATGTTGTCGTCATCGAACAAGTTCCTGTCTTTGCTCCTTTCCTTACAGTAAGAAGAGCAAGGTGCAAATGTTGTGGTTTATTTATATTTAAACAAAACAAAACAATACAAAGCAACAGCAAGAAATTTGTATACTGCCCTTCATCCAAAGATCCCCGGGCGGTTTTCAGCAGAAAAATATAAAATGAGAACATAATAAAACAAAAACAAACAAATAATAGACACACACCGACATATTTAAAAAGCCATAGAATGTTCATCAGTCAAATTCCTGGTTGAAGAGAAATGTTTTTGCCTGGCACCTAAATATATGTTGTAAACCGCCCAGATAGGCGGGGTATAAATTATTATTATTATTATTATTATTATTATTATTATTATTATTATTAGCCATGCGCACCACCTGCCTTAAATTTGAATCTTACTTTGCCTATGTAGCATGCTAGGTAAAGGGGCCCCTGACCATCAGATCCAGTCGTGTCCGACTCTGGGTCACTCTATAGGCCGAGGGAGCCGGCGTTTGTCCGCAGACAGCTTCCGGGTCATGTGGCCAGCATGACAAAGCTGCTTCTGGCGAACCAGAGCAGCGCACGGAAACGCCGTTTACCTTCCCGCCGGAGCAGTCCCTATTTATCTACTTGCACTTTGATGTGCTTTCGAACTGCTAGGTGGGCAGGAGCTGGGACCGTGCAACGGAAGCTTACCCTGTTGCAGGGATTAGAACCGCCAACCCTCTGATCAGCAAGCCCTAGACTCTGTGGTTTAACCCACAGCGCCACCTGTGGCATGTAGCATGTAGCATGCTGAAGAGCATTAAATATTATGGAATGAACCATGCTCCAAGCTTGAGTTTTTCATCTAGTGTGAGAGCCAGGACACAAAGCTCAGAGTGTCTAACAGGAAATACTGTTATGCGTTTGTGGGTGTTGCTATGATGTGAATGAGACAGAAAGAGGCGCCTCACTGCCAGAAGGAAACACAAACCCTGCCTAAGTGTGCCTGGAACCCCTGGAAATTTACAATGTTCAGAGATTGGGGTGATGTGCAACAATATCACAACACAGTAAAACAGCAGAACCGACGAACCACAGAATGGCAAAATCTGCTTCTCAAGGCAAGGAATGGAAAATAAGCCAAAAGGTTATCTTAGCTGGTGAATTTGCTGCTAATATGTTTCCTTGACCAACAACTGCCCTGGGATACTGAATCTTCTCAACAAGCAAATAAATAATTTCTCATTTGTCACGCTAGCCATTCTCTCGTTGGCCCACTGGCTAACCTTGGCAGGTTGTTCTGAGACTTACTCAGCATCGTGGTTGGGATTGCCCACGTCAGTCCCTTTCCCTGAATTTTGTACCACTTTCAAATTCAGCTCATGCACTGTTTAGGGACATGATTTATCCTCTGCACATAACTTTTTGGGGAATAGACATGCGCATACACACAAACACCCCACTGAGCACCAAATAAGCATTGGAAAAGTTGGCTTTATATTTAGATAGATGATATAGATAGATAGATAGATAGATAGATAGATAGATAGATAGATAGATAGATAGATAGATGATAGATAGATAGATATACCTCTGACTGTTGCTTGGTTAGCATATAGTCGTAGTAGTTTTGTAAGAGGTTCTCGTTGATACTCTGCTTGCCTGCTGCAAGGTATTCCCTCAGAATGACCTTGGTCTTTTCAATTGTGTCCAAGATCACCTTGTGGGGTTTTAAAAGGAATCCAAGGAATGGGTAGACATTATATACCTAGAGAAGAACCCAAAAAGAGAAGTAAATGAAAAGTCAAGTAAAGATTGCATGCAAGAAAGATGTGGCAGTAATTCTGTGCCAGATAATGTGCTCTTGCATAACTCCCATTTCATTCCATGGGATGCTTTTCCCTTGGATGGTGCCCTCTGAGTCATTTTGGTGGGGTTCCTGAAAGTGGCATGCTATGTGCTAGAGACTGAAATAGGGGGATCATTTGAAAGGCTATCGGAATGCCTCACTGGAATCTGGCATTTTGGAGAGATAGCTCGAGCTTAGGATCACAGATTTGCCTTCTGCCCTCCATCCTTTCTCAGTGACCCAAAGCGTGTTAGTGCCCCTTGAAGGGAGGGGTAGGGCAGGGCAAGTGGGGGGTGGGAATGGTGGGGAGAACCCACACAAACACTTTCAGATTTGCAGCTTGAAAGGTTATTGATGTGTGGAGCAACAGTGGCTTAATCCCAGCCTAAAAAGGCTTTGCTCTGTTTACATGTGGTTTTAATTTAAACATCAGCTATGCACTGTGCAACAGGATCTGCGTGGGAGGGCCGCGAAGACGTCCAGGACAAACTGACGTTTGTAGATGGGTTGGCGGGAACCAACAGGCTAGGCCTCCGCTCAGTAAGGGGAGCGGGGAGAGAGAGAGAAGTCTGGAGCCCAAAGTCATTTTGACTTCAAATGAAAAAAATTCTTTCCAGCCTGACTCAAGGACAATTCCAGTTTTCCACTTGGAGAGTAAAGCCAGCTTCGTACAGCTGCTCTGCAGGGGGCACTGTGGTCTAAACCACCAAGCTTTTTGGGCTTGCCGATCGTAAGGTTGGCACTTCGAATCCCCGTGATGAGGTGAGCTCCCGTTGCTTTCTCCCAGCTCCTGCCAACCTAGCAGTTCGAAAGCATACCAGCGCATGTAGATAAATAGGCATCACTGCAGCAGGAAGGTAAACAGCATTTCCATGCACTCTGGCACTCGTCACATTGTTCCGTGTGCCAGAAGCAGTTTATTCATGCTTGCTTTAATGCTATTTGAATTTCATTACTTTTTAATGGTTGTCTTTTAAATGCCATTAGCTTTTTGTATTTTCTCTGTGATCTTTTTATTTGGTTGTAAGCCACCTTGAGTCCCAGTCTGGGGGAAAGGCAGGATGTCAACAAATATAATAATAAAAGTTTGTATCACATCATTGCTTTGCCTGTGATGTGTTTACAAAGCACACACAGTTGTGGTTTTACTGCTACAAAATGATTAGTGTATACTTGACAAACCTGCATTCGGGATTCTAGAAAGCATCAAACCAGTTTCTAAGGCACGGTACCCTTTTCCACTGGCCATAACGGAGGCCAGCATGTGGAGTTTCTAAAACCACCAGCCAAGTCTGGAATATTTTTGCAATGGAAGATGCAGGAAGGATCGCCTACCTGCAGCTGTGGTTCTCCCAGGAGGACCACCACTTCATCAATATGTTTCATCAGAGTGAGAAAAGTCTCATTGGCATAGTCAAACCTGTCTCCAAACACTATGCCATAGGTGACGTTTGTTGGAGCTAAAGTTAATGTCTTTAGAGGAAAGGGTTCACCTTTAAAACATAAAAGAAGAAGAAAAGAATGGAGAATGAACACGGTGGCACTCGCCAGATGGCAGACATAGAAAAGGAGCAATAAAAGTGAAAAAAAAATCATCACCTTTAAAAGACTTGATCAGCTCAATCAGGAATTGCAGCTCTTCTTGAATCTTTCCTTCTATCCGTTTTTTGCCCATCCCGAGATCCCGCAAGCTCGACAAGGTGAATTGACGAGTGGCTTTCCAAAGTTCCCCATCAGCGAAAATTATACCTGAGGAATACAACCCAGAAAACACAAGGATGGAGTTTTCTTCCACAAGAAGCTGTGTGGACTGGGATCCCAACCCAGCTGCCTGGAAACGTTTTTTCCCTCTGGCTCTAGCACATATGGGGAGGGGGAAGTTGCATGTATGGCATATCCTGCAGGACCCCTGGAAGCCCCCACTTCTCAGTGAGGCTGCAGGTGCCACTGCCTAGTTGACCTTCCACACTCATCCATCCCTCAGGAGCAGGACCAAGCCTAAGCTGAACCGCAGATCAGCAGCAGCCCCAACACACACCTAGCAGCAGTGCTGGCTGGTGCCCAATGTGACTAGTAGCGTGGAAGACAGCAGGGGTGGTTTTAAGGTAGAGTAACTGTTACAGCAGGGACCCAGGTGGCGCTGTGGGTTAAACCACAGAGTCTAGGGCTTGCTGATCAGAAGGTCGGCGGTTCGAATCCCTGTGACGGGGTGAGCTCCCGTTGCTACGGTCCCAGCTCCTGCCCACCTAGCAGTTCGAAAGCACATCAAAGTGCAAGTAGATAAATAGGAACCGCTCCGGCGGGAAGGTAAAACGGTGTTTTCGTGCGCTGCTCTGGTTCGCCAGAAGCGGCTTTGTCATGCTGGCCACATGACCCGGAAGCTGTCTGTGGACAAACGCCGGCTCCCTCGGCCTATAGAGCGAGATGAGCGCCGCAACCCCAGAGTTGGACACAACTGGACCTGATGGTCAGGGGCCCCTTTACCTTTACCTAACTGTTACAGCACAACAACAATGCTATAGAACAGAGTGCAAGAGGCAAGAGGCAGGGGCCACTGAATTTTAGCGTCGCACAGGGCGCCGCTGAAATGTGAGAGCCCAAAGTCTGACATGGAAGGCAGGGGGGCTAACAGTAGGTGGCACCAGAGCAGATGACTGGCAGAGCCAACTAATTCGAGTTTTGCCCCCATCTTCCTCCCTGCTGAGTTCTGTAAGGGCAACACTGAGACTGAAGAGGAGGAGGAGAAAGATGACAGACAGGCAGTGACACCTCCTGGACTGGATGTAAGTGGAGGCTGGCTGAGGTTGGCAGGGCAGTGCCCCATCTTCCCAAATGGACCAGCCTCCACTGCCCAAAGCCTTTTGTTGGTGATAAAATACTCAGGAGCAGGAAGCAGTAACTGAGGCATGCTCTTCATCAAGACCCACCAAGGCACCAGAAAGGGGCACAGAAGCAGTAAGAGTGATGCACTGCCTCCTTCTGCTCTGCGGTAGCCTTTGCCATTATGGTAGTCTTTTAGAGGTTTTGGACTACATCTCCCATCAGCCCGAGCCACTACACTTACAAGCAAGCCAGGAAGGTATGCTGCTGGGTAAGGAGGAAAATTAGATCTCCGTATGCAAGGTTGAACCAGAAACATCCTTTTTGATAGGTTAGAGGGGAGTTGTTGATTTTAAGGGAAAAAATGTATTGTTTGAGGGTATTAACAAATGAAAGACACAAAGCAGAATTTTCGGGGGAGTTATCCAATCCAAGTAATATATAAATTAATTCTGTGGGGGCTTAAGTGACCAGAACATGAAGACCTAAGCAAGGTCCTGCTGGATGAGATTGAGGAATCCATCTAGTCCGGCAAGCGGCTTTCTAGAGGGCCCCATCAGATGCCCAAGGGAACAAGCATGCAAGTGTGTGTGTGTATAAATATACACACATGCACACAGTCCCACAGCTCTTTCACACATAAACACATGCAAGGCACCTCCCTTGCTCTCTCACACCCACTCATGTGCACATCTGGGAAAGCAAGTGAGTTAATCGGCAAGGGAGAAGACCCTCTTGCTCCCCACTCCCCGCCCCAATCTCCATTTGGCTTCTTCTTCCTTCACCCCACCCCTGCAAACGCTCGCAAAGTAGAACATGTCTGGAGAGAAAATTCCACATGTGAGGCATTGCTGCAGAGAAGACCTTCTCCTAAGTAGACAGCTACCTCACAGTGGAAAGCACAGATGCATGGAGCAGGGCTTCGGCAAAGGATCTGAAAAATCAGGCAGTTTTTGGTAGTTCTTCAGATTATTATTATTATTATTATTATTATTATTATCATTATCATTATTATCATTTATTCCCCGCCCACCTGGCTGAGTTCCCCCCGCCACTCTGGGCGGCTTCCAACAAATACCAAAATACATTAAAATATCACAGATTAAAAACTTCCCTAAACAGGGCTGCCTTTATGTTTTCTAAATGTCAGGTAGTTGTTTATCTCCTTGACCTCTGATGGAAGGGCGTTCCACAGGGCGGGCGCCACTACCGAGAAGGCCCTCTGCCTGGTTCCCTGTAGCTTTGCTTCTTGCAGTGAGGGAACCGCCAGAAGGCCCTCAGCACTGGACCTTAGTGTCCGGGCTAAACGATGGGGGAGGAGACGCTCCTTCAGGTATACTGGACCGAGGCCGTTTAGGGCTTTAAAGGTCAGCACCAACACTTTGAATTATGCTCGGAAACGTACTGGGAGCCAATGTAGGTCTCTTAGGACCGGTGTTATGTGGTCTCGGCGGCCGCTCCCAGTCACCAGTCTAGCTGCCGCATTCTGCATTAATTGCAGTTTCCGGGTCACCTTCAAAGGTAGCCCCACGTAGAGCGCATTGCAGTAGTCCAAGCAGTGCAGTAGTCCAAGCAGGAGATAACTAGAGCATGCACCACTCTAGTGAGACAGTCTGCGGGCAGGTAGGGTCTCAGCCTGCGTACCAGATGGAGCTGGTAGACAGCCGCCCTGGACACAGAATTAACCTGTGCCTCCAAAATGACTCCCAGGCTGCGCATCTGGTCCTTCAAGGGACCAGGGAGTCCCCCACACCCACCCGTCCCCTGTCTCCCAAAAACAGTACTTCTGTCTTGTCAGGATTCATGGGACATGAGCCGTATACATACCATACATTCAAAGCACATTTCCACCACCCCTAAAGAATCCTGGGAAATGTAGCTTTTTAAGGGTGCTGGGAATTGCAGCTCTGTGAGGGCCAACTCTGTGATACAACTAGTTAAAAGGAACAGACACAATTTCTCACCTTTAACAGCACCCAAATTCTAGTGCTTCTCCCTGCCTTCCTTCAGCTGCCCTTCTGCAGCCCCGTTTAGGAACAATATGCATCAGAGAATATTATTTCCATGTTGCTCTTACCATGTCCATTCTGCATCTGCTGGAATACTGGGAGTTGAATCCTGTTTATGAATTCATTGCCTTTGCTCGTAAGCGCCTCTTTCACGGCCTCGTAGCCAGTCAGCACCAAAAACTTATGGAAACCTAAATGGACCGTGAAGACGGGACCATATTTTTCTGAAAGCTGGAAGAGAAGATGAGCTTGCTGTTGCGTTTGTCTTGATTATAATTTAAGTAATGATTTATTGCAATTGTTGAGAGTGAATTTCTGTTTGTTGATGTTTCAAGAGTTAATTCTATAGCATGCTTTTACACTCTAATAGATCGTTGCATATTACTTTCTTTTATATAACATTTTTTATTTTAAGTCATCAGGAAGAACTTTCTTACAGTAAGAGCAGTTCAACAGTGGGACAGACTCCCTTGGGAGGGAGCTGCAAATACTTGGGAAACGTTTTTAATCATTTTGATGCAATTTTACACACATTTTACTTACTAAGGGAAACTAAATTATTTTAATTTAACCAAAATATATTTTGAATTCCCAAGACATGTTACAATTTTTCAGCACCCCTCATTTTTGGAATTTGAAAGCTGAAAAATTCAACATGCAGTGCTGCAGACTGCCACAGGAGGAAGCAAGAGCTAAGCTCTTCAACTTTTCCAAGTGTTGAAAAGCATTCTGTTGTGCAACAGACAGTTCTGCAAATGTGTGACCTTTGGGGAATGGCAGTAGTGGGGTTGCAATAGTCAATTCCTGCCCCCCCCCGCCCTTCCACCATTCCAGGAGGAGGATCCACTGCCTTGTCAGAGCATGAGAAAATCGATATGGCAAGATGAATGACTTGGAGAAGCTGGAAGCAGAAACAGGCTTCACTTCCTGTGAAGATGAAATAAAGTTTATATCCTTTCATAATCATTCTTTGGTGCCACTTGGGGGAGGGGGGGGAGAGAAAGAAGCCCAAGCAAATATAAAACACCAAACTTAAATGCCACTGTTATAAGAACTTAAGGTCTCAAATATATAACTTAAATGTTCATAAATTTACAAGGCAAACATATAAGCATGTGAACCATGCGTCTGAAATAGTTCAGGAAATCCTGAAACCATTTTGACTCCCCCAAACTGACCTCAAATGTTTCTCTGCAAGGAGGAAGTAAATGGAAAAGCCTCTCTTGGGGGAGGGGGGGGAGAGAAAGAAGCCCAAGCAAATATAAAACACCAAACTTAAATGCCACTGTTATAAGAACTTAAGGTCTCAAATATATAACTTAAATGTTCATAAATTTACAAGGCAAACATATAAGCATGTGAACCATGCGTCTGAAATAGTTCAGGAAATCCTGAAACCATTTTGACTCCCCCAAACTGACCTCAAATGTTTCTCTGCAAGGAGGAAGTAAATGGAAAGGCCTCTCTATTGTCTTTTGCTTACCTGTCTTTAGGACACCTTTGTGTATGAAGAGGGTGAGTCTGTGACCTGGATTCAGGAATTAAAGTATTTGCCATCACAAAAGAATGGCCAGGCTGCCCAAGTAATCCCTGGCCATTGTCAGGTATCCTGGCAGACAGGATTTCTGCTGTAGACCGCCTCCTTCTGTGACGTATGTATGATGTTTGGGGGGGTGGTCTTGAGCTACAAGGTGGGCAATTTCAAAAGTCTATATAAGGGCTGGCACACCATTGTTCTGGGTCCCTCCTGCCTCCTGCATGTGGTGAGTGGGAACCCTGTTGCAGCAGTTTAATAAAGATCAGGCTTACTAGCTGCTTTGCTTCTCAATATTCTCTGGTTGGCCTGTTATTTTCTCCTACTGATAGGGAACCCACTTAAGGACTCTATACGGGCTCTTGGATACCCTATAAGGGAAAAGGACACCACACAACTGTTGAAGTTTACAACGAGGCAGGGCATGGTGATGGTTTGCTTTCCATCTTCCATCTCTTTTTATGTCTAGCCAAAGCACAGCAACGCTACAAGAGTGGTGGTGGTGGTGGAAATTCAGAGAAGGGGGGAACTCTGAGAATTGTAGTTCTGTGAGGGGAAGAGGGGTGTGAAGGAGCAACGGCAGGGCTCAACTGGAAAAGTAGGGTCAAAAGAAGCTACATTCACAATGTACATTTAAAGCACTATGATACCACTTTAAAAAATCATGGTTCCCCTTCCCCCAAAGAATTATGGGAGCTGAGAGTTGGGAGGAGACCCCCTATTCCCCTATTCACAGGACTATAATTTCCAGAGTTCCCTGGGAAGAGGAATTGATTGTTGAACCACTCTGGGAAGTTTGATCTTTCAAATTTCAGCAGCGCCCTGTGCAAGGCCAAAAATTGGAACCCCTCTGCCTCTCACCCTCCATTCGGCTAAATCCACTACATCATAGTTTCAACACCCTGTGGCGCCCGCTAGGCTCAATGCCCGGTCCAGCGGAACTGTTCATGCAGTCCTAAATCTGCCTCTGGCTTTGTACATGCTAGACCTTTAAAACCACATTCAAAGCACATCCTTTCCTTCAAATAATTCTGGGCACTATACTGTAGTTTGCTAAGAGTTGCTGGGAATTGGAACTCTGCGAGGGGTAAACTAAAGTGCCCAAAAAATGTTTGGGGGAGAAAGAATCTGCTTCCAATCTGCTTTAAGATGTTCCCACCACAAACAGTGGTGTGGCCCAAACTGAAACTGTTCCTACTTTTGTTTTTGTTTTTAAAACTTCAGTTTGTGCTGGAGACTCCAATACTTTTTAAGTAGTTCCATTGAATCATATAGGTGAAATAAGAGGGCTGTTTATGTATACAACAGATCTTCTCCTATTTCCCCCCTTTTTTCAAACAATACCTTATGTGCTCAAGTGCTCATTCTCTGTTAATTAGAACCTCATGAAATTTCAAAACAGCAAAAGAAAATAGTCCGCCAGGTTAAAAGGGGCAGGAGAGTTCCTTCAACCCTTAAAAAAAAAAAAAAACCCACAGCTGTGCTGATTGCCTGTTTGTTTCCAGGAAATTTTAGGAGCTGGAAATGCACCTTATTTATCTTCTGGATAATAAGTAATTGATAAACAATGTGATTTTTCTGTGTGCATAATGTGATTTATTGTGTATGCAAAATTCAATGGGTCATTAAAAGCTCAGTGGTTTCTGCTCCCCCCACCCCACCCCCACAATGAACAAGAAGAGATCAGAGATAGCCCGACTGCTGTTGGAAACCTTGAGGCTGGATTACTGCAATGCGCCCTATGTATGGGTGTCCTTGGAGTTTGTTTGGAAGCTCCAATAGGTGCAGAATCATTGTTTTGAACAACTTTTTACTGGGTTTCAAGAACAAAGCTCATAGGAATAATAAATGACACAAATAAATATACCAAATCTCCTCATGTCATTTGTGCATCACAAATATAGCATAATAAATTTGCAGTAGTATCTACACCGTATGTTTCATTATTAGTGGGCATATGACTCCATTATTAAAGCTTCTGCACGGACTGGCCATCTGCTACTAAGCACAGGTTCAAGGTCCTTGCATCAAAGCCCTGGGCAACTTGGGTCTAAAGTACCTTTGGGTCCGCCTGGACCCTTTTATCTCAGCATGATCACAGAGATCACATCTGCAAGAGCGTCTCTTTTCATTCCCCGAGTTTGTGAGGCTCACTTGACAACAACATGAAACTGAGCCATCAGCCCAGTCCTGTGGAACTCTCTACCAATAGAGATTCAGAAGGCACCTTCTGTTTCAACCGCCTGCTGAAAACATATGCAGGCAATGATGAAGATACCTTTCCGCCATAGTCAGCTGATTTCTAATTTCTAATTTTAAGTTTTTAAATATGGTTTCTATTGTACGGTTTTATTGTTCCAATTGTGAATTGCCCTGGTATCATTTATATTTTTTCATTTATATTTTATTTTTTAAGAAGAGCAGTGTATGAGTATTTTCAGTCAAATAAACCAGTGCAAAAGTGGGGATTATCTACCCTGCCCCACCGCTACAGAAAAGGCCTCACTGGTGGCGGCAGAGACACAAGTACCCACCCTCCCTGGCCACTTTAGATCCTTGTGACCTCTCCAAAAACTGCACTCTCAGCTGTCAAGAGGGCCAAGGTGTCAGCAAGGGGAGTGGGGACAATCTCACTGGACGACTCATCATATGCTGATCACAGGATGGATGAAGCTGAGAAATACCCCAGAAAACTTCATTGATTTGCTTCTGCTCTGTAAATCAGGTGCTGCTGCAGGCAGTCATGCCCCAGGTTCTCTTCATGCAAATGCCAAAATTGGTAGGTGGTTTTTGAGGTGGGGGAGGCCTGGAGGTGGCCCTCTAATCATAGCTGCCAAGTTTTCCCTTTTCTCATGAGGAAGCCTATTCAGCATAAGGGAATTTCCCTTAAAAAAAGGGATAACTTGGCAGCTATGCCTCTAATTCTGACCCCTGATTTTCTGCCCCTGGTATGTAGGACTACAGCCTTGGCCCTTGAATATTATTTAAGGAGTTTAACATTTTCAGCATCATAATCGCAAGTGATCTCCTCTGAAAATCACGCTGCGAAATGATACTCGGGGATTTACGGAAAGCTAAACTCTACGTTGGCTGCACTGAAATGGGAAGGCTTAAAAACAGAACCAGCGCCTCCCTCCCTCCCACCCACCCACCACAAGCTGCCACCACAACTTACCTTCATATATGATAAATCTTGTCTTCTGATATCTATCAAATGCAAATTGCCAATGACTGGGAGTGGACGAGGACCTGGAGGAAGGGGCAGCGGTGATTTCCCATGGCTGCTGTTCAGAAACCAGAATGTTGTTAGGGAAATCAGTGCAAGCAGCAAGAAAACTGAGATTGGGTCAAGGAGGACTAATGTCCACAGAGCCATGTTGATCCTGACTCAGAAGGAAGAAAGGGAGAGCAAGAATTGATGGAGCAACACTCAAATACTGCTCATCTGCTCAGCATTTTGTTTTGCATATCTAAGATCTGCACTCCACCTCTTTTCCAGCTGAAAGCCAAACATTATGTGGCAATACTGATTAAGGCCTTATTATGTCACCCATGTGGATTTCACCTGGTGCCATTTAGAGCAGGGGTCACCAAACTAAGGCCCGGGAGCCAGATGTGGCCCAATCGCCTTCTAAATCTGGCCCACAGACGGTCTGGGAATCAGCATGGTTTTACATGAGTAGAATGTGTCCCTTTATTTAAAATACATCTCTGGGTTATTTGTGGGACATAGGAATTCGTTCATATATTTTTTTCAAAATATAGTTCGGCCCCCCACAAGGTCTGAGGGACAGTGGACCGGCCCCCTGCTGAAAAAGTTTTCTGACCCCTGATTTAGAGCTTCCAAGATTTTGACTTTTCCAATGCATTCTTGCCCCAGGTAGTGTGGTTGCTGACCTTGAGCCAGACATCTTGGAGAGTGAAGTCAAATGGGCCTTAGAAAGCACTGCTAATAACAAGGCCAGTGGAAGTGATGATATTCGAGCTGAACTATTTAAAATTTTAAAAGATGATGCTGTTAAGGTGCTACACTCAATATGCCAGCAAGTTTGGAAAATTCAGCAGTGGCCAGAGGATTGGAGAAGATCAGTCTACATCCCAATCCCAAATAAGGGCAGTGCCAAAGAATGCTCCAACTACCGCACAATTGTGCTCATTTCACATGCTAGCAAGGTTATGCTTAAAATTCTACAAGGCAGGCTTAAACAGTATGTGGACCGAGAACTCCCAGAAGTGCAAGCTGGATTTCGAAGGGGCAGAGGAACCAGAGACCAAATTGCAAACGTGCGCTGGATTGTGGAGAAAGCTAGAGAGTTCCAGAAAAACATCTACTTCTGCTTTATTGACTACGCAAAAGCATTTGACTGTGTCAACCACAGCAAACTATGGCAAGTTCTTAAAGAAATGGGAGTGCCTGATCACCTCATCTGTCTCCTGAGAAACCTCTATGTGAGACAAGAAGCTACAGTTAGAACTGGACATGGAATAACTGAGGTTCAAAATTGGGAAAGGAGTACGACAAGGCTGTATATTGTCTCCCTGCTTATTTAACTTATATGCAGAATTCATCATGCGAAAGGCTGGACTAGATGAATCCCAAGCCGGAATTAAGATTGCCGGAAGAAATATCATCAATCTCAGATATGCTGATGACACGACCTTGATGGCAGAAAGTGAGGAGGAATTAAAGAACCTTTTAATGAGGGTGAAAGAGGAGAGCGCAAAATATGGTCTGAAGCTCAACATCAAAAAAACTAAGATCATGGCCACTGGTCCCATCACCTCCTGCTAAATAGAAGGGGGGGAAATGGAGGCAGTGAGAGATTTTACTTTCTTGGGTTCCATGATCACTGCAGATGGTGACAGCAGCCACGAAATTAAAAGACGCCTGCTTCTTGGGAGAAAAGCAATGACAAACCTAGACAGCATCTTAAAAAGCAGAGACATCACCTTGCCTACAAAGGTCCGTATAGTTAAAGCTATGGTTTTCCCAGTAGTGATGTATGGAAGTGAGAGCTGGACCATAAAGAAGTCTGATCGCCGAAGAATTGATGCTTTTGAATTGTGGTGCTGGAGGAGACTCTTGAGAGTCCCATGGACTGCTAGAAGATCAAACCTCTCCATTCTTAAGGAAATCAGCCCTGAGTGTTCAGTGGAAGGACAGATCCTGAAGCTGAGGCTCTAATACTTTGGCCACCTCATGAGAAGAGAAGACTCCCTGGAAAAGCCCCTGATGTTAGAAAAGATTGAGGGCAGAAGGAGAAGGGGACGACAGAGGACGAGATGGTTGGACAGTGTTCTTGAAGCCACCAACATGAGTTTGACCAAACTGCGGGAGGCAGTGGAAGACAGGAGTGCCCGGCGTGCTCTGGTCCATGGGGTCACGAAGAGTCAGACACGACTAAACGACTAAACAACAACAACAACAACAACGCATTCTTCCACTTTTTATCCTTGGGTGGCATCCTTGGCACATCAACTTTCTTAGCATCTGGGTAGGTGTGCCTAAACAATAATGTTTTTTAAGGAGCTGACGAAAAGAATACAGTAAAGATGCCTGCTTGCTATCAATAGGGAGGGCGTTCCAAAGCATAGGTGAGTTCTTACAAATGCCAATTCCACCAGTCTTGGTAGTTGAGTGGGCACAAGAGGGGAAAGGCAATCTCACAGGTAAACTGGTCCCAAGTTGTTTAGGGCTTTATATACCAAGAGTAGCACCTTGAACATGGCCCAGTAGGAACCAGCAACCAGTGTAGACCTCTAGAGCAAAGGTTTTATATGGTGACGAGGCCTGTTAGCAATCATGTTGCAGCATTCTGCACTCACTGCAGCATCCAGATCAAGTGCAAGGGAAGCCCCACAAAAAGCGCATTGCAGTAATCCAGTCTCAAAGTAACCAGCGCATAGAGCAGGGTTTCCCAAACTTGCGTCTCCAGCTGTTTTTGGACTACAATTCCCATCATCCCTGACCACTGGTCTTGCTAGCTAGGGATGATGGGAGTTGTAGCCCCCAAACAGCTGGAGACCTAAGTTTTGGAAACCCTGGCATAAAGTACTGTGGCAAGGCTTTCGTGGTCCAGGAATGTTGGCCTTTGACCAGATGTCAGGCAGTCTGGGCATGTCTCTTGATTAACCAGATGGGTTGGGGGAAATAATAAAAATATTATTATTACGATGGTCATAACTGTACATGTCAATTTGGTGTGGGCATTCCACACATCCAATTATAGGAAATGAGTTGGCTGACAGATATATAGTAGTCAAAACAAAATAATAATAATAATAATTCCTTCCAGTAGCACCTTAGAGACCAAATAAGTTTGTCATAGGTATGAGCTTTCGTGTGCATGCACACGAAATATAGTACAGTATATTTTATAGTAGGTTTGATATATAGTAGGTTTGAAATGCCTGTGAAGGACGGTTAAATCAATCAAGTCTAAAACTCCATGTCTGCTATCTAGAGCACCTCAGAGGAAGGGCAAAGTTGTATTGTCCTTTTTTAGTGTACAAAATTAGTAATAAATTCACCATGACATGCATATGAATATATCTGTCTCTCTATCTATATCTGAAGCAACCAAATACTGACTAAAGGTCCACCTATAAGCCAGAACTGTGTGTTTGGACTGGCAGTTGTTCTTCATGGTCTACATCTCAGCTCTTTCTTAGTCCCGCTACTGAAAACCCATACCTTCCAACATTTCTCCAATGATTAGGGATGTCCTATTCCATAATATTATTATTAATAATAATTTTATTATTTATTCCCCACAGATCTGACTGGGTTGCCCCAGTCACTCTAGGTGGCTTCCAACATATATAAAAACATAATAAAATATTTTAAAAACTTCCCTATACAGAGCTGCCTTCAGATGTCTTCTAGAGGTTGTATACTTACCTCCAACGGTCACATAACTCCATACCACCCTCACCCCCAATGAAAATAGGGACATCCTACCATATCCTCCAACATTTCTCCCATGAAAATAGGGATATCCTAAGGAAAAGCGGGACATTCCGGGATCAATGTCAGAAACTGGGATGGCTTCTGTAAATCTATAATCTAAAATTGACATTTGAAGGGTCTGGAAACCATTTTCAGATGGTTACAACCTAAAGAATGTATCTTGGGCCTTGTGTAAAAAACAACAACCCAGGACTAGGGGACTTATGGTTCTCCTGCTGTTGCGAAACCTCAACTCTCATCACTCCGAAACACGGGCCATGCTATCTGGGGCTTATGCTCAGAAACATCAGGGGGCCCACAATTTCACCACCCCCTGGTATGAAGCAAGTTCACAACCAAGAGCCAGAAGTCCTCCCCACTTACAGACAATACGTCATATTATGGGATGCAGAGCTGGGTGAAGTAAGGGAGGTCTGTCCAAAGGACTTAACCAAACCAATCACTTATGTTCACTTGTGGAACAGATGGGAACTGTCAATAGAAAGTGAATTTCTAACTAGCACGCATGGCCTTGAGGCAGTTCTAATAGGGTCACTGCTGACTCTTCAATAATTTGGCTGATAAAATAAACCAAAGTGGAGGCTCCGGGTTAAAAATTAAAACAGAGAGTAGTAACCTTGAAGCCAATAGCCCTTGCGGAAAAATTAACTGCTGCAACAACAGTGGACTTGGCACTGACATGGTGGAATCGGCATTGTGCAGTGGGGAATGTTCTCAGTGCCCATAATGCACCTGTGAAAAGGAGGGGCATCAAAATGGACTACCTCGCAGGCTTGTTGTAAGGACTGCTAAAATAAAGTGCTATGAGTACAAAGGTAGAGGGATTCTGTAAAATAAAATTTAAAGATAGAAGTTTATTCCAGCTGGAAAATATGTAACTTTACAAGAACAGTCATATGGCCAATGAGACATACGGTACAAATGCAATCAATAATATGTAGCTTCCGGGTTTGATGTGTTTGTAATCCAAAATATATGCAAACCAAGATGTATGCAAACCAAGGTACCACTGTAATGTGTTCTGTGCAAACATATATACTTATTTTATATGAAGCTGTAAACGATTGTTTGCATTTGTACATCTCATTGGCCAATTACTATATGACTGTTTGTGTAAAGTTATTTTTAGCCCTACATATGGCATAGGAATATACTGTGTCTATGGAATACCCGGACTACATTTTTTTTTGCATTTGCCAAGTGGTCTGGGAATATATTTGCAAAGTTTGTTTTCTTAGTCCAGCTGGGCCCAGGAGGACTGATATGAAAACTTGCCAGTTCCCTCCCACCCTCCATTTCACCACTGCAAAAATGCATATTGGAGAGGATTCTCAAGAGGAACTCAATACTCACCAAGGGCCAAGATGCAGGGAAGGGGACTTGGAGCTAAGCTTGCTCGAGTTGAGATGCAAATGGAGTGTGAAAAATAATGCCTCAAAAGGGGAATGAATTCCCAGGCCAGGAGACGTGGGTGGTCCTCTAGAAGCTCTTGTCTTGACAGCATCACAGTGCTTGATGGTTAGGCCAACTGCCTTTACAAAAACCACTGCATCTGAAAAGTTTCCAAATTAAATGCGTGGGGCGATTTGCAGGTTTTCTCTTTCTCTCTCTCACACACATATTCTAGGAAAAAAGTTGTTCAAAGCACCCAAATTACCAACCAGTGAGCTCTCAGCAAGAGAATCAACCTCACACTAGTCTAGAAAACAAGCAGTTAATATCGGGATTAAAGCAAATTCCACAGTGAAATTAAAACTGCAGGGTTTTTTTCTTAACAAAGGGGGGTGGACAATGTAGGACATTTTCTTACTACAAGCAGTGCATGCATTCCAATCCTTACCTTTTGAAAGGCAGCAGTTTCTGGGCCACAGACAGATGGCTTGGTAATCAGGTTTTGCTGCATGCAAAAACTAAAACCACATGCACCAAAACTTTGGTCTTCATCTTACATAATGTATTTATTTTAGTGTCTTGGGATTGTAAACTGCCTCAGTGCCTAGGCAGAAAGGCAGTATATAAATAATACTAATAAAAAAAAAGAATAACATAGTTTCAAAGTTGAGTCAAAGCAAACTATCACCATATCATAATTTAAACTATTCAGCTGTAATAGCAATGCAGCAACTGGGGTGGGACGGGACTTGCAGAGGTTCTTGGAATGCAGTTGTGGACAGTTAAAATATTAAATGAAAAATGATGATGACTTTTACCAAAGAACTCTAAGAAGAAGAATGGTTGGTATAATTAATATACTTTGCAACTAAGGGGGAAAGGACTAGAAAAACAAACTTCAAAAATACTTAGTTCTAACTTCTTTGTTAGAGTCCTAGTGCCACCAGATGTCACTGCCACATCACGACAAGCAGTCAAGAGATGTACCCAGCGACACCAACTGTTCAACCACAGGAGTTTCTTACCTCCTTTCGCTCACTCAAGCGATGAGCAAGTGACTGACCCTTTCTTCCCAGAGGCAGCAGATTCCCAGTCCCATCATGTTTTACTGATTTTAACATGCTCTGGAAAGCTTTCCTATTGTCAGTCTAAAGTGTTAACTACTAATAAATGACACTAAAATGAAGATCATAGACAGGTTTCGATAGCCATCGTTAAATAACTAAAAGGCTGTCAGATGGGAAATTGAGCAAATGTGTTTTTTTCCTCCTGCTTCGGAGGACAGGACTCGAACCAATGGCTTCAAGTTACAAGAAAGGAGATTCCGACTAAACATCAAGAACGTTCTGATGGTAAGAGCTGTTTGGCAGTAGAATGGACTCTCCTTCGATGAAGGTTTTTAAGCAGAGGTTGGATGGCCATCTGTCATGGATGCTTTAGTTGAGATTTCTGCAGTGCAGGGGGGTTGGAGTAGATGACCCTCAGGGTGTCTCACAACTCTACAACTCTATAAGTCTTAAGAACTTAATTTTCTGAAGCAGAAAATGTTAATTACTTCCTGCGTCTTAGTAAGCTAGCAGATATGGAGAGCTAGTGCTTCAGCAAATGCTGTAGCTACCACATGCAAGGAGTTTGTTAAGACGTGCTGCCTCTGTAATGCAGTTTGAACTGGGAAAGGCCTGATTTCTGTCATCTCAGCCTACCAACTACCAAAATTTGCTTTAAAATTGGATTAAGAGGGGATTAGACAAATGCAGAGGTAAGAGGTCTAGCAATGGCTATTAGCCACAATGGCGACATGGAACCACCAGGATGCCGCTGAAAACTATTTGCTGGAGAGCAAGAATGAGAGAGGGCTGTTCCCTTTGTCCTTGAGGGCTTCCCACTGGGATATCTGTTTGGTCACCACAGGAAGCAGAAAGCTGGACTACAGGACTTCCGGCGAGGAAAAATGGTGGGCGCCACGGCGCCACGGAGCTCCTGAAGGCGGCCGAAGTGTTTGCGCTGCCCAAACGGCTCCTGAGCCGCCGAGATCGCCGCTGCTGTCGCGTGAGTGCCGAGGGGTGTCCAGTGGACTGGCCGAGAGATCGCCCCCCCACTCTAGCGCACGCGGCAGATTAAAATCGAGGGCGCCCGACCGACCGTCAACTGTTAATTAGGTGGAACCCCAGAGCCCAGAGGCCTGGGATTTCCCACCTTGCGACACGCCGGGACCTCAAACAGAAAAGAAAAGAAAAGGAGCCATTAACAGCCCCGACCTTTTTGCTGTCGCTGCCGCCACCACTGCCATCGCGCTAGATCTGAAGAGGGAGAAGAGCCCCTTGGAAAGTGGAGCCCCGGACCTGCCATCCTTCCTCCCTGCTGCTGCTGCGCTGCCGCACCGAGGTCGCCCAGCTGCTCGGAGCCCCGGGTCCGGGGAGACCCAAGGGCTAGCGGGGGGTGCGGGGGGAAGGAGAGAGGTCCTAACATAGCTGTCCCGTCGCCGAGCAGCCGCCGCTACCGCCGCTACAGCTGCCGATACCCGGGAGAGGTAGGACGGACTGAGGCCGCGAGGTGACACGCAACTAGGCCTAGGCCCGACCTGAGCCCACTTTCCCGCCGTCTAGCGTGCCAGGAGCCCAGAGGGAGGCCCATTGGAAAGGCCTCGATTTTCCTATATTTTTCAATATATTTTTTTTTCCTCTCTCTCTATATATAATATATATATAGTATTGTTTTTTTAACAATATATATATATATAATAATAATAATTTATTTTATTTTTTGATTGAATTATTTTTAAAAAAATTTTTTTTTAAAAAAAAGATAAATAAATAAATATTTTTTTTTCCTAGATTTTATTTGTAATATATATTTAAATATTTTTATAAGTTATATATATACTTCTCTTTTCTCCTTTTTCCCCTTTTTATAAAAAAATTTTTTCCCCTATAAAAATAATAAATAGAAATATATATTTTTTCCTTCTCTTCCCCCCCTTTTTTTTAAAAAAATATATTATTATTATTAATAATAATTTATTTAATTGTTTTCTTTAACCTATATCTTAGTATTATTACCATTTACCCCCTCCACCTTCCACCCACTCTTTGCATACACTTCAATCCTTTAAAAAATAACAAAACAAAGACAATACCAACGTCTTCTCCCCCCCCAAGTTCCCAGTCCTTTTACTACGTTTTTACCTTTTTAAAGCTGTTGTTCTACCCTTCCTAACCTTTTTTACCTTAGCTTCATATTATTCCTTCTTCTTCACTGCATAATACTCCTTAAAACCCTCCCCAGACACTTAACCCTCCCTACATAGCCTCTCCTTATTTTTACCTTCCATTCCACTTGTTACTTCCCACCTCCACCTTTGTCTTCTGTTCTTTCTCTCTCTTTCCTTTTCGGTCCCTTCTCCCCCCCCCCTTTCTTTTCTTTTCTTTTCTTTTTTTCTTTTTAAATCGAACCCCTCCATCTAGTCTGTTTATCAACTTGTCTCCAATAGGGAAACCTTTCCTCCCATCTATCACCTCCCTCTACAACAAACACCCCTATTTTACCTTTATCTTATTCCCCTCATTCCAATACATAAACCTTCCCCTTAAACCCCTTCCCAGTCACTCAATTTCCCCTTTAATCATCTCTTCCCTATCTCCCCCTCCTACCTCACTTCTCACCCCCCCCCCACCCCTACTCTTGTTTTATACCTTCTTTGCTTGCTGGAGTGCTCTTTTGCTCGTCTCTGAATTGAACCCCCCCCTTTTCTTCTTTTTTCTTTCTTTTCCCCACCTGTTTGTTTGTCTGCTCTCACCTGTTTTTTGTTTTTTGTCTATCTGTCCATTGGTCTACCCGCCTCTCTGAGTACCTGACCACCGCTTTGACAGCACTGTTGAGGCGAACACGACAACCTCAGAGAAGTCTTTATAACATTGCCAAGGCATGACACAAATGATTGCCTAAACTGAACGCTCTGCAGAAGCCACCAGTCAACAACGCCTGATTAATCCATTATCCAACACCCAGAAATCATCATCGCCATAACTTCTAATCGCAACACGTCCCACTCCAAGAGAATGCCAAACAAACCTCAAACCAAAAACGTCAAGGAGATGAAGGTGTCACCAACTAAAAAGATGACAAAAAACACTGAGACCGCAACACCTCCTCAAAATGATGAAATATTACAACACCTAAGAGAAATGGAAGAGAGGATGACAAGTAAATTGGAAGCTGCAGTGGAAAACGCAACGACCCCTATACAGCTACTAATCAGCAATCTTACCTCCAGAGTGGAAGCTCTAGAAAAGAAGAATCAACTGCAAGAAAGAACAATAGAGCAATACCGGGATGAAACCACACGCATGAATGAGAAATTGTGCGAACTGGAAAGAGAAAACGAAGAACTGAGAATTAAACAAGCAGACATCGAAGACCGAAACAGACGCTGCAATATCCGCTTCCGCAACTTCCCAGAAAAAGCTGAGGAGAAAAGCCCAGCAGACCTAATTGTGAGCTGGTTGAAAGATACAATCCCAAATCTGACACTCGAGGTATCCGATCTGGAAAGGGCACACAGAGCTCTAAAACCTCTGCCAAAACCTGGTGCCCACCCAAGAGACATCATAGTGTGCTTTTCACGCTACAGAAAAAAGGAGGAGATATGGAACAGCCTCAGGAACTCAACCAACCTCCGATACAAAGACAATTCCATATTGGTCCTGCAAGATCTATCCCAGGACACCCTAAATCGGAGGAAAAGCCTACGTCCGTACACTCAGCTTCTTCAGCAGAAAGGGATTCGGTACCGTTGGGGCTTTCCCTTCCGTCTCATCGTGGCAACCGATACAACGCAATACATGGCTACCAACGAAACGGAAACCCAACAACTATTGAGGAACCTTGGGCTCGACCCTCCATCGAACCAGCAACAGAAAGACTTACCAAGTGACAGCCGAGATCAAGAAAATGGAACAACAGTACATGAATGGATGGAAGTAAAGAGGGGAAAGAGACAACAGAAGCAATACGTCAAGACTCGCCGATTCAATCATCTACCATCGCGCACAAAATCATTCTACCGAACATTCTCCACAGGACGCCAAACCATGATCAACCGACCCAAAACATCACTGAAGAACAACCCTACTACTACTACTGCTACTACAACAACAACCATAGCTGAATGAGGCAACTGGAAAACATCTCGAACTGCAAGACTGGTGATTCCCCTCCCCCCCCTCCCCATAGGCCTTGAACATAACTAACATCATCAATATCCCACCCAACACCACCCCTCCATAGAACCTACCCCCATCCCAACCCCACCCCAACACCAGTCCAGATAACCTCAATCACATTCCCCATCAACCACAACTTATATCTCCAGTATCCCTTTCATACCAAACAAGAGAAAAACAACTCCCCCAACATCCATAACACAACTCACTATCAGGCTACAACATGATACCTATTCAACAACATGGTGGCACCAGAGCGCGCCAACACATACACACACTCTAACACATCAGTGATGTTGCTATTAACATTGGCAACATTGCTCACGAACCTTATACCTGACGCTACCATTATAAAACCACTCTACACCGTCTCGCTGATCACCCCCTGTCACAAACGACAAAGGGGAAGGCCTGTCCTTGAGTACAGCCCTTCACATCAGCCGAGACCAAGGACCAACCGGCTAATCGCCAAAAGGTCCAAAATACCCCAAACGAACACCTATATAACTACATATAGGAAACCCTCTATAACTTACCTCCCACTCTTTAACCCGATTCTAATTCTGATCCCATTGAACCCCCACCTGCCACATCATAAGTCAGCGCAACTCCAATGGTTCAATACACGACACGAAGTGAGGGACATAGGACAACCCAAACGGGTTGGCAAGGAACCATCCTACAGAATAAATAAACAAGATGGCTAGCTTAAAAGCAATCACACTAAATGTGAGGGGGCTGGGAAACCCAATCAAGAGAAAACGTATCACCTCATACATAAATACCATGAAACCACACATCACCTTCCTACAAGAAATACACAACCCACCCAAAGGGAACAAACTCCTGAATGACCCTCGTTTTAGTCAACAATGGGTAGCACAAGGCTCAGGAAAGGCCCGCGGAGTAGCTGTAATAATTAGTAGGGACTTAAATTTCAACGCCACAACAGTCCTAAAGGACAAAAAAGGTAGATTCATTTTCATTAAAGGAATACTAGATGGCAAAATTAAACTGACAATCGGCTCATTATATGGCCCTAACTCGAGACAACTTGAATTCTTTCAAAAAACACTAAACAAGTTCCTTTCTTTCTCTGAGGGGGAAGCAATTCTAGGAGGCGACCTTAACTTAAATATTAAGGGCATAACTCTGGAAAACACACATCCTGTAAACTCACAGGCAACCCTCCTCAACCCTCCCTCCCAAACAACTAAGGCTTCTTACAAGTTACTAAAAATGTTAAAAAACAGGGGTCTTTATGACATTTGGGGCGAACACAACCCGGGAGACATCACCCACACATTCCAGTCCGGACGTCATGGTACAACGTCCAGACTGGACAGCATCCTGCTCACACAGGGTCTGATCCCCTTGGTAGAATCAACAAACATAGGCAGCATCAAAATCACAGATCATGCCCCAGTAGAAGTCACTGTTAAAATAGGTGAAGAAACGCAAACTACTCCATCATGGTCTTTCAGTCCCATTCTAACCACAAACACCCAAATTAGAGCAAGTATCACAAAAACTCTCCAAAACTATTTTAAGGAGAATGATGTAGACAATATAAATACCCCCCTCTTATGGGACGCTATGAAAGCGGTGACCAGAGGAGTTTGCATAAAAGAGAAAGCACTCCTTAAAAAACAAACCTCTTCAAAAATTAACAAAATAGAACAAGACATCACTGCCCTCTCATCACGTTACAAACAAACAGGTTCCAAAAAACTACTTAAACTTCTAGAACAAAAGAGAAGAGAATTAGACTCCTTAGAAATCAACAAAACAATGATCAATATTTTATATTCTAAACAGCGCTTCTATGAGTATGGAGGGAAAAACTCCAGACTATTAGCAAATAGATGCAGGAAAAAAGCACTTAAAACAAGAATACGCTGCATCGCCAAAAAAGACGGCAACGTGACATTTTCCCCGAAAGAAATAACCTCTGAATTTGCAGAATTCTACTCCAATCTGTACACTTCTCACAACCCAACTGAGGAGGGAATTAGAAAATTCCTGGCAGAACTGACCATGCCCACCTTAACCAACGAGGAACAGGAATTTATGGACAGCCCTATCACCCCTGAGGAAATAGATACGGTCCTTAAAAACTTGAAACCACATAAAGCCCCGGGCCCAGACGGCTTCACGGCAGAATTCTATAAAAAATTCAAAGAACCCCTGATGCCCTACATGATACGCCTATTCAATGATATCATGAAAGGGGGGCTCATTCCCAAAACATGGAATCAATCTAAAATAGTCTCCATCCCAAAACCATTAAAGGACAACCTCAAAGTAGAATCTTACCGCCCAATTTCATTAATAAATCAGGATTACAAGATATTCACATCAATATTGGCCAATCGTTTAAAAATCTTTCTAGGCAATTTAATAGTCCCAGACCAGACTGGCTTCGTCCCTGGTCGCAATATTACAGACCCCATCAGGAAACTACTAAACTTAATCAACCACAGTAAGGCAACTAAACTTCCACTGACAATTATGTCCCTAGATATCCTCAAAGCTTTTGATTGCTTGGAGTGGAAATACTTATTAGCAGTACTAACTAACATGAAATTTGGCCCCAACTTCCTACAAATCCTCAAACAAATATATTCCCAAGCCTCAGCAAAATGCAGAATTAATAATATGGACTCAAACACCATAGCAATTCAAAGAGGCACAAAACAAGGATGCCCGCTGTCTCCATTCCTATTCATCCTAGCTTTGGAGCCCCTAGCAATCCGAATCCGAGCAGCCACAGACATCAAGGGAGTGGAAATAAAAGGCAAAAATTATAAATTAGGGCTCTTTGCAGATGACCTGATGGTCACAACATCAGACCCATTAAATACAGCAACCTCCCTAATCAGAGAACTCAACACATTTGCAATGGTGTCGGGCCTACAGGTAAACTTTGGAAAATCAGAAGCCATGTGCTTCAACACCCCTCCCCATATCCAAAAAGAACTTACTAATATCACCAAAATAAAACTTTGTCATACCAAATTCAGATATCTAGGGGTACAAATAACCAAGAACCTCAATAAATTATACCTCCATAATTACAAGCCCATGTGGCGACAAATAAACAAAGACCTAAAGAAATGGGACAGTATGAGTTTCACTCTTTCAGACAGAATAGCCATCGTCAAAATGGTCACCCTCCCAAAACTGACATACTTATTCCAAACCCTCCCAATCTGGATCCCCCCAACCCAACTTCGCAAATGGCAGGGAAAATTACATTCTTTTATTTTCTCACATAAAAAACCAAGGATTGGCACCAAATACCTTCACCTCCCCACCTCAGTAGGAGGATGGGGAATCCCCAACATAGAAACATACTACAACGCCAACCAAATACGCCATATAATCCCATATATACTACAAGACGAGACAAAACAATGGGTACATCTGGAGAGGGACTCAATTGAAAATATCTGCACCACAGCATATCCATTTCTCCCAAACAAATTAAGGAAGATTCCCACAACACTCAACAGATACACACAAACCATGTTCAAAGCATGGAAAGCAGAAACTAGTAAACTATCTCCATCCCCATCCCCATTAATTCCCCTGGCTTACCATCCCTTGTTCCATCATGCAGCACAAAACCTCCAGATGAAGACCTGGCAAACCAAAGGTTTACATCGCTTAATAGACTTTTATAAAGACAACAAACCTTTGTCACCACAAGAAATACAGGACAAACTAGAAGACATCCCAATGTCCTGGTTAGCACAACATCAACTACATGCCTTTCTGAACAACCCAACTGTAAAACCAGCAGCAACTAGACCCCTGACAGCTTTCGAAAGCCTCCTCCAATTGCCAAAAGGACACGGAAAAGGGATGGTATCTGCAATTTACAAGATACTGATTCAGAATCCCATAGATCCCCTGGACAAGATAAAACGACAATGGGAGGATGACATAGGATATGAAATCAACCCTACCCAATGGACTAAAATGTGGTCGAAACCCCCTTTCAAATCTATATCAATGAAAAGAAAAGAACTCTCATTGAAACTAACTCACAGATGGTACCTGACTCCACGAAAATTATCACTAATACGATCAGGAATCTCATCAAAATGTTGGAGAGGATGCACTTCCACAGGCACGTACCTCCACATGTGGTGGGAGTGCCCTAAAATTCAATCATTCTGGAAGACATCCATGCAAGAAATTTGTAACATAACTAAGCAAGTGCTAGAAATTACCCCAGAATTGGTTTTACTAAATATCTTTCAAGATAACAACGCTCACGCAAATCATAAAGAACTTATAATCCATCTGTTGTCAGCAACCAGAAGCATCATAGCCAGGCACTGGAGGGACTTATCGGGAGTGGGCTTGGACCAATGGTACCAAGTTGTATGGGAAACAGCCCTGCTAGAAAAACTGACCAGTAAGCTGAAACTGACACGGGGACAAACAGAAGAAGACACCTTCACCCCAGTATGGTTCCCCTTCATCACTTATACAACCCAACAGGACAATGACAAACACTTACCGTCAGCATACAAATCAATATGGCTAACTTGATCAAAACACCCTCCCTCCCCACTCACGCAAGAAATTAAGGATCATCACAGCCAACCATAAACAAACAACCACATTCTAAGACACATCCTGACCTCTCTCACCAACAAAGAAGCACGAACAAACAACAGAGAACCTGCACAAACGACGCTGACGCCGAACCCCTACACATATCAAGAAAAACAGAAACATCGGCAATCCACCACACCCAACTCCCCATCCCACCTACCTCTTTCCCCCCCTTTCCCCCCTTCCTCATAATGTCTCAACAAGTTAAAAATTGATGTGTAAAAATGATGCATGAAAAAAAAAACCGAGACATTGCACTACCTTTGTAATCTAAGAAAATCTTTAATAAAAATAATTATAAAAAAAAGAAAGCTGGACTACAAGGACCTTTGTTCTAAGCCAGCCAGGCTCTTCTGATGTTCTTCTGAAGATTGAATCTACCAGTTGCTATTAGCCATATAATAGCTAAACGGAACCATAGCAGTTTCATGTCCCAAAGAAGCACATCTCTGAATGGCAGCTCCTGAGTGGAAAGACCATCATCTCCAGGTAATAATAATAATAATAATAATAATATATTATTTATACCCCGCCCATCTGGCTGGGCTTCCCCTGCCACTCTGGGCGGCTTCCAACAACATTAAAATACATCAAAGACAGTGGAACCTCAGTTTATGAACACCTCGGTTTACGAATTTTCGTTTTACGAACGCCGCGGACCCATCTGGAACAGATTGATTCACTTTCCATTACTTTCAATGGGAAAGTTCGCTTCAGTTTATGAACGCTTCAATTTATAAACAAGACTTCTGGAACCAATTACACCCATGCTTCGGGTTAAGTACGCTTCAGGTTGAGTACTCTGCGGACCCGTCTGGAACGGATTAATCCACTTTCCATTACTTTCAATGGGAAAGTTCGCTTCAGTTTATGAACAGACTTCTGGAACCAATTGTGTTCATAAACCGAGGTACCACTGTATCACAGATTAAAAACTTTCCTAAACAGGGCTGCCTTTAGGTATTTTCTAAATGCCAGGTAGTTGTTTATCTCTCTGACCTCTGATGGGAGGGTGTTCCACAGGGCGGGTGCCACTACCAAGAAGGCCCTCTGCCTGGTTCCCTGCCTGCCCACTCATGAGGCAAGGTGAGGTGACTGCCTCAGGCAGCAGGATCCACAGGGGCAGCAGATCTGACTTCCAGGGAATATATCGCCCAATGCTGCTGCTGTGGTAGCAGTTAACAGGTTTGGTGTGCTCACTGGGAGCTGGATCTGCTGCCTCCTTAGCAGCAGCCCCAGTGCTGCCTCTGCCGTTGTCTTTTTGTGAATAGGAGGCATTGCTGGTCTCCCGCCCTTGTTCTTAATGGAGGGACGTCCAACTCCCAAAAGAATGTGATCTACTCCCAGTATTAAAAAAACTGGCAGGTGTCAGAGTTGTCCTTTTTTTAGATGGGAGTGCCCAGAGTTGTTAACCTTTTTTGGGGGAGGATAGCCCAGAGTTGTTGAGCATTTTTTAAGGGGGGCGGGGAAAATTTATTCCCGAGATCGACCTGAATCACCTGGCGATTGCCTGTACATCACGGTCAACTGGTTGAACATGTCTAATCTAGAGGAACCCAGCAGCACCCCCTTGCAGGGATTTGATACAACAAAGGCAGTCAATATTTTAGGCATGCATTGCCCTTTACCACAAAGTATTCTTCGAAGCTATCAAAACTTTTAATTATGTTGGATGTGAAACCATCTCTCCAAATTGTGGATAATCCAGATTGAATAGAATCTAGTAAAATCACCCATGAATTCCTACGTTGACAGCAATGGGAACATTCTCCCTTAATTCTTTTATATATGGAACTCTGCCCTCAAAAATCTGTGTGAAACCACCTCTCCCTTCAAATCCTTGCTCAGAAACCACAATTTCTGTGAAACGTACAGTGCAAAGGTTTTAGCTTAACCTGTTAATTCTCATGCCCACCTAAGAATGTACGATTGTAATTGGGTGCCGCCATCCTCAGAAATCAATTGGCCTGCAGGCGAAGGCCATTTTAATGGGTCCACCACGCATGTTCCTAAACGGGGGACGGGGTTGACAACAACATCTGTGGCCTTCCAGAGGTTGTTGGGACTCCCAACTGCTACCACCCCAACCACTGACTATGTTGGTTAGGGCTGATGGGAGTCGGAAATATTATTATAATTTTAAGGTACACACACACACACACACACACACACACACACTTTACAGAAAACCAACCAGTCACCCTTCAAAATTAGGAAATATTCCCTGGAAAATAAATACACTTTATTCGAGTACACAGAGCAATCCTGAAGCTATTTTGACTCTCTTAAATGACCCCAAAAAATTTCTCTGCAGTAGAAGTATCTTGGAAAAACTTTTCCCAATAGTTTTTTTTCACTTACACCCTCAAACCTGTAAACGGATTAACTTCTTACTTCTTTCATTCTGGTTTCTTCCCCACCCTTGGTATTCTTTGGCACTATATGTTAACGTGGAAAAGCCAATAAAACTTTGTATTTTCTCATGTATTTTGTACTCTTGATCTTTGCATTTGTAGGTTTTTTGGTTTGCTTTGTTCAGAGACAGCTGAAATAATATTCAAATGGATTTAGAAAACAAAGACAGGGATGCCTTTGGAAAAGAAAAAGTTGCCAGGCTGAGCGTTTTATATAGTTTAGCCAGTTTCTGGAAACAATAGCAATAATTACTGCAGTTTTCATGTCATATGTGGTTTGCAACCACAACTTTTTTTAAAAAAAAACTGAGCCACTATAATATAATGCAGAATACAACTTTATTTCAAATTATTGCACAGATGGTCACTTATAGCCTCAGTTATTTAAATACCACGAAGACTTGAAATCTAAACAGCACTCCAGGCTGTTCTGAAGCCAAAGCCAACTTCTGCCTTTAATGCCTAAGGATTATTCCATAACCTTGATAAAAAAAATTCTTTCTGGCCTCACATGCAAATTTGCTTAGATACATTTTTCACCTATTAATTAGGCTTAGCTTTAATTTGTTCATGAAATTCTGGTACAGGAAGAAAGGAAGTTAAGGAGACTGGATACATTTTCAGTGCAGTCATCCGCTTGTCAAAGATTTATCCATTGTTATAAAACAAAAAACACATTGCATGTGATAAAACCTTGAGATAGGAACGCACACGTTTTTCCTCCTTTTGTGTATTGCCCACAACCATTACAGGCACCAAAACCAGCAAGGGAGGTGTTCCTTCCGGTTACTGGAAAAGCAACAACTGGCATTTGTACAGAGCTTATGCAGATTCAAAGCTCTCCATTCCTTTAGGAAGGGATCAGGAGAGGGCAACAGGACTACAGTATGTTGTCCTCTCCTGTGTGTATGAATTCCTAGTAACCCTCTGCATTCATCAGGAAACCTAATGAACTGGCTGTGACTGACTCATTGCAAACTAGTCGGGACCAAAAAAAATCTTAAAATTCATATACAGTTGTACCTTGGAAATCGAACGGAATCCGTTCCAGAAGTTCTACTTCCAAAACGTTCAGAAACCAAGCCATGGCTTCCGATTGGCTGCAGCAAGCTCCTGCAGCCAATCGGAAGCCGCGCTGGATGTTCAGGTTCCAAAGAACGTTCGCAAACTGGAACACTCATTTCTGGGTTTGTGGTGTTCGGTACCCAAAACGTTCAAGTGCCAAGGCATTTGGCTTCCAAGGTACAACTGTATACACTCATGGGATTTGAACTGGCGGTGACTGACCAGGAAGGAGACCTTGAGGTCATAAAAGATATCTCAATGATGGTATTGATATTATTTGGGGGGAGGGATTCGCCAAAAAATCGACATTCCCGACATGGATTGCCAAATGCCCAGATTTTCCCATTTTAATCGTTTTTTGGAAATTCCGCCCAGACGCTGTTTCCAACAGACGAATCCCAGATATGTCCAGGAAATTCCAGACATATGGCAGCCCTACATTATACAAATCTATGGTGTGGCTGCATGTGGAATACTGTGTATGGTTTGGATTGCCTCACTTCAAAAAGGGTATTGTAGAGTTGGAAAATGTTCAGAAAAGGGCAACCAAATTGATCAAGGGGTGGGGTGGGGGAAGCTATCCCATAAGAAAAGGGTACCACATTTGCAGGTTTTTGGCTTACAGAAAAGGCGAGTATGAGGTGCATGATAAGAGATAAAATTATGTGTGACATGGAGAAAGTAAATAGAGATTTTGTTTTTCTTCCTTTCTCATAACACTAGAACTTGTGGACACCCGAGGAAGCTCAGTGTGGGAAGATTCAGGATAGACAGAAAAGAAAGTACTTCTTCACACAGTGCATAAACTTTTGAACTTGTTCCAACAAGAAGCAGTGGTGGCCACCAATGCGGATGGCTTAAAAAGATTAGACACATTCATGAAGGATAAAACTCCCAATGGCTACTAGCCATGATGGCTATGTGCTGCCTCCACAGTTGAAGGCAGCAATGCTTCTGAATAGCAGTTGCTGGAAAAAGCAGGAGGGAAGGGTACTGTTGTGCTCATGTCCTGCTTGCTGGCCTCTCAATGGCATCTGGTCAGCTACTGTGAGAAGAGGGTGCTGCAGAAGACTGGTCACTGGCTTGATCCAGCATGACTCTTATTTTGTTCTTAAAGCCAACCATGATTTGAAGCTGGTTTCAACTGGCACTGCGTTCGTGCCAACCAGGCATTCTTAACATTGTTACCGTAACTATGGTGCTAATGTAAGACTTAACCATGGTTAAGAAAGGTTGTGAGAATTCACATGCAAGGGAGGAAGGGCTGGGGAGAAAGGGAAGGGATAGAAGGTAGTAAAGGACCACCTTCTCTTACCTGAGCCTGCCTATCAGTCAAGATCTTCTGACCCTTCTCCAAGTATCCTCATCTTCTGTAGGCAGGTGGGAGGCTAGCAGAGAGAGGCTAGCAGAGAGAGGCCTCTTCTGTGGTGGAGCCCCTATAATGGACATATTCCTCTAATGGCAGCTCTGTTATCCTTTAGGCCAAAATTAAGTACCTCATGTTATTATGGGCTTTTAACTGTATCTGATCTGATCTGTAGTCAGCTGTCAGAATAGAGCCAGGAGCTCTACCGGGGGTTCAGAGTTGAGAAGCAAAGCCAGGAGACAGCAAATCTAAAGACAGCAGAGCCAGGAAGAAAGCAATTCTTCAGGCAAGGTTCCAGACAAAATTATTTGCAATCATTTCTGCATACGAAGTCCCAAAGACTAGCCCATAACCTGAGGTTACTCCACTTAAGGCGGTCACAGACAAAACAGCAGGTTCCTGATTCTAGCACTGACAGCTCATAACAGAAAGCCTTTTCTTGCTGGTTTGTCTTTTTTTTGTTTAATTAATCACAGTTATTGCATTGTACTGTGCTTTATTATCGTAAGCCACCTTGAAGCATTATATTTTTTGCAATTAAATGCATACATCCATAAAAGCCCTCTTCCAGCCAGGGAAGAAACGTGGTAAGAGGAAGGCATGTTTGGCAAACCCTCATTGTGATCAACTCCTGCCCGGAAACCTATATCCCCACTGTAGAAGGACATGTGGATCCAGAATTGGCCTCCACACACTTACGGACTCACTGTTAAAACTATATTAAAAAACTCCTTCCAGCAGCACCTTAGAGACCAACTAAGTTTGTCATTGGTATGAGCTTTTGTGTACATGAACACTTCTTCAGATACATGTATTAAAACCATGTTCATGGAAGACAATCTTACTCAGCTATAAGTGATCGCCAAAGAAGATATCATCAACATTTTTTTAAAAATGAGCAGCTCCATAGCATACACTTTACACAAGTCCTAAGAAAATTAATAGTGGGGTGCTTTGTTTTGTTTTTTGGTACTGTTTTGTTTTTTAAATGCTTCAAAAATCAGAACTGGCATTCAAACAGTATCTCAGCTTCATACGTTAGGACAATGTGGGAGGTCTGTGTTCTATGGCAATAAGGAGATTTTGTTTAATTTTCTTGCTCATTTTAGAGTATTATGCTAAGTTTATAAAACACTGAAGCATGACTGACAAAGTGTGAGGTCAATCTACTTTCACCTTTCTCTACAGTTCAACAAATGGCAATGGGCCAGACTTCTGAAGTGCTGGTTAAATAATACATATGCAACACACATCTTTCCCAATTTGAGATGATGGATATATTTCCCTAGTACAATTTTATTTATAAAGTGATGGTTTCAAATTAAAAATGAGAGCAGACACCACAGATCTCTGAAATTTGCAATGTGTGGCAAAGACCAGCCAAATTAAAGGGAAGACCACTACACTGGCAATACTTTTAGCAATTAGCACCATAATCAGAGGCAGATCTACAGGGTTCAGCAGTCCTCAGCAATGATTTGGTTTTATACTGCATCAATCCCTGACTTCTGCATTCTCTTACTATATGAATTCTCCCAGTCACACAAACACAATGATGATTAACTCATCCGAGAGCCAATTAAGAGTTGGCAAATGATCATTCAATTTTGTGCTCTGTGCATATATATATACTCTTTGTCTTGGATTTTAGGTTTATTATTAATACAACAGGGTGATTTGAAAGACTCACATAATTTTGCTGAACCCTGCCCACAGTTCTAGCTAACAGGTAAAGGTAAAGGTACCCCTGACCATTAGGTCCAGTCGTGGATGACTCTGGGGTTGTGGCGCTCATCTTGCTCTATAGGCCGAGGGAGCTGGCGTTTGTCCGCAGACGGCTTCCGGGCATAGCTGCCAAGTTATCCCTTTTTTAAAGGGATTTTCCCTTATGCTGAATAGGCTTCCTCGCGAGAAAAGGGAAAACTTGGCAGCTATGCTTCCGGGTCATGTGGCCAGCATGACTAAGCTGCTTCTGGCGAACCGAAGCAGCGCACGGAAACACCGTTCTAGCTAGACCACGTTAAAAGAAATAACTGGAAGATATAAATGTGCAGGCAAACAGGCCAGATAACCCAAAGAGTTCCTGGATCTCCGCATAACTGAATCTAAGGTTTCAGACATAGTGAAATCATGCTATTAAGAAATTGATGCCATCCACATTCCAACCATAAAGTGATACAGTGGTACAGCAAGATGACTCAATTAATGACAATTAAAAGCTTTCTCACATCAAAAAAATATAATTACTTGGGTCACCCTGGGCGGTCTATGAACCCATCACAGGTACATTTCCAATTCCAATAGAAGACTCTGTATGTTGTAATATTTGCAGCTTTACCAACAAACAAACTCCAAACTTAAGTAGTGAACACATCTGAGGGATGTGGATGCCACACAAACCTCAGTTTTGTTTTTAATAAAGAACTGCATTGCACATACCGTGTTTCTCACATTTTAAGACGTGCCTATAAAATAAGCCATGGCACGATTTTCTGGAGGCAATAAAAATATAAGGCATCCCCCCCAAATAAGACATGCTGGGGTATTGTTAGTAGTGGGAGCAGGTCTGCATGGCGCTTGTGCAGCGCGCGCCTCGCCGAGCGCTGCTGTCTTTGCCGAGTCCCGCTCAGTCAGGGCTCGGCACAGCACGCGCTGCTGTCCTTGCCGGCTCTCGCTGAGTCGGGTCTTGGCACAGCGCGTGCTGCTGTCTTTGCCGGGTCCTGCTCAGTCGGGGCTCTGCACAGCGCCGAGTCCCGACTGAGCGGGAGCCGGCAAAGACAGCAGCGCGCGCCGCACCGAGCCCCGACCCAGCAAAAGTCTCTGAAAGCTTAATACCGGTAAAAAATAAAAAAGCTTTAAAAAAAAAAGACATCCCCTGAAAATAAGTTGTTGTGTTTTTTTTAGAGGAAAAATTAATATAAGACGGTGTCTTAAAATGTGAGAAACACGGTAGGAGACAAATCACCTGTTATTTTTGTGTTCTTTGATTTTTCTGTAAGTGATCAACACATACTTGGAATTATTTAGTTCAGTTGAATGAAGTTCACTTAGCTAGTTCAAAAATCTGTGAATGCCACCCGAAAATCATTCCCATAACTGCTGACTAAACTAAAGGTGAATTAAGTTCATTTTGGGGCAGAACTTTCAACAATTTCTAGTTCACATTCACTTCCCCCATCCAACCACAGCTGGTCTGAACCATTAGTTTTCATTGTTTAAAAAGTCAGTTGCATATCTATAAAGGAAGTTAGAAAGCAAAACTTTGGGGCAACATTCTAAAGCTTATTAGGCAGATATGGAGTAACCACTGTTGCTAAGGTCTCTTAAGTCACTTAGCTAAGCAATCAGAAGGAAGCAATCAAAACAAAATAAAAAGAATTCCTTCCAGCAGCACCTTAGAGACCAACTAAGTTTGTCATTGGTATGAGCTTTCGTGTGCATGCACACTTCTTCAGATACACTGAAACAGAAGTCACCAGACGCTTATATATAGTGAGAGGGTGGGGAGGGGTGTTACTCAGAAGGGTGGTGGGAAAGGGTGATTGACTGACTGATAGCTGTTGAAGACTGTTAACGACTGCAACAGGTCTTACAGGAAGAAGCAGGGGGTGAGATGGCTGAAGAAAGCTTTATCATGTATAATGAGATAAGAATCCAATGTCTTTATTCAGACCAGGTCTCTCCATTGTTTTAAGCTTGGTAATAAGTTGCATCCAGCTTACCTCCATTCATTCATAGAAGGGGAAGAAATGGAGGCAGTGAGAGATTTTACTTTCTTGGGCTCCTTGATCACTGCAGATGGTGACAGCAGTCACGAAATTAAAAGACGCCTGCTTCTTGGGAGAAAAGCAATGACAAACGTAGACAGCATCTTAAAAAGCAGAGACATCACCTTGCCGACAAAGGTCTGTATAGTTAAAGCTATGGTTTTCCCAGTAGTGATGTATGGAAGTGAGAGCTGGACCATAAAGAAGGCTGATCGCCGAAGAATTGATGCTTTTAAATTATGGTGCTGGAGGAGACTCTTGAGAGTCCCATGGACTGCTAGAAGATCAAACCTATCCGTTCTTAAGGAAATCAGCCCTGAGTGCTCCCTGGAAGGACAGATCGTGAAGCTGAGGCTCCAATACTTTGGCCACCTCATGAGAAGAGAAGAATCCTTGGAAAAGACCCTGATGTTGGGAAAGATGGAGGGCACTAGGAGAAGGGGACGACAGAGGACAAGATGGTTGGACAGTGTTCTCGAAGCTACGAACATGAGTTTGACCAAACTGCGGGAGGCAGTGCAAGACAGGAGTGCCTGGCGTGCTATGGTCCATGGGGTCACGAAGAGTCGGACACGACTAAACGACTAAACAATAAGTTACAGTTGAAGCTATGTGAGGTATTTTCAACATCTTCCCTGCTGAAAGGATTCTCTGGCTTCTAAGAAGAGCAGCTTGCAGGGAGCAATACAGGTTCCGGAACAAAGTGGATGATGCCTTGTGCCTTTAACAGCTGTGTAGACTAAGCAGGGTAATCTTTTTCTAGTATGTAATTACAATTATGAGGAAAGCTGTCAGACATTTGATTACTTGTGTGTGGCCCCGATTTGCTTTTGAATCCTATACTTCAGCACAGCAACTGAATTCTGAATGCTGATTTTCTTTTTCTGCCAAGAATGAACTTTTTATGAACTAATGTTTGGATGAACTTGAACCAGTTCTTTTTGTGAAAGGATGAACCTGAACCAGAACTATGAAAATGAACTTTCAAAGAACTGGCAATCAATATACATTAGTACCTCCGGTTATGTAACCCTCTGGCTACTTAAACTTCAGGATGCGAAAGCTGCAAACCCGGAAGTATTTGACTGGCTTTCGCAGCACGCGCATGCACAGAAATGGTCCTCGGGTTGAGGAAACCTCAAGATCCGACCAGACCTCTGGAACAGATCCAGTCTCTACAGCACCACTGTACTGAGGAATACAGTGGTACCTCTACTTACGAATTTAATGCGTTCCGAACACACATTCATAAGTCGAAAAAAAGTGTAAGTCGAATCCCATAGGAATGCAATTGGGAGAAAAAAATCCGTAAGTCGAAGCAACCCTATCTAAAAATCCGTAAGTAGAAAAAATCCTATCTAAACCGCATCCAAGATGGCGGACGGAGCTCCGTTCGTAAGTAGAAACATTCGTAAGTAGAGTTATTTGTAAGTAGAGGTACCACTGTATAAGACACCGGAAGAAGGGAGGAAATGAGAGAGAATAATAGAAAAGTTAGTCAGGTAGTCCAGAAAATGTATGTGATGGGTTTTGCTGCCTCCCACTGCTTTGCTTTCTGCCTCTCTCTTCTTCTCTGATTCATACATACCTTAGCTTGTTCCAGTATATTAAATTCCATTATAGTTACTGTATTAGCATAGCACATATTGGTTCACTTAAGTATTTGGCTCTCGGATGAAGTTGTCTTAAAGGGAATGCAATATGTTAGCAACTTTCAGAATTCCTAATATCTTCTATGCTTTTTCCAAGAACTCTAGCAAGTCAAGCTGGTGATGGGTTGTCAAAAACCTAGACAAATACTACAATTTAAAACAGTAAAATGTTTTGAAAATCTGGTAACTGGAGTTAGACAACAGTTCAATTAACACCTGTGACATTTTAGAAATAGAGATGTTTGTCATTCCAGCTCTCTGAATTCACTATTCCTGCATGACTATTTGCAGAAGTCTTCTCTCTTATGACAAGGATGGACTGCCAGACAAAACAACTGAATGCAAGATTTACTCATCAGGAAAACAATCACACAAGGACAGTATGAAGGCCAGGTATGCACCAAAATGGCAACAATGTATGCTTTTATTGATCATAACACATGAAAGAGTCCAGGATTTTGTTATCTCACATGAGCATGTAGGTAATTAAAATAAAAATCTGCCAGAATTTTGGACCCTTGAAGTGGTATTATCCTCTGGGAATCGAGTAACTTCTTGGAGAAAAAAATTCCTGAAGTCCTCCCAGTTGAAAACTGCAATCAGGGCCTTGAAATGTTTTTGAGGTGATATTTATCATCTGAGGAAGATCTTCAAAACAGTACCTTATCTGGAAGCCTGTCGGCTGTCGGCTTAAAATAATGCTTAGAGCATTCTTAAATACAGTACAATTACTTTTGTGCTTTATGGTTCTTTGTAAGCCTTGCTGAAATGTACTTTGCAATTGTAATGATATTTTGTCTATTTTACTGTAAACTTCTCATAATTGTTGTTCTTACAGTTGTGTGCATTTCAGCACTATTTTGTGGTTGCTGATTAAAATAAAACTTTCAAAAAAAATGAAGGAAGACCAACATAAGCCAACAACTTCCAGACCTTCAACTTTGTCTACAAGTTGAGTAATGAAACCAGCAGTTAACAGACAAAAGACGCCTCAAGCAATTAAAGATTTCAGCTGCTTCAATGGAAGTTAATCATTTCAGTTGGGTTTAAAACCATTATTATGGAGCGAATTGCCACTAACAGATGCAAAACCCTTAATAATATGTAGGAAAAAGCTAAAGGAAATAGTTCCCAAAAGAAGAGCAGAAAAATACCGGTAGGAGTCAAAGTCTTGTTGTTGCTGCTGTTTTAATACGGATTACGTATTTTTCATCACCTTTGCAATACTGGAAGAAATTTGCTTTAAAAGAGAGAGGACAAAGATGGGGGGAAATACTGCTTTTGAAAGAGAGTTTGAATTTCACAGAACTGTTTAAAGGCTAGGAACTATATTCAGCTCTGGTCCTGTAATAAAATGCAGATATATGGGTGTGGGAAGGCTTGATAGGATGATGTTTTCATGATAACAACTGTAGAACTTTTCGGATCCGCTCACATTTCTCCAGTTGGCTTGAATCTTCTCTTTCAGAATTGTCATATTCCTTCATGACAGCTTCTGCTTTCTGCACAGTTACGTCTCGCGCACTGCCTTGGAGTCCTTCAAGGTACCGCAGCAAAATGGAAAAATATTCATCAGGGACCTTCACGATGAAAAGAAAGAGAAAGTGAAGGATCAGTTATTCAGTGACTTTGGGTTGAGACACCAGTAGAATGGTGTTTAAGTTAAACCATCCCTCCCACTTTGGGGGGGGGGGCATTTCTTTTTTACTGAAGGCTTTTCATGGCGACTGTCCAGGCAACAGGACTGATTCTAAGATTTTTCAATATTAACCACCACCCCAAGAAAACATTTTTCAGAACCTTCCACGTGGTCATATTGATGTGACCTAAGTATTTAAAGGGGTATTAAAAGTTCACTCTATACTTAGCTGGATAATTTATTTTTTATTTGCTCTTGTCTACACACACAAAAACCCTTATACAAGTACACAGTCATAAAATGTACTGCATGAATGAGGTCAGTCCAAATCTCTCAGCATACCCTGCCTCACATCTTGTTTTTAAAATGGAACAATGGCTTAAGTTCCTTGGAGGAAGGGTGGGTTAAAAATACAAAGTACACAATGGCGATTTCCTTAAAAACACCACTGCTGCCACACTGGACCAACAGTCTTCAAAGGAACTGAATACAGAGGGCTAGGAGAGTTCATAATAAGCCAACCCCTCCTTCTTCTCCTGTTGATGAAATTCTTGGAAGTAGGATATAAAGGCATAGCATACATCCCAGGCTTTTAATTTCCAACTATACCCATGTGGTGCCTTCTAAGAAACCAGTAGGCAGCTCGCCCCATGCCCCAACTGGAAAGAGGGAGGTGTTAGGGAAAAGACAACATAGAACCACACACACAAAAGGGAGTGGAAACGTGACAACACAGACTGGGAAAAGGTCAAAATGAAGTGTCAGAATGAAGGGTAGATTGCAGATAAAACGAGGGTGGGACACTTCACAAAAGGCAAGCCTCTAAAGCAGGGGTCCCCAAACTAAGGCCCGGGGGCCGGATGCAGCCGGCGCGAGCCAATTGTGCGGCCCCTGCCAACCCCCGCTCTTACCGGCACACCACGGTGCAGTTGCCCATCTCCTGGTTGGCATGGTGCCAGAATTAGCTTGTGCGCACGCACGGGCCGGAGGGCAGGGGAATACGCTCCCATACGCACGAGCACAAGCTATTTCTGGTGCTGCACTGACCCGGAAGTGTACTGGAAATGTCTGCGCATGCGCAGAAGCCATTTCCAGCACCGTGCCGCGCCAGAAAAAGCGAGTGCACACGTGTATGGGAGCACGTTCCCCGGCCCGCCGCATGATCGGCGCTGGAGGAACCGGCCCAAAGCCAGGTAAGTTTGGGGACCCCTGCTCTAAAGAGAATTTTTTAGACCCAACCTCCTTTGACCTTAGGCTCACCCTGGATGCCTCCTCCCCTTGGAGAGGAGGTAAAAGGCTGTCAGTGACTCTGCCCAATCTACACAGGAGGAGGTGCCATACCATGGGTTAGGAATGTTTTCCAGCATCATCTAACAAATTAATGATTAACTATGTGCTGGTAGTTTGTTTTATCATGTAACATGCAACAAGATTTTTGCTCAGCCCCATGACTATATAAAGATGCAAATTTTGCTACTGTTTAAAGGGGGGGGGCACCAGAACATACCTTGTCTTTTTCATACATGTGTAAAAGAAGCCAAGTTTGCCTTGTCTTCTGAAACTTCCATTCTTTGGGACTTTCAGACCAGCTGAAAGAAGAGAAATAAATTGAAGTGGACAAGCTCATAGAAAGAAGAAAAGAACTGAAGTTGAACTTTCATTAAAAGATCTTCTAGTACAGTGGTACCTATTGTTGCGAACGGGATCCGTTCCGGAGGCCCTTTCACGACATGAAAAGGCCGCATCTGCACACGCACATGATGCAATGTGGCACTTCTGTGCATGCGCAAAGCGCAATTTAGCGCTTCTGCGCATGCGCACAGGTTGCACACACCCAACCCAAAAGTAACCCGTTCTGGGACTTTCGGGTTCGGAGCATCTGTAACCTAAAAAGATGCAACCCGCAGCGGACATATCATGAGGTATGACTGTATAGATTTTTTTGTCTGTATTATCAGTGTGTGAGAGAGGATGGTGAAATGTAAAACTTAAAGATGTGAAATTTTAAAATTGAATGTTCCTACAGCCTCAACCACTATTTTGTAGAGATATGGGTGCAAGGCAGATCTAGTATATGATTCTTCACTTGACATAGTAATATTAAACTAAAAAAAAATTGGAAAGGGAATTCTGCAAGAGTGCTAATATAGTTCAAACGCTGTCAAGTCTGATACACTGAAACAGACCACAAATTAAATTTGTTCTACCCTAGTGAATAAATTGCTCAGTGAACTCAGTATAATCACAAAATTTGGCCAGGAGGGCTTCGTGAGAACTAAATATAAAAATATCCGCTTCCTTTTCTAGACTCAAAAGTCCCTAAAATGATCAGAAAATGGGTTGATTGGGCTGCATTTTCAGCCACAGCATTTACACAATAAAATCAATGTATCTATCTTAAATAACAATGGGAACAATGAGGAAGCAAATATATAAGAAAGCACAAAGAAATAGCTTCAGAACACTAACTGAATCCAAGTTTGAGAAGTCTTTGGCATAGCCCCTTAGACACTATATCCTAATTAAGCCGAAGTATGTGTAGCTGAAATAAATCCATATACTTCCCCAGCTTCCACCTGTTTTTTGCCTTGTGTAGAATGTTATACTGTAAGCTTGTAACTTACCTGTAAAGTGCCATACACAACAAACTCTCTCTCTCCAACAACAGCTCCAACAACAGCTCTACTATTGAAACAATCATGTTGCCAAAGCCACAATTTATTGGACACATGTAAGCCCCCAGGTGTGTCCAAAATAATTTATCAAGCAGAGCAGTCTTGAAAATGTCAAACATTGCACTTCATTTCAATACAGAGCTTGGAATTCAAAGCAAAGATTAACAGGGGTCAGGAACCCTATTGGGTCCATGGGCACATTTGAAATTTTGAAAAGGGGCCATCAGCGCCAGTCACAAAATGGCTGTTGTGGGACTGTGGCATAACACAAAATGGCTGTGACATCTAAAAGAGACAGAACTACAAGGTGGTGCAGGTGTGCCCCTCCATCAGCGAAAAGAGGCACCTACACCAGCCATCTCTGCACTTGCTCACAGAGTGAAAAGATTTGCGCCTACCCTGTTCAGAACAGAAAAAAGGTGAGTATCCAATCTTGTTAAGTTATGTCACCTTTCAGCCAAGAAGGCAACAGATCCATGGAAATACATACAAATGATACAATACAATACAAATCTTGACATCCAGCCAACTATGGACATGTCTAAGCAAAGTGCCTCACGCTGCAAATAGATTCTGGAGGCTTTCTGCTTCCTTCTGACCCTCCTGCCCCCTGCAAATATAGCTCCTGGTAAGGTGGGAATGGGGATACTGCAAAAAGAAGGGCATAAAGGCCATAAAAAGGATGAATGCTGAATATAAACCTTCTACCTTATGTGATTAGTAACTACAGCAGTAGCTACTAGGTCCAATCTTAAGAGAAAGACCCGGATGCAGTAAACCAAGGAAATTAAGCAGGGAAATGATTATATTACCATGTCAGTATGACTCCTATCACCCACCTCCTTCAACTGGAAGTGATTTAGCTTATAGGCTGTCCATGTGCATGGCATTATTGTTCAAACACTGTGTAAAACCTACATGTGTGGTTGGGAGAAGCCAGCTGCTCCATCAGACACCTATGCATTGAGCATCTTGTCCAAACCGGGACATGCAAAGGACTGATAAGGCTGCTATACGAGAGGTGTGCCCCAATCTCATTGCATGGACCAGTCCTGTGTAATTTGTGTCCCCACTACATACAGGCTGTGCAGAGTTAGTAAAGCCATTATCTGCATAGCATTAAAATATTTATCAGACTTCTTATTATTTTTATTCTGTGCTGACTATGAGACAATGCAGATGTGCTAATAGTTCTGTCCAGATGTCCATGTTATCTTACACCTAATTCTGGTCAGCTTCAGGGTTGAGGTCAGCACTGATTAGGCAACACTGCAACATGAAAGAGGAAAAGCAACTTATTTTCATTTCCCTCCCACAACGAACATCTTGGGGGGTAGCTGTGGAGGGGAAAGTGGGCCCCAACTGCTGGCACGAGTATCGCTCAAGCATGCGGGATCATTTACAAACAGGGTGGCTAATCCCTCTCATTTATACACATTTTTTTAAAATAACCACCAGGCAATGGATATGTTACCAGCCTCAGGGGAATGTAAAAAAGAGAGGCATAATACTGTCTCATTTTCTTCTTCCCCCGCAATACCACAATGTCACAAACTGTCTGATACATGCATTAAAAATATTCTTGGTGGGGAGCAGATCTGAGCTTGGCTAAGCCTGACAGCTTATTTTGGATGTTTCCAACGGATTAGAGGGTTTTCTGGTTGGTTTCATTTTTTATTTATTTTTCATTTGGAGAGGATTCCACCCTCCCCCCTTCTTCCTGGCCTCATTTGAGTTTTAAGAGGAAAAACAACGTGGAAGAATATGGGAGGGGAAAGTGCTCTCATTAAAACGCCCAAAACAAACTATTTGCTCATGTCACATATTATGTATCTGAACAGCTTCTAAGCTCCCAAGGGCTGTAGTGTCCCCTCATTCGGCTTCACCATTTTCCCTTTGAAATCTCAAAAGATGACTTTTTAAACAAGCAAGTTAAGTTTTTGCTTTTGTCATTGTACAATAATTTGCAGGGTCTAAGAAGAATGTAGGATATAATATGCAGCTGGATAATGATGATGACAGAAAAAGGCACAGGGAATACCTTTCACATCACAAAATCCTCACACAAAAGGTTCTTCTATGAAGGTGTTAATGTGCAATCTACACATAGCTCACCCTATGCAATGGTGTCACACATGAAAATGCCCCCCCCCCTGGGTAAGAGGCTTGTTGTAACATGTGAAGTAGCCCATGACTGTAGTCTGTCCCATGACAGGCATCCCTAGGCAAGTTACAGGTAGGTAGCCGTGTTGGTCCGTCGTAGTGGAAACAAAATAAAAAAATTCCGTCCAGTAGCACCTTAGAGACCAACTAAGTTTGTTATTGGTATGAGCTTTCATGTGCATGCACACTTCTTCAGACTTGTCTACACGCAATCTCTAGCAAAGATAATAATCTGAAGCTGTCTGATGTCATTGCAAGCTCTAATGTAGCATTATAATATGAGCATCTCACCATCAGTATGACATTACAGCAGAATTATTAAGATAACTTTCTGAAGTGTTTCTGCTGTATCATTAAAAACACCACTCAAGTTAAAACTGAGTTGCAGCTCCAGGGAAGGTGGAAGAGGAACTGCCTCAACGTCTCTTTCAGATCCCTGATGGTTCTTTCAGGAGGTGATGGTATGTGTGCTCCCTGGCCTAGGCTCCTTCACTTCTCAAATTCCAAAATGTCAAGGTACAAAGCAAGTAATGCAGCAGACATTCATAAGAAATTTTCAAGCAGCCTCAAAGCTTATTGAAGAATTTAAACACAAAATAATCCCAAACTGAAAAGAGAAATCTTCCCCCCCCCTTCTCTATCTTTGTTCCTGTGGCAGTGGCAGATGAACTCAGAAGAAAAAGAACACTTTGTACTAAGATATCTACATTTCTAAAACTAACTACACCTTTTCTGGAACCACCCCTTTAATGAAAAATGGAAGAAGTAATAATTGTATGAAAATTCTTCATGTATTTATAGATGTAATCTATTATTTGTACTCAGAGGTTGGGAAATTTTAATGACTCCCTGGAGCTGAATGATTAATAATCATGTTCAGCTGTTTTAAATTTTAATTTTATCTTTGGTTGACAAGCTTAAATGCTTTACTGGAAGAAGGATGCACTAGTGTATTTCACAGGGTTGGGCCATAAACGAGGAGCTTTCATGTTTCCCAGGAGTTAGTCAGAGCTATTAATTCTTTACAAGATGTAGTATAAAACTGTTCAACAAGGAAAATGTTAGTAAATCACACTAAGTCAACAAATATTTTTTCAGATAAATTTTTATTTTACCCATTTGATTTGCCAACATGGTTTTAAAGTGTTTTACACCACTCCACACATGGAGCCTGTGTGCCACAAAAACACTTCCTGCAGAAAGTCGGCATGAGGAAAGGGTCGACGACTGGAGCAGCTCAGAGAAATATGTAAGCTCCAGTGTCAAGGCAGAGAAAATGCAGCTGGAACCAGTATCTGCAAAGGAACACTTGGGCAAGGATCCAGAAAGAGAGATGCATTGTTTTTTTTTATCTTGGCAGTGGGGCTAATATGTATATTTTCTTAATGAGCTCTCTATAATCTGGACAAATTACTTTTTAAAATACTTGACCAACATTTGTATTAAATGGACAGCTCTTTCTCTCTTCCTCACACAAGCACACACTCACACATAGACCCCATATGTTAGAGTGGTGCCTGTTCTTTAAAGACTACAGTATATATTTTTTAAAGCTTTTCTAAAAATCCCACTGGGCAATCTAAACCAGCCCCTTGGATTCTAGCCCAAGTTAGGGTCAAAGCACATGTGATGTGGGTGTTCTATAACTGGGACTCCCAGTATCTTTTTCTATTACAAAAATCAGCCAAGGGCACTTGATGTGGGACACACCAGTTTGGATAAGAGCTGCCTCTTTCCAGCTACTATTTGTAATTTAAAAAGCTGTTAATCATAGCTATAGTATTCCCACATGAAGTGTGGTTTGACCCTCCTCTGGAAAGAAATAAAGAAAGAGAGAGAGAGAGAGAGAGAGAGAGAGAGAGAGAGAGAGAGAGAGAGAGAGCATTCTGAGTAACTGTAATCATAGACTCGTAGAGTTGGAAGGAACCCTAAGGATAATCTACTCAAACCCCCTGCAATGCAGGAATCTTTAACCCAATGTGGGGCTCAAACCCACAACCCTGAGATTAAGAGTCTCATGCTCTACCAACTGAGCTATCCCTCCAGTAATCAAAGTTCAGTATTTCATGTGGTTATGCTATAGCACAGGACAGTGAGATTCTGCCCTAGTTCTCACTAATAACAGATGAGCTAAACTAGTGTCAAGACTGCAGTATCACCTCCATATAAAAAGGAAATTTGCATACGGACAAGTAGATAGGGACCATAGCTGTCAAGTCTCCCGTTTCTTGCGGGAAACCCCCATATTTAAACCTGTTTCCCGCTGTTATCCTGAATTGAAAAAATAATAATATATAATAACAATTTATTATTTATACCCTGCCCATCTGGCTGGGTTTCCCCAGCCACTCTGGGCGGCTTCCAACCAAATATTAAAAACAGTACAGCATCAAACATTAAAAACTTCCCTAAATAGGGCCGCCTTCAGTTGTCTTCTAAAAGTAGAATGTTGCTTATTGCCTTGACATCTGCTGGGAGGGTGTTCCACAGGGCGGGTGCCCTCTGTCTGGTTCCCTGTAACCTCACTTCTCGCAATGAGGGAACTGCCAGAAGGCCCTCGGTGCTGGATCTCAGTGTCCCGGCTGAATGATGGGGGTGGAGACACTCCTTCAGGTATACAGGACCAAGGCCATTTAGGGTTTTAAAGGTCAGTACCAACACTTTGAATTGTGCTCGGAAACGTACTGGAAGCCAGTGTAGATCTCTTAGGACCAGTGTTATGTGGTCCCGGCGGCTACTCCCAGTCACTAGTCTAGCTGCCGCATTCTGGATTAATTGCAGTTTCCGGGTCACCTTCAAAGGTAACCCCACGTAGAGTGCATTGCAGTAGTCCAAGCAGGAGATAACCAGAGCATGCACCACTCTGGTGAGACAGTCCGTGGGCAGGTAGGGTCTCAGCCTGCGTACCAAAAAAATCCCATAAATCCCCCAGATTTAGAAAGCAGCTCCTACCGGCCAGGGAGGCTCCTTCTGTGCATGTCTGGACACTGTCAGGAGTATGGGCAGGAGTCAGGCTCTGGTGCCTGTAGTGCCTTGCAGGACTGGGGCCTGCCTCAGCTTGTGCTGGGGAAGCAAGGCGTGGCCACACAGGTGAAGACTTCAGCTTGTGCTGGAGAGGCAAGGAGTAGCCACCCAGGTGAGGCCACTTGAGATCTCACTGCACCTGGTGGCAGGAGCTGGGAGGGATAAAAGTCCAGCATTTCCCTTCAGCTCTTTGCCACAGCAACGCCATCCCTGCCTGGTTGCCTCTGGCCTCTTGCTCCTGGAACTCTTGCCTTGCCGACGTCTTGATCCTTGCTCTGTGGACCCTTGCCTTGCCGACGTCTTGATCTTTGCTCCATGGACCCTTGCCGACGTCTTGATCCTTGCTCCGTGGACCCTTGCCTTGCCGACGTCTTGATCCTTGCTCCGTGGACCCTTGCCTTGCCGATGCCTTGATTCTTGCTCCGTGGACCCTTGCCTTGCCGACGCCTTGATTCTTGCTCCGTGGACCCTTGCCTTGCCGACGCCTTGATTCTTGCTCAGTGGACCCTTGCCTTGCCGACGTATTTGACCCTCGACCCTTGGACCTTTGCCTTGTTTCTTGTTCCTTGAGCCTTTGCCTTGCTCCTTGCTCCTTGGACCTTTGCCTTGTCAACACCTTGCTCCTTGACTCCCAGACCTTCGCCTCTGCCTTGCTCCTTGACCCTGCGACTGCCTGCTGCTGGACCCTCAGCCCTGCACCTGTTCCTGCTTCTTCACCACCATCTTGCCTCTGGTCCTGACGCCCGCCGACCGGACCGTGACAGACAAGCTCAGAACCAAATTCCGGTGCCGCTCTGCCCATGTCTGGGCACTGGAAATCGGGCAGTGCCGGCACCGGATGTCGCTTCTACGCATGTCTGGACAGTCGCTGCTGATCCCTTATTTTTCAATCTGGGAGTTGATGGCTATGATAGGGACGCGGGTGGCACTGTGGGTTAAACCACAGAGCCTAGGGCTTGCTGATCAGAAGGTCGGCGGTTCAAATCCCCGCGATGGGGTGAGCTCCCGTTGTTCGGTCCCTGCTCCTGCCAACCTAACAGTTCAAAAGCATGTCAAAGTGCAAGTAGATAAATAGGTACCGCAACAGCAGGAAGGTAAATGGCGTTTCCGTGTGCTGCTCTGGTTCGCCAGAAGCGGCTTTGTCATGCTGGCCACATGACCTGGAAGCTGTATGCCAGCTCCCTCAGCCAATAACACGAGATGAGCGCCGCAACCCCAGAGTCAGTCACGACTGGACCTAATGGTCAGGGGTCCCTTTACCTTTTAAGTAGATGTGATGGAGCTGTTTGTATGAAGGGGAAGAGGAGTCTGATGCACACACGCAATGGCCATTTGTTAAGTGTCCCTGATTATGTTAAGTGTGAACACTCAAACTGAAGGTCAGTTTCTAGATTTAGCCAGATGCTGATTAATTTCCCTTTTGCGACATTTTCAAGTTCAGTAAAGAACTGTTCAGAGACACAGAAAATTCACATCAAGTATGCTTAATAGTTTCAGAGCTTCTTGCGTTGTGCATAGTTCAAATGTCAATTAAACTAACGTGATTACTACATATCCTGAAGTTTAATGAATTGCTAAGAAAATTCACTTACACAAAATTTTATTTTGCTGGAAATGAGAACCATTAAGAAGTTGGAATTAAATTTGCAGATTAAACTGCTATTTTGCAGGAAGGATTCAGGCAGAGAAATATGAGCTTTGTACTCAGATATTTAACACCTGTTACGTACTTTTATGTGCTGGAGGAAGTGCTCACCGCAGGATGGCCAGCTTCAATATTTATTCAGTTTTACAGCTGTTATATTTTATTTGAGAATGTTTATGATTAGAGAAACTCATGGATCAGACTGAAGTGGGGGAAATACCAGATTATTGTACTGTAATTTTTTTAAAATGAAAGTCCTAATAAAGTAAGTTAATTTTGAAATGTCTAACAAAACAACATGTAGTCACTTTTCAGACATCCTCGGAACCTCTTCTACTACATTTCAGTTTCAATATACGTTTATTGTTCTAGTCAAAGGCAATGACAAACCTGCAGCAAAAGTACCAATAAAGCAATACAGATCATACATCCCTAATATGAGCCAACAACCATGAGGTAAGAGGGAGGTTACCAGAGACACCAACAAATTCAAATCCAGCTTGATTTCAAATTAAACCTCCAAATCACTACTACTATTTATAGCAATTACGGTATGTTTCAATAGTTTTCCCCCCCAGCCAGTGCATAGAGGCCACTCTGTGTGCTAAAGAAACCAGACCACTTAAACTAAATGTAAAAGTAAGCATATATTATTATATATTAAATTTATATACACTACAGCCCTTCATCAAGAGATCCCAGGGCAGTTCACAGAATAAAATACAAGATAAAACACAAGTAAATAATCAAACCAAAACAACAAATCCAGCTTGCCAGTATGTTGCAACTGACATTAAAACTATTCAAAATAAAAACAAATTAAAACAGATCCCGGAGCTCAAGGACAAGCAACATTACGCATCACCATCTTCACCCGGAATTCCTCTTTTATGACAGGAGAGCAAATGTAGCAAGATTGTGTCTTCTCCCTAACAGCCACAGAATCCTTCAAGGAGGAAGAGTATTTGGAGAGTAGGACTAGGACGAGCTCTGAGTTGCATGGCGGTAAGACCTGGGTTTTTTTTAATCATGCAAAATTGTCTCCTAACAAGTTAAGTTTCCAATATAGTTTTGCTTAAAAGTCCCAACCCTGTGGAAGTATTTTTCTTAATGGACATAGAGAACTAGCACCTGCTCTTAATCTGTTCCTATTTGCTTCTCTTCTGCTCATTTCTAATATGGCCTGCAGCATATTTATATCCTAAGGAAGGTCGCAAGATGATCTGCAAATAAAGTCATCAGTTCCCTGGGAAAGAAGGTGTACTAGGGAGACGTACAGTTTGTTCCTCACCAACAGGCCATTAATTACACCCTTGTGCAATAAAGCCTTCAGTCCCTTCCCCCACCCCAGCTGATCTCTGGTAAAGAACATGCTGCACATGAATTGCTAGTTCTGTAGCAAATCCTGACAGCACTAGAAGGCTGTTGCTCCTCTCTCAAGTTTAGGGGTCAAGGAGTTGTTCAACAGTGGGTCTGCAGATCTTCAAACAGAAATTCACGGTGCAAATGGTAAAACGAATTTCCTTTTCAATATATATACTTTTTATACCAAAGGTAAGATTACCTAGCTCAAGATTTAATGCACTCTCTAATGGTCTTAGTGGCTCCAGTGTTCCTACTACTAATCATATCCGGGCAACTGTGGCACATAGGGTTGCCATATTCCCAAAAGTGAGTTTCCGGACAAAATATAAGCCCAGGTTATCCCGGATGGTGAGCTTCAACATCTCTTTTTCTAGAAAATAGCATCGGGAACAGGGTAAAATAAATGGAATGTATGACACTGTCCTTAACCTGGCATTACTAGCCTTGCTGACTTAACCCAAGTAAATGATTTTTTGAGATCCAAGTCTTGATGGTGTTTTGCAAAACACATACCCTCTTGTACTTTGGCCTTAGGCCCCTCCTATTAGCAACAGAAACACCACCAGCTGACTCTGCAAGCAGCAGGTATTTTTCATGCAGAGACCTAAGGCTTTATTATTATTATTATTATTATTATTATTATTATTATTATTATTATTATTCATACCATTCAATATTGTATGCTGCAACCCCAAAGAGAGTGTTTGAACCAAAAACCCTGCATAAATATTGTGACAGCTTTGCTGTATGCAGACATGATGGCAGGAGAACAAGGTTGCAGACAATAAATTACTCATCATCTCCAACAGTTAAACATGCACTCAGTTTGGTAATTTAATTTCCTGCTGCCCCATATTAATTGGATATCAGAAAAAGGGAAACAAATCTGGTAACAAATATAAGTAAAGATTTCTTATTTTTCTGGTTATTTTAAAAATGAGATACTACTTAAGCACAATCAAAGAGCTACTTTAGGAGCACACAGTGGAATTTTTGAAGATAACTTCTGCAAGTACCATTGAAATGAATGGGTTGTGTGCAGGAGAACTTTCAGGTGGACTACACCCTTTGACTATTTTTCTTTCAAAAGCAACCCATCACTCTTCTCAGATACTCTGGGTGGCGTCCAACAAAATAGTTCTGAACCAGGAAGCATGGGGTATCTATTTATTTATTAAAAATACATTAAAACATCAGACATTAAAAACTTCCCTACAGAAAGCTGCCTTCAGATGTCTTCTAAAAGTCAGATAGTTGTTTATTTCCTTGACATCTGATGGGAGGGTGTTCCACAGGGCAGGCACCACAACAGAGAAGGCCCTTTGCCTGCTTCCCTATAACTTCGTTTCTTGCAGTGAGTGAACAGCCAGAAGGCCCTCGGAGCTGGACCTCAGTGTGAATCTGCCCACTTGGGCTGGTCAATGGCTCTCCCATTGGTAATCAGGACCCTTAGCTTTGTTTTGTTTCTTTACAAAAATGATTTATTTCAATAATCCATTGGTGATACCAAATGAAAGGAAGTTTTGTCCAAAATTACTAGTGTGCCTACTTCTCCAGTCCCTCCCTTCAAATGAGAGTTAGGGTTGATTCAGATACAGCCTTACCGTTCATTGTATTGTACTACTTAAATGGGGATTGCTAATCAGCTTTGTAAAATAAAAGCACCAGTACACAATTTTTTTTTTGCAGTGAACTTGAGACAAAATATACTGAAATTGTATATTAGGATTTACAGTAGTAGATTACTAATTTATTAGTTTAGAAAATACTAGTTTATCCTAACTTCTTATACTAGAACAAACGTTTTCTTCAAACGAGTATTAAAGAAAAGGTTGATAGATTCAAGTGTAATAAACTGACATATTTTACAAGAAGCTCCTCACTGACGAACTTGAGTTCTGAAAGGTCAGTAGAACCAAAAAAATTATGTTCTCAGAGGCAGAGAAAGCAGTCCCACAGGGGCCCAAAATTTTGTTAGAAGTAGATTGTTAGACACACCTGTTGAGACTCAGTTAGCTTTATATAATTAAGTCCAGATTTTTCTCAGCATGGGCCTCTTGTCTGGTCATAAACTGTTGACATGTTTTAAAATATGATCCATTATATAAATGTAGCCAAACATTAGATAAATTTCCATGACTCAAGCATGCAAACAAAAATAATTCAAGGCAGCATGATAGCTGTGATGGACAAGGAAATTTTTAAAAAGCTCAATCCAGACTTTACAAAGCCTTCAATAAAATATAAAACAATACACTCTTTAAAAGAACTATAATACATACACAAATATGTATTCATATTGCTTATCAGCAGTGGAGGCTGAGTGAGCAGTTTGCCTAAGTTTGCCTATTGACCTGATGTCTACAGAGAGATTTGAAATGGGAACTTCCTAGTGATTTATAGTGTTATGATGATTTACACCAGGAAATCCCTTTAGGACAAGGTGGGCCAACTTTCTTACTAAGTGGCGTGCAGGAGTCCTTCAACGTTAACCCATGGGCTGCACACTGCCTTGCTGCATGGTGGAGGGGATAGTGAAGCCAAAATTTGATGTTGGCACTGGGCTTTGGCAAGGAGGCGCAAGACTCTGGTAGGGTCCTAGTACCCTGCTACCTCCTTCCCAAAGCTGGGAAAACATTAACTAGGCTTTGGGAAGGAGGAAGGTGGACTCTAGAACCCTGTCAGAGCCTTGTGACTCCTTCCCAAAGCCCAATGGCATTCTTACCCAGCTTTGGGAAGGCGGTGCAAGGGCTGCTGTGGAACATCAAATGTCGCTGAAGGCCACCTCAAAAGGCCTTGAAGGCTGCCTCAAAAGGCCTTGAAGGCTGCATGCGGCCCTTGGGCCATGTGTTGGACCACCCTGATTTAGGAGACAGAGCAAACTATTGCTGATCTACTGATCTACTGTGTGAATGCTTAAAACAGCAACTTGGGCAGCTCACCCACCTACCCCCCCCCAATTATGCCTCATTTGATCACTACAAGTATGTATGGAGGTAGATCACTACATCACACCCAGAGAAAACAGTGGATATATAAATCTCCAAGAAATAAGAGAACTTGCTAAATGTGACACACAGACAGGAACCTCTCTAGAACACACAGAGCTGTGAAGGTACATTTAGGTACATGTTTGCTGCAATTCACACTCCCACATCTTTCACCATCTTTACCTAAAGTGAATTCTATTCAGACATCTGTAGGAATTTTTCACTAACACTGGAAGCATGTAACAATTATTTTAAAAATGTGATTTTCTTTTTTAAAAGGGGTTTAAAATTAGTAGCAGGACATGGTGAAACCCTAAGGAGGCATCCAATACTATTTTTTAGGTTCCAGGTTAAAACTTTTTAAAAAGCAAAGTTAACTCAGGATTTTCAGTTACAGGTAGGTAGCCGTGTTGGTCTGCTGTAGTCGAAAAAAAATAAAAAAAATCCTTCCAGTAGAACCTTAGAGACCAACTAGGTTTGTCATTGGTATGAGGTTTCATACCAATGCACACTTCTTCAGATACACAGGATTTTCAAATGCTGTTACTTGCTCTTTTTTCTATGATGTGTTGTACTGTATATGCAATTTATGCATATTTTTCAATTCAACTGTATACCACCCAGGAATCACTTTTTGAAGAGGAATAATAAGAAATATTTAAATAAAACACACCAGAAGCTTTTGAGAATATTTTCCTGTTATGAGCATTTTGACCAAAGCATACTAAGGGACAAACATATTCTCATTTCATTAGGGAGCAGGAGAAAACTTAATTCTGCCCTCTGCTGGTTCTTTCAGATACTGGAGAGTTGTTTACATGGCCCAGGTCAGAAGTGACCATTTCTAGATAAGGTACCATGTGCTGGCTAACATTTGCAATTCCCACCCACTCACTTTTGTCTTTGGGGCTGATGTGAAAACATCTAAACATGCTTTGTCATAAGGATCTATCCAGAACAATCAGCCCAAATAAAACAGTAAACAGAACATTTGTAAAATTGTTTGTGGGGAGAACCCTCCTTTTTTTACTTCCTTGTTAAGAATGTTATTTCAGTATTTCCTGTTTTCTTCTACATCAAAAGCAGAATCATCAGTCTAATAATTCCTGAAAAGAATATACACATGCACACAATCTACCCCACCCCACCCCGAAATAAGGAAGTCTTCGCTTCTTAGAGGTCTTCAATCTTCTCCTCTTGAGATAAATGTAGATAACCAAATAAGCTGAGAAGCTTTTCAAAATTTTGAGGTTGATTTTTTCTTCAACTTCAGTCCTTCCAAAGGCTCAACTGAGTTAAAGAGAGTGTAGCTCAACAACACAAAGATTATTATGCCAATAGAAAGCTATGCCAGATATTTCTGCTTAATAACTAAACACAAGTAATTGTGAACAATACCAGAAATAAACAACACCACACTATGCAACTTAATTCATCATATTATTTTATTTTATTATTTATTGGTTATTATTAAAATTATACCCCACCCTTTTGGCATGTTATACCAAAACACAGGTTCCAGTTGGCTTTCTTTGTGGAAAGCTGCTGCTTGACATGGCTTCTGAAAAGTTAGTTGGATTCTCATCTAAATAGTCATGCATGACTAAGTTCTTTCATTAATCTGTTCTTTATACTGCAGCTATTCACACTCCTTCAATTACAAGGTGTTATTAGCATCGGAAGTCACTTTAAGGTGTTTCCTTCAACCACGGAAAATTGTAATGACTATCCCATCATGTTATGAGTGATTTCCTGTTTAAATTACAGGTAGGTAGCAGTGTTGGTCTGCCGTAGTCGAAACAAAATAAAATTTTTCCTTCCAGCAGCACCTTAGAGACCAATTAAGTTTGTCATTGGTATGAGCTTTCATGTGCATGGTATCTGAAGAAGTGTGCATGCGCACGAAAGCTCATACCAATGACAAACTTAGTTGGTCTCTAAGGTGCTACTGAAAGGAAATTTTTTATTCCCGTTTAAAGTCTGCACTGAGAAAGGCAAGGAGTGATGCCCAGAGGATTGCCAGATGGTATGCCAATGATTGCTGGCTAAAGCTGTGTCAGAGCATTCAACTCACTTGCAAAATGTATGAAGGCATGAAGAAAGCCTTTGGACCAATAGTCAGGAAAACTGTACCACTGAAAACCTTGTCTGGAGAGATCATCACAAACTGCAGCAAGCAGATGAGCACTATCAAGAACGGTACTTGCAGAAAAACATGATTGCTGACACAGCGGTTGACAGCATCAAGACTCTTCCTGTCTTTGGAAGAGCTGGATGTCCCTCCCTCTCTTAACTATCAGGCATGTGATAAAGCCCCAGGACAGGACGCAATCTCAATTGAAGTGCTGAAAGCCAGCTTCAACTCCTCTCTCATGATGCACCTCCACGGCCTTCCCTTGCAGTGCTGGGAAACAGGATCCGTGCCACAAGACAAGTGCGACTTCAACATTCCGGCCCTCTACAATAACAAAGTTACCACTATGAATGCAACAACTACTGAAAAATCTCCCTCCTGAGTATTGTGGGCAAAGTCTTCGCCCATGTAGTTCTCAACAAATTACAGTTACTCACTGACAGGGTTTATCCTGAGTTACAATGCCGGTTTAAAGCTCAGGGGTCAACATGATATTCACACTGTGTCAGCTGCAGGAGAAATGCCAAAAGCAGAGTCGCCCCTTGCACATCACCTCCAAAGACCTGACAAAGGTCTTTGACATTGTCAACCGAAAAGGACACTTCATTACTCAATATGATAGGATGCCCACCTAAGCTCCACAAGATGGTTGTCCTTTCACAAAAACATGTGTAGCACAAAAACATGTGTAGCACTATGACAGCTCATCCTTGGATGCCTTCCCTATAAAGAGCAGTGTGGAACAGGGCTGTGTTTTCTCCAGAATGGCATGGGAGAATGTGATGCTAATGACCAATACCAAGATGAAGGTCTACCAGGCTTGAATGTTGAGCACACTGCTTCATTGTAGTGAGACGTGAGCAACTTAGTCCTGCCAGGAGCAATGCTTTAATGCCCTCCATGTGTGCAGCCTCAGAAAGATTTTGGGCATCACATGGCAGGACAGAATCTCAAACAATGATGTGTTCTCCCAAGCCCACATTCCGGGAGGGGGTCCCAGCCAGCAAAATGGCTGGGGCAGATTCCACAGGGGGTGTGTGTGTGCACAGGTCAATGATGAATAAGACCATTGCCATTCACAACCTGATTGTGGATGGAGGATTTGACCTGGCATGTGTGACAGAGACCTGGTTGGATGAAGCAGATGGGCCTGTCCTTGCCGCTGCTTGTCCACCAGGTTTCTCTTACGCACAGCAACCCAGGCCATCTGGGCGGGGAGGGGGGTTGCAGTGATTTTTAGGAAGTCATTAGTTTGCACCAGGCGTCCTATTGGTAAGACCGGGTTTTCTGAGTGCATGTTCTGGAAGCTGGGCAATAGGGGCAGTACAGGATTCCTTTTGGTGTACCGACCTCCCCGCTGCACCAAGGATTCCCTGCCCGAGCTGCTTCAGGTCGTGGCGGATGTGCTCCTGGAGACACCTAGCTTGGTTGTCTTAGGGGATTTTAACATCCATGCCAACACGACCTTACAAGGAGCCGCTCGGGACTTCGTGGAAAGCATGGCCTCCATGGAGCTGTCCCTGAGGCCCAACTCATAGCCGCGGACATGCCTTGGACCTGGTGTTTACCTCTATGGATGTTGGAGATCTGACATTAAGTAAAAGCGAAACAAAAGAAGTGCCATGGTCAGATCACTTTCTGGTGCAACTGGACTTCTCCGCAACCCTTCCCCTCTGCAGGGAGGTGGGACCGATTCGGGTGGTCCGCCCCCGGTACTTAATGAATCCAATTGGCTTCCAGAGAGTGGTAGGGGATGTTTTATCCCATGTTGATGGCCTTTCAGCTGATTCCCTGGTGGCCCGCTGGAATGCAGAGTTAACCGGGGCTATTGACTGTCTGGCTCCGAAGTGCCCTCTCCGATTGCATTGAGCCCGGACAGCCCCCTGGTTTTCCCCAGAGCTGAGGGCGATGAAACAGTCATTGAGACGGCTAGACCGCCAGTGGCGAAAAACTCATTCTGAATCAGACTGGACACGGGGTAGAGCTCAACTTCGAGCCTACCAAGTGGCAATGGCGAAGAGGACCTTCTTCACCGTTTCTATCGCATCTGCAGAAAACAGCAGCAGGAGACCCTTTCAGGTGGTTTGCAATTTAGCGGAACCACCTGCTCCATCCGGGCCCAGTACGGGCCACATTATCTCCTGCAAGGATTTTGCAAAGTTTTTTGCAGATAAAGTCGCTCAGATTCGGGAAGAGGTAGACTCCACCGTGGGAGCAGGGCCGGGGCGGGGGAGTGCTAGAGTCCTGTCTAGTCAAGTTGTGTGGGATCAATTCCAATCTGTTACCTCCGAGGATGTGTACAGGCTGCTTGGACGAGTGAAACCAACCACCTGTCTCCTTGACCCTTGCCCATCCTGGCTTATAAAAGCTAGCTGGGAAGGGCTGGGCGATGGGCTTCGCGGGTTGGTGAATGCTTCTCTCTGTGAGGGAGCCTTCCCAGACCCGCTGAAAGAGGCGGTTATTAAACCACTTCTTAAAAAAATGTCTTTAGATGCGGCCAATATGGCCAACTATCACCCAGTTTCAAATCTTCCATTCCTGGGCAATGTGATTGAGCAAGTGGTTGCTGAACAACTCCAGCACGCCTGGAAGAAGCGGACTATTTGGATCCCTTCCAGTCGGGATTCAGGCCTCATCATGGGACTGAAACTGCCTTGGTCTCACTGGTTGATGATCTCCGGCAGGCTAGAGACAAAGGTGAGAGCTGTTTCCTAGTTCTGCTGGATCTCTCAGCGGCTTTTGACACCATCGACCATAACATCCTTCTGGACCGTCTAGAGGGCTTGGGAGCTAGGGGCACTGTCATACAGTGGTTCCACTCCTTCCTCCTGGGCCGTGTTCAGAAAGTGGTGGTGGGGGATGAGTGTTCGGACCCCTGGGCTCTCACTTGTGGGGTGCCTCAGGGTTCTGTCCTCTCCCCCATGCTTTTTAACATCTATATGCAGCCGCTGGGAGAGATCATCAGGGGGTTTGGGCTGGGTGTTCATCAGTATACGGATGATACCCAGCTCTACCTCTCTTTCAAATCAGAACCAGTGAAGGTGGTGAAGGTCCTGTGTGTCTGGAGGCGGTTGGAGGATGGATGGCGGCTAACAGATTGAGATTGAATCCTGACAAGACAGAAGTACTGTTTGTGGGGGATAGGAGGCGGGCGGGTGTGGAGGACTCCCTGGTCCTGAATGGGGTAACTGTGCCCCTGAAGGACCAAGTGCGCAGCCTGGGAGTCATTTTGGACTCACAGCTGTCCATGGAGGCACAGGTCAATTCTGTGTCCAGGGCAGCTGTTTATCAGCTCCATCTGGTACGCAGGCTGAGTCCCTACCTGCCCGCGGACTGTCTCGCCAGAGTGGTGCATGCTCTAGTTATCTCTGGCTTGGACTACTGCAATGTGCTCTACGTGGGGCTGCCTTTGAAAGTGACCCAGAAACTACAACTAACCCAGAATGCAGCAGCTAGACTGGTGACTGGGAGCGGCCGCCGAGACCACATAACACCGGTCCTGAAAGACCTACATTGGCTCCCAGTATGTTTCCGAGCACAATTCAAAGTGTTGGTGTTGACCTTTAAAGCCGTAAACGGCCTCGGTCCAGTATACCTGAAGGAGCGTCTCCACCCCCATCGTTCTGCCCGGACACTGAGGTCCAGCGCCGAGGGTCTTCTGGCGGTTCCCTCGCTACGAGAAGCCAAGTTACAGGGAACCAGGCAGAGGGCCTTCTCGGTAGTGGCACCCACCCTATGGAATGCCCTCCCACCAGAGGTCAAAGAGAACAACAATTACCAGACCTTTAGAAGGCATCTCAAGGTAGCCCTGTTTAGGGAAGCTTTTAATGTTTGATGGATTTCTGTATTTTAATGTTTTGTTGGAAGCCGCCCATAGTGGCTGGGGGAACCCGGCCAGATGGGTGGGGTATAAATAATATATTTATTATTATTATTATTATTATTATTATTATTATTATTATTATTCCCAACATGTTCATACTCCTGCCTCAGCTATGTCTACGTTGGCTTTGTCATGTTCACAGGATGGAAGATGGCACAATCCCCAAGGATGTGCTCTATGGGGAACTGGCTTCAGGCACCAGGTTCTTTGGCAGACCAACTCTGTGTTACAAAGATGTCTGCAAAAGTGACATGAAGGCTGGCAACATTAACCCCACCATGTGGGAATCCCTTACAGACTACTGCAGTGCCTGAGACAATCAGGTTGTGTATCCACAGCAGTGACAAGAGGAAGAATGACCGCTGGGAGGAGTGCAGAAAGAATAAATGCCATGTTACACCTGCATCAACACAACCTGACGCCTTCTTATGCCACAGCTGCAACAAAACCCATCTCTCCCATATCGGTCTCTACAGCCACAGCAGGTGCTGTAACTATCCAATACAGTGGTACCTCGAGTTACAAACGCCTCAGGTTACAAATGCTTCAGGTTACAAACTCCACTAACCTGGAAGAGTTACCCCCCTAATATTCTTAAGAGGGTCTCTTCTCCAGTCTTCAGAGAGTGGTTGGGAATGGAGAGGCAGAAAAAGGTTCTCCCTTTCCTTTCACTCTGCAGTTTTAATCTGAAATCTTAGGTGCAGTACTGAGCCCAGAACTCAGAAACTGCTCGCGCTAATGAAATTGCCTGTTGCAAAATGCGCCTAAAACAATAGGAGTTTTGAACACTGGTTATGAGTGATTTCCTGTTTAATGTCAGTTGAAAATGATACTCAAAATAGTCCTCAAAATAGGACTATACTAAAAAAAGATACAACGTTGACTAAAAGAGGCCAGAGTTTCATCCTTTATTTGTCAAATCTGACTACTAATACTGCAGTAATCACTTACATTCCAGAGTACTTTTTGAGCAGATGGCATATAACTTGCCCATCCAATTGCCATTTGAAACAATGGTGAAGAATCCCAGCCATGCTCCATATTGAGAATATTGCTGTCATTTTGCTATCACTCCATTATGAGGGTTATGTCACGCCCTCCCACCAGATGTCAAAGAGAAAAACAAGTACCAGACTTTTAGAAGACATCTGAAGGCAGCCCTGTTTAGGGAAGCTTTTAATGTTTAATAGATTATTGTATTTTAATATTCTGTTGGAAGCCGCCCAGAGTGGCTGGGGAAACCCAGCCAGGTGGGCGGGATATAAATATTATTATTATTATTATTATTATTATTATTATTATTATTATTATTATTATTAAAAGCACACATGTTTCCCCAGCTTGGAATGCAATTAATTTCCTCCCTCCACACTAAAAAGTTATAAGCAACCATTTAGCCTGCCTGTGTGTTTTAGTCCTAAGTACTGCTGGAGATCAGATACTGGAGCTATTTCAAGTGGTAACATACATTTTGTAACATGCTAGTCTTCTGGATTTTAGAGTGGAAACTGGGTTGCTGTTGGGGGAAAATAAACACCACCTTTGTGTTTATCTGGGTCCTGCAATTGGCTGTAGCCTGTTATGGAAACTTTTTACTTTTAACCACCCCCTCTCCCTTTTATCCCCTACTGGAATTTTAAGTGCCCCCCCACCCAATATCTAATTACAGTAAATCACTATTTGAAGTCTGGAACCACTCACTTACCCTGGCATATAATTATAAAACCATAGTATTCAAATGTAAGGCTTTGTTCTTCACCAAACTTTCTACAATGTACAACCCTTTTAGCTCTTTTCTATCAGCCAAATGTTATATAATACGGTACATTGCCTCGAATCATTAAAGCTGCATGACTTTAAGACACTTCATGCAATTTCAGTGCATATGAAAAACAATGACATCTCCATTTGGAAAAACAATGACTTATCTCCATTTAATCATCTTATTAAATACAAAATAACTAATTGCACAGAGGTTGTGTTAATGTTCAAAGTGTGTGCTTCAACCTTTTTGGTTTATTGCTGCTTTGATATGTTTTTCTAAAGGTCTGGTTTAGGGTTTCTGGTCTCTCTCTTTTTCTTCTCTTGCAAACCTCTTCTGGGATTCAAGGCACAAATACAGTAGTGTTGCCCACTTTTGCAAGAGGTCGTCTGGCCTGAATATAATTGGTTTCGCCTGCTTTATGTCACCTTGTTATTGGATCAGTGCAGACATGATGATGCCTCCCTCCTAAGTACTGTTCAGAAACTGAGAGCCAGCCTCCAGATTTACACCCTACCCCTTCCCATTCTCATTCCCTCTTGCAAGTGAATTGCCTCTTCTGGATTAACTGTGGTTAAGGGAAATGTCAGCACTGAACTTCCCTGCAGTTACTTGCTGAACAAGGGTTCCCACTTAATTTCAGACCATGTACGTGCTACAACAACCATGTTGAAACTAAGCAGATCTGTGGTTGGTCAGTACCGGGATGGGAGGCTACCTGTGCATCCTACAAACGCCAGCTTGAGAGTGGGAGACAACTATACAAAATAAACCAGGAATTTGGGAGGAGTAGATAGGCCAGGATCCATACACAGAACCAGTTCCATGAGCCCACGAGGGATTTAGATTTGCTTTTCTATAACGCAAGTCCCACTCCTCATACTGCCACATGGGACACTGCTTTTGAAATTGCGAGGAGTTGTAGGTTTGTGATATTGTGCATATGCGTTTGGAGCCGCTGAGTTAAAAGAAAGAAAGAAAGAAAGAAAGAAAGAAAGAAAGAAAGAAAGAAAGAAAGAAAGCCATATAGGAGAGCATAAGGAGACAATTTGTAACCCAATCATTCATTTTGTATCACTCTATGCATAGATTTTATATGTTCTTGTTGAAAGGATTGTCAGAAAGTCTGGCTTGCATCAGTCCCACACCAACTGAAGTAGGTCTCCCAATATTAACCTTAACTCTAAGAACTTGTACTTTAACCAACCTGTTGAAGTTATCACCATTTAAACCTAATCCTAAACATCTTGGAAACAAGTTTCATCGAAATAACTGGAATTTGCTTCCACTTGGTGCTTCAGGAATAAAAATTGGTAGCAAGTTCTAAACAGATGACATACTCTGAACATTCACCCCCAAAGGCACACTCCATTATCTTCTGAGACAGATGGAAGCCAACAACTCTTGAGGAATCTTCAAAGCTATTGAACTTACCTAGTTAAATAGTCTAGTGCCAACTCTGACCGTGATGGTTTCTTAGATTCTACTTTCTTAACTATGATCCCTTTTTCTCGCATTAATCTCTTTTCTTCCTTCTTACGCTCTTTCTTCAGCTTTCTTTCTAACGTCCTCTTTTCCTCTGGAGAAAGTTCTTCATCTTTATCCTCCTCCGGTTTCTTTTCCTGAATAACAGAAGTACAATACTCAATTAACTGTTTATTAGAAAATGCCTGAGGTTCTATGTGGATAGACAGGGTGCATGTGAGAGGAGGGCCTAAATGCTGGAGAAACATCAGGGTAGGTTGTAGGACATCTTTTTATGAACAGCACACAGATACATATTTGTCCCCATCTTGTCAATGGAGGCTGAAGCACCCATTGTCAGGAGACAACATCTTTACCTCCTACAACAATGCTCATGTGCAGAATGAATGGCAGCCATTCACTTATATGGGAGAAAAGAAAAGGGGTGCATATAGAGACACCACTGAGGTGAGTAAAACAAACCAGCTGCCTGCTCCTGGAGTAAGGGGTGAGTTTTGCCCACTCCACAGCCCACCTACTTCATTTCATCAAACTGAATTTTAATTATTTATTAAAAACTTATTTATACAGTCAAACCTCAGTTCCCAAACGCCTCTGTTGTGGAACGTTTCAGCTCCTGAACACTGAAAACCTGGAAGTGTTCTGGTTTTCAAATGTTTTTCGAAAGCCGAACGTCCAATGCGGCTTCCTCAATGGAAGCTCCTGCAGCCAATCAGAATGGGCTTCCGGAACAAATCATGTTCAACAACCGAGGTCTGACTGTACTGCCTTCCACATTAAAATTGTAACACAAATAAAAGAGAGACAATAGTCCAAGGCAGGGTTAAATCATAATCAGCACACTGTGACAGCCACTGAGAACTGAACAAGCTTTCATCTGCAAAACCCCACCTATTCACCTGCATTATCTTCACTGTGGCTTCCATTCCTTCCCAGCATGCTACAGCGTAACAGCATTTTGCTTTCATGAAAGTGAGAGAGAACTTATGCCATAAGAAACCTTTTAGTCTCTAACACAATACTCTTTGTGGCTTTTCGGCAATTAGCAACCCCTGCAAAATGAATGCTGAAAACTCCCTAGATCAGGCACGTCCAACATCCAACAGGTTGCAATCCACCATCCAATATAAAAAAAATGGCAGTGATCTACTATACTCTCCCATTGTCATTCTTCAACTTAAACATATTATATTTAGCTGGGGAAACCCAGCCAGATGGACGGGGTATAAATAATAAATTATGATTATGATAAAATAATAACAAATTATTACCCCCACACCAGCCCCCTCCCAGGGCTGTTGGTGCACACGGGAAGCCAACACGCCCCAAAATGTCTAATTCCCTGTTTACCGGATGGAAGAGCTCTGTGGAGAGGTGGGGCAGCAGCTTACTTGTAGCTAGAATAAATGCAGCTATGCTGGAGCTGGAAAGGGGAAAGTTCAGCATCCATGCAGAACTAGGAAGGTTTTCTTTCCATGGGAACTGGCGGGAGGGGGAGAGAGAGGAGAAATGTGGTGGTCTCTCACGCGTGCTGCCCTTCTCTCAGCTCCATTTCCTGGCTGGCCAGCTGACTGGGCACCTCTGCAGCTGCAGCCCATGCAGAGCCCGCACACCTCATCTTTGCCTCCCTGCCCAGGGCTGCAGCTTGCAGGGGGCGGAGGCAGATGCTTTGCGCCTGTCCGGGCTGGCCAGCTGACTGGGCATCAGGCAAAGCCGGTGGCCGAGTGGGGTACTTGAAGTGGCCGTGATTGACCAAAATCCTCAAGTGATCCCCAAGTCAATTGCGGTCAACGTGTTGGATATACATGCCCTAGATAAATAAAATTAAATATTCATTTACAAATTAAAAGTATTCTTACTTGGGTTACCCACATCAGTTTCGTGGTGCCCAAGGAAGATTTCATCTCATTCATTCTCTCATATATATATATATATATAGAGAGAGAGAGAGAGAGAGTTAAAAACTCACATACACTAGAAATAAAATAAAAACAGACAGATAGACTTGCTTTGGTGATAACAGCAGAAAGCTAGCAGCATGTTTTAAATCCTACTGACAAGAGTCTTAAGTGATATTTGCTTCTTATCAATTTTGTTTCTTTATTTAGAATAATTATATCACTAACAATAAAATGCAGTAATGCAAAGAGTAAATACACATACAAAAAGCATTAAAAGCATGGAACCACCTGTCAACACCTCCATGCTGTTAGGATTCAACCTTCCTTCAGCTCATTATCAATTCCAAGCATTGGCTCAGCACCTGGACCACCACACCTCTGACTCAGCTGACAACGAGAAACAAGGACAAGTGCCACCAGCACATTCACTGCACATCACTATAAATCTTCTAATGACCCCACCCTGCTGTTTCACAGAGATGTTAAAAAGCATGGGAGAACTGAAAGCTTACAGCACCAATGTTGAGCAGACATCTTTGAATGCTGCTTTCTGAAATCAACCTTTAGGTACGAGTGGAACCACCATAATGCTGTGCCTCCAACTCCCACCTCATCTCACTGTACATGCTGCACTGCATTTATCAATTTAGGATTAATTTCATTGTTACTTTCTTACAATAACTGTATGCATCACTTGTATGTCCAATGATACTTTGGTGTGACAAATTTTCAGAGAAGCATGTGACTGTCTCAAACAAAAGGCCTCACCTCTCTAGGAAGCATATTTTAGGGTTCATGTGTGAAGTAGATTGCAGGTTCCGACACAAATGTAACACAATGTCCATGATTTAACTTCACAGCGTGAATTGAACAAAGCATTCGTGCTTGATAGTATTCCTCCATCTGTACATAGCTGCCAAGTTATCCCTTTTTTACAGGGATTTCCCCTTATGCTGAATAGGCTTCCTCGTGAGAAAAGGGAAAACTTGGCAGCTATGCATCTGTACTAAAAGAGAATTTGAATTGACAAGTGCCCCTTTTAGCATCATTTTACACGTTGTGTGTTAAGATGAGCTGTGCTCTCCATATATCATAAGGCAATTGTAGTGTCTTTGGGGGGGGGAGAGATATGGAAGTAAGAAGTTGAAAGTCTTGGAGATGAATAAATTGGCTCCAGACCAAGCCATATAGTTGTAGATCACTGTTTCTTTTTGTACCATCTTGCAGCAGAGTACTCCAATCAAAGTGGGGGAAGCATTAGCCTTTCTGTGCTTTTGATTTAGTTCCAAGGAATTTGTTATGTGTAAAGCTGGAGGCCCTGTCTATTCACAAGAGGCCTTTGTTTTGAATTTGGAAAATGTCTAGTCAAACTGAAATGTAGGTTCACTGTGGACAAGTGAGAACCTCTCTGATCCAATTTCAACTACAAGAAAAGTATATAAAGTATGTGTGTCATCTCCACTTCTGTTCACTCTTTTAAAAGTGATATTTTACTTTAGTAATTGTCCACTTTTGTTACACTAACAGTGGTTTCCACAAACACTGAGCTCTAGATTTTTTTTTAAGGCCAACTCTGTTATCCGATTGCTGATTGGAGCTGCAACCTGGATTAAAGATCCTGGGCCATATGTGGATGTTGTGCAGGAACCCATCCTCTGGTCTACTCTTGGCGTTCTTAAATGGGTTGGGGCTTCAGCTTTTTATTTGTAAGTTGGATTTCAACCAGTGAGCTCTAGCGCTCATTACCCTAGCCTCCAGAGCAAGAGAAAACAAGCTTTCTCCATCTTCCATGTGATAGCCCTTTAGAAATTTGAAGATGGCTATCATATCTCCTCTCAGTTTCATCTTTTCCAGGCTAAACACACCCAACCCCTTCAATCTTTCCTCATAAGACTTTCCAGACCCTTGATCAGTTTGGTTGCCCTCCTCTGCACATTCCAGCTTGTCAACATCCTTCTTAAACTGTGGTGCCAAGAATGGATACAGTATTCCAGGTGTGGTCTGACCAAGGCAGATTAGAGTGGTACTATTACTTCCTTTGATCTGGACACTACTGTTGATGTTGCTTAGAATAACATTTCCTTTTTTGCTGTTGCATCACACTGTTGTCTCACATTAAGCTTGTGGTCCACCAAGACCCCGAGATCCTTTTCACGTGTACTACTGACAAGCTGGGTGTGCAGCTGATTATTCCTGCCTAAGTGTAGAACCTTACATTTCTCCCTCCTGAAATTCATTTTGTTAGCTCGGGCCCAGTTCTCCAATCTGTCAAGGTTATTTCGATTTCTGATTCTGTCTTCTGCAGCATTAGCGACCCCTCTCAGTTTGGTGTCATATGCAAATTTGATGAGCATCCCCTCAATTTCTTCATCCAAGTAGTGTATAAAGATGTTGAACAGCAATGGACCCAGGACAGAACCCTGCGGCACCTCACTTGTCAAGAAAGAAATTAGGATCTACAGGGGAGGCTCTTCCTTGCTTTCTGATAGTGGTAAATGGCCAGGATGGCAAGAGGTCCTTCTTTGTGGTTGTGCCCAAACAGCGACATCCCCTTCTCTAGGATGTTCAGTTGGCCCCCTCTCTTAATCATCTCTTACTTGGTCAAAATGTTTGTTCTGACATGTCAGGTTGCGTAGTTTTAACAGACTGGCATCATTTTTTAAAAAGGGGCTTTGATCTGCAGGGCCGGCTCTACGGCTAGGCTGGGTGGCGCAGGGCGCCATGCAGCCGTGCCCGCCGGCCGGCCGCTCCGCCGCGCAGCAAGCCCGCCCGCCCTCCCATTGCGCAGCAGCGCCCTCGGCGACCGCGCTGAGCCCACCTGCCTGCCCGCCGTGCTGGAAAACGGGGTGGCGGGGGGATCCGTCACACCACGGCGCCAAAGGTGCTTAAGATGGCCCTGTTGATCTGCTGTTTTGTGTGTGTGTGTTTTAAAGCTTTTGTGGCTGTATTGATTTTTTTTTCTTTTTGATATTTTTGATAGTTGCAAGCTGTCCTAAGCATTGCAACTGCAAAAAAGGCAGAGGACACCTTTTCTAAATAACTCAGTTTCCCACATTCTCACATTCCAGTTCTAAGGGTACACATAAAAAAAAAACACTTCAGCTTCCTGATGGGAGGTTATGACTAATGCCCTACACACACCCTACCTGTAGCTACTGTAGCAACCCTCACTGTAAATTTTGAGTACAAGCAGGAAAAACAAGATAATGCCCATTCCTTTAAAATTGATTAGACGTCAGATACCTTGCTCCTTAGCCTGGCTGGATGTTAACCCAGCTTCTTAGTGCTAAATGTTCCCTCTGCCTTCACCCACGTCCCACCTCCTCAGTCTGTTGCAGCTAAACTTTCAAAGATATGGGGGAAAGAGACATTTTTTAAATAAAAACTGAACAGAGGTCAAAAGTGTGACACAAAGATTCACCCGTCACATGTTGTACAGGGAGATGATAAAATATCTGAGGTCAAAGCCACATTGAGATCAAAGTCCACAGGAGTTTCACCACTGGCTTACCTGATATTAGGGTTAAGCATCAAAAGCAGGGGCTGCAATTGTTGGCAGAATATTTAATAACTGAAGATTGGGGGGGGGGTCAGGATCTCAAATAGAAGTAAGGAAACAATTGTATCACAGGATGCTGAATGTTCATACAATAAGCCATTGTTAAGGGAATGCTATTTACCGAAACAAGAATCAAGTGGGTGCAGGGAGGGAACAGCAAGAAGTTTGCTTATTGCCAAACTGTTTCTTAAAGATTATTTTAACAGCTAGACACACTTGACTTAAGTCTTCTTTGTGGAACAGCCTAATTGTTTGTATTTGCCTCAACTGCAAAGCGTTTGAATTAAGAGAATTTATCTGATAACATAGGCCTTCCTTCTCTCTACTACAGTATATGCTTATCACTTCTCTCCCTCCTCCACATTCCTCACATTATCAAAAATCTCTTTATTTGCAGTCCTCCTCTGTTTCCCTCCTCCCCCAGTGGGAAACAACCAAAACTATATACCATAAGCAACTGTTGTCCTGTAGCAAGACCCCAGCAGAAAACACTTACCCTTGTAAATACCTCCATTTGGAAGATAATCACATCCATATATCTATACAGTACAAGCTATGTGCTGTTCTCCCTTGCCATGGGGTTTACCCAAGTGAGTAAAGGATTCATTCATCCAGGTAAGCTCCAAGAGAACAGGCAGCATTTCGACTGCATTAAGGCAAGACCTACAAAGCTTTCAGATTCAAGCCTCCTAGCGCAAGTATTTAAGAGAATGTGAAATATTTTTATAACTTTTCAAGCACCACTAATTGCTCTGTGCCTTCTGCTCTTGATGATACCCTCATCCACTTTTCCTGCATATTGTGGCATATTATTATTGTATTTAATTCAGTAATATACAGTTCTAGGTTGGTCTGGTGGACTGTTTCCCCACAATTTAAGGCTTTGGTAGAGAGTGACGACAAGGGGGTCTCTTTCCACGAAAAGTAAGTATCATAGCTGAATTCAGGGCTGAGACAGCCTTTTTTCTGAGATGCATTTATCCAAAACTCTGGGAGAGTATCTGCAACAGTGGTTCAGAAATGATGGACTCCCCCCCCCCCACAGGTACACATAGCAGCAGTTATACTGTAACCAAAATAAAGCAAATAACAAAATGTAAGATAGAATGGCAATAAAATAAATATACAAAGGTAGAAAAGAATGACCAGAGTTTTGGTAGTCAATGCCAAAACATTGGACTAGCTCCAGAAAGTTCCAAGACAAGGCTCTGCACAGGTGTTCACACAGAGGCCACAGAGAAGCTTAAAACTAAAAAAATACCCAAAACAACAACAAGGGAGAGGGCAAAATAATAATAATGGGCAGGTGAGTTTAAAACTCAGCAAGTGGCAACTTTTGGATTATTGGAGAAAGAAGTACTAATTCCTTCCTATCAGACCACTACTGCACAAATGAAGCTGTTGGATTTGGAAGCTAGTGTCTCTGGGGTTTGCAGTTGAGGCAATTCTTACAGTAACTCTGCAAAGTAGGTATTATCATCCTAGATGGAGGAAGTAGAGATTGAGAGAAAGCGGCTACTCAAGAGAGTTCTTGGCTGAGGCAAGATGCAAATTGTGGATTTCCTGAACTGTATATCAGAATCTTGGTCTATTACATAAGCCAACTTTTAGGTTATGCTACTGCAAGACTTTCTCCCACTTTTATTGGGCTCACATAAAACATCATCTTAAGGCTGCATCAATCAGTAACTAATTATAAGAGGAACTTGATGTAGAATTTTCCAGGGAAGGTGCCTGCAGTTTACCTGAGCAAGAAAAACAATATTTACTGCTATGAAAGCTTGCAAAGGGCCTATGTGGGCTTTCAAACTGAGAAGTATGCCTATGAGGAAGTGGCAAGAAACTCATTATGATTGCACACTAGGAGAGCATAAGTGTGAGGGGAGGAAGCGTACTTCTGAGAATAGATGGACAATGTGGGTAGCTATTGGACAGGACTATTAGAAGCATCAAAACATTGGGATACACTTGTCTCTAAGGCCTAGGACAGTCCTACAAATATTGCTTTCTCCTTATTTTGGAATACAGCCTCTTCAGAGAATAACAGAACAGATTGTGCTGCATTATTTCTATGATCTGCCTTTGCGAATTAGCCACACACTTTGCACCACCATTCCAAATTAGACTTTGACTAGGTAATAACCCCGTGGACTCACAGCAACTACAAACATGCAAAACACACACACACCAAATAGCAACTCTGAGTCACATATGCAAGAATTTTTTAACTGCTATGCCAAGTACTGTGTCAGTTTGCAAACTGCTTGGGATTCACCAGTTACAATGAAGGGCCCTAATCATAGCAGACATTTAAGGAGTCTAAACACCCTTAAGGAAATACTATTGACTACTGTGAAATTTTTATGGCAAATGACAATTTGATGAGATTGTGGAAGGAAAAAAATAAATGAAAGATTCATTGCCCTGCACTTAGTTCGAAGAATACTGATGTTCATTCTATACAGTGGCTGAATATAGATTACCAGGTGCTTGCTCACAAAAATGTGCTAAGATGATGTCCACCTGGTAAGCCTTTTTCATATTTGTCCATAAGCAGTCTCCATCCACTTATTAAAGACAAGACAAAAGAATATTTGAGCTATTCCCTTTCCTTCCCCAGAGTCCCATAAATGGATGGGAATGCAATTCTCCAGCTAAAATACAGAACAGCTGAACAGAAGTCCAAACAGTTTTGCCAAATTATGCAGATCTCAAGGTGGTATATTAATGATGAAACGCTCACTGATGATTAACTAACTGGGGCTCTGCCAAAGAACTGCCCCACTGCCATACAAATCAAAACAAGACAATTAAAACTAGAGACAGTGTAAAACTCCATGTGTAGGTGGAGTTCAGAATACAAACCCCTCAAATAGTCTGGCCCTATTTCAAGTTAGGACCAGGCTCCTTTGGGCTATGCTGATTCAAAATGAAATCTCCACTTCTTCATCCTTGCAGCTATAAAACTGTAACCTGACAGTAAGCTTACTAGCTCAGAGAGAACCCTCATCATCATCTGTTACCACCACCCCTTGGGTGGGACTTTGGGGGAATAGGAGGCAACATTCCACCCACTTGTGTTCTTCAGAAATACTTAAAAGAAAACCCAAAAAATGTTGTGTCTTTTACTGAAATACTTGAAAATCCCAAATATTTTTAGGGATGACCTGGGGTGTGTGCACTGATACATTACTGATTGTAACCAATGTTAAGTCATCATGTTCCATATATTTATTACACTGTTGTTAATTCATAAAGATTTTCAGGTGATACTTAATGTTAGTCATACTCAGAGCAGATTCACGGATTTAAGTGGTCTTTTCATGATCTACTCTTGAGTATGATGAATGTATCTCAGACCTCATATTTCACTAAGATAGAAACAGACTGGCACTCCAAATAGTAATACTTTCCCCCCAAAAATGGTCATTTCCCCCAAAGGATGGCTCTCATGTTTCTTCTTTTTAATCAATCTACTGTTGGGGAAATTAAACGTAACTGGTTCAAAAACAATCATTTCCCATATTTCTTAAGTTCAGAGATTAGGGCCTGTCCTTACATATGCAAGTTCAGAGGGCTGAACTTGATTGCTGCTGGATTGAGGGGCCGTGCTGCTGGTATCTGTAGACTTGCAGGAAACCCCAAGGTTTAGAGAAGTACAAAAAAAAAAACTTGGAGGGGATTCCTATGGGAGAACTAACCCCCAAATCTCCAATGTGGACTGAGAGTGTTCAGTGGTCACAGGAGGGTAACAGACTATTATTGGCAGACGGGGATGCAAAACCAGGTGGGAGGGAAAAGAAATGGAGTAGCCTGGAGGAAAATGAGGCTAATTGGTTAGAATAATAGACAAGAACACTACACACTGCACCTTGGTTGTAGTGAGCCTACTGTACAAGGAGGAGGTTTCTCTGGGATTCCTTCACAAGATAGTTCATTAGGATGGTTGGCTCACTGCCAGTTCTTCCATGTTTAGTGAAGACTTTCTGCTTCAGAATGCCTTTGGATGATCTGTGGGTTCTTACGTTCCTAGGTATATGCTGGTTCTTGATTTTATTACTCATCTCACCGTGGTTTTAAAACTGATTTTATAACTATTCTTGAGTGTGGCAATTTTTAAAAAATTGTACGGGATATGTTTTTTTGGGGGGGAAGAGAGTTAATAGTAGCCTTGTAGTCCAAAAGGCCAGATATAAATTAACAAATAAAGAACAATGAATAAGATATTCAAACTAATAAAGGAAAATATTTCAAGTGTCATCCTTTGCAAAATACTTTAAATAGCCTTCCTCAAAGATATCTCACAGATTGCTTGGCGGGGGGAGGGGGGAACACTGGAAAGAAATTACATTAGCTAGAGAGTTAGAAAGGTTGCTTTATACGCAACTCAAGCAGTAAACCCCCAAACACGTTCTCCAGGAAGCTAAATTTAAATGAGAGAAAGCCTTTGTACCTTTTAACTATTGGAAAGAAAAAGGATTAGGGTGCATCTACACACACACACACACACACACACACACACACACACGTTACTCCAATAATGCACACTGAAGAAGCCAGCATGAACTCAATTAAAAGTCTATTTAGCCCTGATGCCACTTCATACTGAACTGAACATTTTTCTGAGCAACACATAATCATCCATAATAGCTGGTGTATATTAAAAAATGAGGACATTCATCTTTAAAATATCAATGTTACATGTCCTTGAGAGCCCCAACCCTTCCCCACCCTTTTTACCCCACCCCAGCAACTTCAGGAGCATAGTGCTTCTGAATAAGGGAAAAGAAAAGGTACAGCTTTAGTCTCCCCAGATGCATTGGCTGATCCTGAATTTCTAAGCCTGGTGTAGAGGCCACTCTGTGATCCCACTTGCAGCCCAGATAGGAACCTGGCTGCTTCTAAGTCAGCTCATTGCTCCCCCAGCATTGCTAGACGTATGCCAAAGAATTGTAGTACAGAGAGGAGAGAAAGCTTTTAAAATTGCTCCCCACCCAGCCCCCTAATTTATACAGCTACATCCAGGCTTTTCTGATGCTGCTCAAAAATCTGGGCACTAACTTCCAAATGTGAAAAGGGGAGGGGGTGACCTGAGTATGGGGTTTTGTTTTTTTGTTAAATTGGTGCAAGTTCTGCAGCCATGTTAGCTCCAGCAAAATCATTTCTTTTTTTAGGCTGTGGGTAAACCAGCCAAGGCTCAGAGGGACTTGAGTACTGGGCGGGGGGGGGGGGGAGAGAAGAAGTGGCAGAGAGAATATGATGTTTTTGAGGTCCTTCACTGGAGAAGGAAACAAGAACGCAGTCTCCGCCAATGAAAGGAGAAGAAGTACCACAGAGTGTAGGCAGGTTGCCAAGTGAGCTCGGCAGCGTGACGGAGCTGCATTGAGTTTCTTTAATGAAAGCCAGGAAAGAACACATTACACAGTGTTTCTTCAGAGAGCTAAGCTAGCCTCCAGTGATTGAAATCAATAAAAACAGTCGGCAAGAGGCCCAAGTGGGGGGAGAACCAAATCTACACTCCAGCACTCAGTTTGCTTGCTACTTTCCCCCCTTTCTTCAGAAGTTAAATTTGAAAAACTACACGCTACTCCTTGCAGGACTCTAAAGGTTTTTTTAAAATTATTTTTGGTCCAGGGGCCTGGCGAGTGGACAGCCGCTTTAAGCTTCCTTCCAACTCACCCCCTCCATTCTCTTTTACAGCGTGGGCAGCAATGAAAGGATTGTTTTGAACGTGAAACCTGCTGAGAAGGACATCTCCGGACAAGTGCCAGATCTTACGCCTTGGGGGTGGGGGTGGGGGGCAGAGAGGATGAAGCCTGTAACAGAAAAATGTGTAAAAAAATGAAGGAGGAAGTAAAACATGGAATTTTATTCAGAAGAAAGCTCTCTGTCTGGATAGCATGTCAGCTGCTGTTGTGGCGAATTCTGAAGAGACAGCCTTGAAGGGGGGTGATTCCATACTAAAGCAGAAAAACCTGAGAATTCATGTTCAGTTAAGAATTCAGGACCAATCTCGGGTAAGTCTCTGAGCAGTTTTTAGCCTTTTGGTTGAAAGTCTGAAATTAAAAAGACACTTATCTTCATGGTGACTTAAAAAAGTTTTCAGCGTGCCTTCCTGTTAACTCTTTAAAGGCTATTTGAATGCAACATATTTTAGCAATCTGAAATGAGACATTTTGAAAATTCTGCCAGGACACCAATCGTCACAAAGACTGTGGAATTTCCTTTTTTATTCTTGTCATTGTGTTTTTGTGTAATCTGATTTATTGACCAGAGTCCGGCCATTACGTAACTCTACCCGCTCCCCAAAGGACTCTGTGTTCCATGCGTTTGGGACCCTGATTTGTTGTTTTCATTGTGAAACATCAGGGAGGCCAAAGACTGAAAGAAAGCCACATTTCTGAAGGTTTCTGTAATGACTTTCAAATGAAGTATGTATCCACTTGATCGGTTTTATAGAGAGTTACATGGAGCATGTAAGCAGTGTGCATGCTTCTTAAAACTAGAAATATTAAAGAATCTGTTGTTCCCTAAACAACTATGACAGAATGCAACTGAATACTCTAATTTTATTTTCATGTGGAGAAGTTAAAAAGTGTGTGTGTGTGAGAGAGAGGGGGGGGGAGTGAGAAAAACTGCTGCTAAGGAATGTACAGGAGACTAGGGCAGCAAGTTCTGCAGCCAATTCTTATGATTTTAATAATGAGAAACTTGAAATCATGAAAACTTTATTTTGCTCCCCATAATGGTTGCAGAGAGAAGGGAAAACACTTGATACAAGTCAATAGTATCTTTGGCTGAAAACAAAGAAGCAAGTGCATATCCTCCAACATTCCCCAGATGAAAATAGGGACATGCTTCCAACACCCTATTTCCATAGTAAGGATCATTAGCTCAGACCCCCTTTCCACTATTACACATTCCTGAAGGTTCTACTCTGCCTAATTTATTATTTTAAACACCCTAACTGCCATTCATTTTAAAAGCTAAGGTACTCCTTGTTCTTTTGGCTAAAGATATGCTAGAAAAACATGTTGTATTGCCCTACATGATGTTATCAGTACAGTAGTTTAAAATACACCTCAGCAGCTGCAGTGTGTGAAATTATAGGCTGAGCACTACATGGTGTCATCCATGCAAGAGATTTAAGTTCTAGTCACCCCAGGGAGGGAACCAAGCCCAGAATGATGACAACTCTAGAATCTCACACTATTGAAAAGACATATCAAGAACATAAAAATAGAGAGTGTGATTTATCATCCCAGAAAACAGAACAGTCAACCAGTATGTAAGTGGGGGAAAATATTGTTTTAAAACATTAACAATTTATAAATAAATTTCATATAAAGGCCTCTAATTTGGACCTGGAATTCTGGTGTCTGTACTGCTCCCACCGTTAAAAGAACTCCCCATATGTGAACAGACTAGAAAACAGAACGACACCAATACATGGCAAAAAAGAGAAGAAAATATCCAAAAGCTAACGTAAAAGAAAGAGCATTGTTTTTAAAGGAAATGGTATGAAAAGTGAGTAAAATCAGGCTTTTACAGCAATTTTGGGTATTTTTCTCCCAATTTATTTATAATCAGATATACAAAATCCAGAACCATTTCTTTCTTCGAAAACTGTAAAACTGCAGGGACACAATTAATTTCCCCTTACTTCATCCTCTGAATGTTTACTTCACCTCAGTTTTTTCGCTTTGATAATAAGAGATTAACTTATAACGTTTTAGTACTAATAAGTAAACTGACTTGATTAAAAACAAATATCTGATTGAGTCTAAGAAAATATGGCAATCTCGTGAAACTGACTACACCATATGGATATTGCAACTTGTCCTGTATATTAAACTCCATGTCATACATGGTCTATAGAGAAACTGACTTGCAACAGATCAGAAACTGACATGGTAACTCCTTGGCCAAGTATGGGCCACTTGCAGATGCCATCTGTTCCTCCCATCGCCCACAACAAAGGCAAAAAGTAGTGGATGGGCAGAATCTGTAGTAAGGGGATTCAACAACAAACCACCATGGATAGTAGAACCTTTGAGATTCCATAGTTGATGTTTTATTTTGAGAGGACAGGTCATAATGACAGAGTCCATGCTTTGTGTTCAGATTCCCCAGGTTAAATCCCATCATCTCCAGATAGGGCTGGAACTTGTCAGAAATCCCAAAGAGCTGTTGTCAGTCAGTGCAGCCAACAGTGAGTTAGATCGACCAGAATATCAGAATGTTCTGATTCATCAAACAACAATTTTTATGTTTCAGTGGGGGTGGGAGAAGGGACAAACAATTCAGGAATACTTCATGAGCAGAAAAGCTGCTATTAATCTGGTGCCAAACATGACCACAGTTAAAGCTGACCAGAATACCCACAGGACTCCTAACTAATCAAGAGAACCTTGATGAGTCTTAACCCACTACACACCGTATCAACATAATTCTTATCTGTAGTTAAGGCTGGCGGATAGGGTACCAACTTTTTATTTCAAAAATTATGGAACCAGGGGAAGGTCAGACGGTGGAGTCTCTTAGACGCCAGAGAGAGTAGAGCTAGTAGTAAAAGCTTTCCATTTGCTCCTGCCAAATACAGTGGACTGAGCCCATGTCTGCATTCTAGGGTGGGGTGAAAAAGCTGCATAGGGAAGCAGGTGTAAGAACAATCCCCACACCCCAGTTGCCACTGAGAACTTGCCAAGTTGCTTTGCCACCACCCACCCTATCTGCCTCGGCTTAAAAATCTTATTTTGGGGCAGTGGAAAGAAAGCTATGTAATAAACAGACACATGTACTTTACAGGCTCACAGGCAGGGGTATGTTAAATGCTGAGCTGGCGCTGAGCTTGGACTGAGCTCAATAACATGGCACATACATTAGATACACATTTTAAGCCTGGGCATTGTGAAAATGATGCTGCTTTTACTTGAAAAAGCAACTGACCAGAAGTAAAAAAAAAACTGGATTGTTCCTGCCCTCCCTACTCTGGCCACTTTGGCAACCCTCTGAAGGGTCCACTTATTATTATTTATCCTGCGATCTGCACCAGCCTCAAGCGTATTATACCTGGTTCAAAAGAAATATGGTAGTTTGGCTAATAAGAACAAAACAAAACATTTTTAAAATGGTGATTCAAAAGGTAGCTGGTAAAATGAAAGTCTAGTACTGTATAATGAAAAATGAATGCAACAAGTGTACAATGGCAAAACTTTGCATGCACCTTTCTTCTACTAGCTTTTTGTTTGCCTTTTGCCTGTCGCTGAAGGCTAAACTTATTTTGTCCAGTCATCCATCTTGACATACTGCCAGAAACTCAATGTTTTCTGGCTGCACAAAGTCCCTCTTGGGGTATGCATTGGCACCAGACTCTCAAGGTTCAGGTGATACACCTCTTGCCTTCACCGCAAGAACAGTGGAATATTTTCCAGTCACTGTCAAATTACATTAGCTAATCCACATTTTGCTATATCTGAGAATGAAATTCACTCTAGGGACAACCACAAAGCTTATGAATCATCTATTTGAACAACCAGACTAATTTAAGAATAAGTCTGAAGATAGTAAGCCATTCAATATCCTTCAGTTGAGCACAATTTCCACAGATCCCTTGATACTATGCATTCACTCATATCCATCCCAAATGAACAAACAAAAAACACTCTGTCAGACCATCTTTTTGGCTATAAATTTATCCAAGCCTACAGCCTCAAGCGTTCTCCACTAGAAACACACAACATTAAAATCCTTGGAATTTATTTGCAAGTAAACATGGTTTAGATTCGGCTGCAAAACAGAAAAAAACCACAATCCATTGTGATACTACTGGCAAGTGGCTCATTCATCATAGTTCTTAGGCACCATACAGAAATAGATAGACACTTTCAAGTTTGGAACAAAGTTTTGTTGATAAGCAACACTACTATATTCCATTTTCCAGTCATACAACTAGTTCCATACACACATGCCAACCTGTCACAATGTGAAGTTGCTAACCTGTATATACCCTCTCTCTTTCTGCCAGTAGTGAGCTGGTATGGTCAGGTAGGAACTACCAGCTTTAGTGGTGGCCTAGGAGCAGCACAGGGACCCAGGTGGCGCTATGGGTTAAACCACAGAGCCTAGGGCTTGCTGATCAGAAGGTCGGCGGTTCGAATCCCTGTGACGGGGTGAGCTCCCGTTGCTTGGTCCCAGCTCCTGCCAACCTAGCAGTTCGAAACCACGTCAAAATGCAAGTAGATAAATAGGAACCGCTACAGCGGGAAGGTAAACGGCGTTTCCGTGTGCTGCTCTGGTTTGCCAGAAGCGGATTTGTCATGCTGGCCACATGACCTGGAAACTATATGCCGGCTCCCTCGGCCAAAAATGCGAGATGAGCGCGCAACCCCAGAGTCGGTCACGACTGGACCTAATGGTCAGGGGTCCCTTTACCTTTACCTTTTAGGAGCAGCACAACAAGCTAAAATCCTGATATATCTGTTGGAGTTAGGGGATCTTCTTATTCAAACAATGAAAAGCTTTAGCCTACATAACAGATTGCATTGGTAATCAAGCTCATCTTCACAAATCACACTAGTGACCCTAAAAGCTTGTAGAAAAGGCAAAAGATAGCATAACCTCTGCACAAATGGAGTTCTCACTGGCCAAGCATATAAAGTTTTGTAGTTCTATATGTATTTTTTCCCAATGAAAGCCAAACACATGAGCAGACATGCACTGAAACTCAAGAAGCAATACACAGAAAACCACTAACTCCAAGAACACAAAACACGGTGCCTTTAGTTAGCTTGTTGAGTGGCTTTGTGCACTCCCACATGCAGACACACTTTCTTCCTCAGCTTTCCATATTACTGTATTGAAGCTGCACAAGTATATGTCATCCAACAATTGCTAGCAATGAAAAGTATTCCATTCCAATAACCTTTTCTTGCATTGAGAGATGTCTGATATCAAGTGTCAGGCAATAAAATGAGTTCAACCAGGGGGCATATGTTAAGCAGCTGTGACTTAGCTGCTTAACAGTTCAGATTCAATGCCAGCGCAGAAGCTCTGCTTTTCACATCTCCTTTCCTACACCTACATACCTGTCCACATATGCATGTGCATATGAAAAGAATCAGGCCAGTTTAGTTTTCATTTCTGCAACTACATGAAATTATATGTTGAGGCTACACTGTCCCCATTTATACTATTTGTTTACTTCAGATATATTTCAGTGACATACTAAATAATTCAAGTTTGTTGTCAAAATGTAGTGTTTTCTCCTTTAAATATTTTCTAATAAGGCAAACATGGGGAGCAGATGAAAATCTGCAAACTTCATTGAAAAAGAGATGAATTGTAACTATGGAAAAAAGTTATCCAAGTAAGTAAAGGCAACAAGTGGGAAAACAAGTCTAGGATGTGAGGGGCGGTGTTTTTTCTGGAGGGACGCAGGGGTATGCATGCCCCTAAACATTTTGTGAATCTAGGTTTGGCCTCATTAAGGGGCAGTATTTCAATATGAGTAGGAAAATTAGAGTACTCCTAAACATTTTTTTAAAGAAAAAGAGCACTGGTGAGGGGAAATAATAGAGAGTGAGTAAAGATGCTTGCTCAATGTGTCTAAGCAGGAATTAAGCTGACAAAGACACATTCAGCATACTTTCCTCTGAGAAGAATTGAGAAACCTACATCTGTGCACATAAAGCCTGAGTCTTAAACCTGAATTAAATCTCCCCCTCTGTCTACCTGTTGACTCGGCCAGAGAAGGTAGCATGTCAACATTTTTTAGTTTTGAAAAGGTCCCTCACCAAGCTTCTATGCAGTTATATGTCCTGTTTACCATACAACATCCTCCTCCTCCTCCTTTGGCGATTACTATCCTGGCTCATGACCAGGTTGTTTTTGCAAGATTTTACAACTCTAGGCAGGCAATGAATTTATAATCCTCAAATACTTAGTCCTTATTTACCGTTGCAGTAACCAAGAGTAGTCTGAAAGTGCATGGCCAATGCCTGATGTAATCTCATAAGGAAATTTCTAGACCTCAGGCTGACAATGCACCATAAAACCCATGGTTTGGCTCCTCCAGATTATGAGCTGTAAAAGTTTATCTGACAAACCATGTGCCTGGGTTCAGACAACATGCTAAGCCAACCCATGGCTTAGTCCTGGGTAGTACAGCAGGGGAAAGAGCTGTGCCATGGTTTGCACAAAGCCAATGTTTGTCTTAGTATTATGTGCAAACCAGGTCATTGTATACATTTCACACAATATATTTAAGTAATAACATCCAGTTTTTATTAATGCAAGATGTGGACTACCCTAGCAGAATAAGATTTTAAATACACATAGCTTTGCACATAACTTGCATCAAGCACTGATCTGTTTACAGGAATAAGAGCATTAATAATCCTTGGTCAAATCTGAGGCTTTTGACTATTTCATTCAATGCTATTATGTGAAAATATGAAAAACAGCATTGGTGTTATCGTTGGTTTGCTGTGGTAGGCTCAGTGCTGCGTTCCATGAACACACTCTAAAAAGCAAGTGATGAGGCTAAAATCAACTTAAAAACTGGACCTGCAACTTGTAATCAATTAAATAATAATAATAACCCCTTTCCATTGCCCAGTTAGTCAAGCATTTTAATTTTTAACACAAGTTCTACAAGCTGCAGATGATAGGCACCATATTAACAAAGGGATTCTACCCTCATTCTCAAATAGGAGGGAATACTTCTTCCAAGCATCTTAAAAAGCAGAGACATCACCTTGCCGACAAAGGACCGTATAGTTAAAGCTATGGTTTTCCCAGTAGTGATGTATGGAAGTGAGAGCTGGACCATAAAGAAGGCTGATCACCGAAGAATTGATGCTTTTGAATTATGGTGCTGGAGGAGACTGTTGAGAGTCCCATGGACTGCAAGAAGATCAAACCTATCCATTCTTAAGGAAATCAGCCCTGAGTGCTCCCTGGAAGGACAGATCGTGAAGCTGAGGCTCCAATACTTTGGCCACCTCATGAGAAGAGAAGAATCCTTGTAAAAGACCCTGATGTTGGGAAAGATTGAGGGCACTAGGAGAAGGGGACGACAGAGGACAAGATGGTTGGACAGTGTTCTTGAAGCTACGAACATGAGTTTGACCAAACTGCAGGAGGCAGTGCAAGACAGGAGTGCTTGGCGTGCTATGGTCCATGGGGTCACGAAGAGTCAGACACGACTAAACGACTAAACAACAACAACACTTCTTCCAAGATGGTCCATATATGTCACAGGCAGCACCATGTAAAACATCTGCAAACCTGTGCCTCTTGTACTCTGGTCACATATTTCATGTACATCTATTCATTAGTTAACATATTTATACTCCATCTTTCCATTAAAAATGATCACAGCAATAATTAAAAATAAATTGTTTATTTATATGCAATCACATGCAAAATGTAAGACTTTAAAACAATGTGCTAAGAGCTCACACCACAACCAACCCACATAATCCTTCTTACTTGGGCATAATTTACTTGGGCTGAAGGAGGTATTATTTCTCAGATCACAGTGTTTTTAGCATTCTTTAATTGTACAGACTTCCTGTCCAAAAAGACAAAACAAAATCAGGAAACAGAAGTGCCACCAACCAAAAGATCATAAGGGGCTGTCAGGGAGTTGTTGCGGCTACTCCCGAGTAAAGACGCTCCAGTCTGTTGTGTCTTTAAAGGTTTTATTGTGCATACTATTTAGAGTGCAGAGATAGCAAAAAACATGACCTCCTAGTCACTCTCAGAACCCAGCAATGGCGCCCATCGGCTTCGGGGCCAACATAATAACCTGGGCACCCCAAAACGTCGCCCTTTCACCCTGCGTTTGGGCGCGTGCCTCAATTTGGGCGCCGGAAGGAGTGGTGCCCCTACTTCCCCTGGCTGCCTGGGGCAGTGCCTGGGACCCGACTTCTCCCTGAGCCGCCCCCCCTCCACTTGTTGGTTCCTTCCTCCATTCCGCTTCCCCCTGACCCGCTGCTAGTGCTGTCGCTGGGCGAAGTGCTGGTCAGGATCATGGGGGGAGGCTCCCTGTAGGGAGTCCCCCTGACAGGGGCCTAACCTTTTTAGTGGTGTGAGATACTAGTTAATATCCTGTATGTTAGAATGTGCCTATAAATCAAAACCTTCATCAACTCCCTGCCTTTTGCTCTTAATACTCACAAGATAAGAAAAAGGAAAGGAAGCTTTTGCTTTTGATTAGTTTGGAAACACAATGCTTGGTGTTTCTCAAGTGGCTCCCCTTCTACATTTGTGAATACACTATTGCAACATTTTGAGCCATGCACTGATTCCCTGCCTCCAGGCATGTTTTGAAGCAAAATGTATGCAATTTGCCATTTTGTCCTAGGTTTGACATTGCCCTGCAAATCAGGATTGGAAACAAGGGTCACACTAGGCAGGGCTGAATGCAAGGCTGAATGACTCCAAGGCCTTAACTCCTTGTTCACAACCACCAGGCCATGGTTTTGAATTACATCTGAACCACTATGCTGTGTTGGAACAATTGCATAATCGCTCAAATTGATATATTACTTAAATAACAAAGTCCATCTTATTCTCCCCTTCGACTTCAATCACATATGACATTGTTAACCTGATGTATTAGGGATTATTAGATATCAAAGCTTTCTGATTCTATGAACAAGATTCAATATTTATTTTTTTAAATTACATGAAGAAATTAAATATGTTCTCTCTTTTATTTAACATTCTTTCTTTCTGTTCTGCACCCAGGAAGCAGACTGTGCTAGAGGGCAAATTTGAGTGATTTGCTACAGCTAGAAAATCTAGGAATACTCAGCCCCATCCCACCCAAATCTCTCAGAACCATCTAAACTAGAAGGCAGCAATTGATATTAATAGGAAGTTGGGGGGTGAGGGGACTTCGCTTAAGTGCCTGTGCAGTCCATTTATTTATGTAATCATATCTTTCCAGAAACTAAACATTTCACAAATTCTGAATATCACCTGGACTGTTTTGTTTTCACACTCAAATAATAATAATAATAATAATAATAATAATAATAATAATAATCAGTTTTGTAAGAAGCATGGAATTCTACATTTTGTTGTAGTTGTTGTTTAGTCGTTTCCAACTCTTCGTGACCCCATAGACCATAGCACGCCAGGCACTCCTGTCTTGCACTGCCTCCCGCAGTTTGGTCAAACTCATGTTCGTAGCTTCGAGAACACTGTCCAACCATCTGTCGTGCTGGAATATCATCACTTCCACTGGCCTTGTTATTAGCAGTGCTTTCTAAGGCCCATTTGACTTCACTCTCCAAGATGTCTGGCTCAAGGTCAGCAACCACACTACCTGGGGTGTACGAGACCTCCATATCTTTCTGGTACAATTCCTCTGTGTATTCTTGCCACCTCTTCTTGATGTCTTCTGCTGATTCTACATTTTAAGTAACCTATTTGACTCAAGTATTTAGATGATGGGGGAGAAACCCCAATGAATCAGAATATTTACAGTTCAACACCTTAATCCCATAAATTAAAGAGAGCATGGATAAAGGAAAAATATTAAAATGGAGCAAAAGTCTTTGAGATGTTATTAGACCGGAGGGCGGGGGAGTGCGCGCCCGTGCGCATGCGCACACGCACACGGTCGGGAAAAAACCGCTGAAAATCGCTTGTGCGCATGGGCCTCCCCCGACCTGGAAGTGCATCGGAAATGACCTCTTCTGGGTCGGGAGAGGCCCATACGCATGCGCACAAAGGATTTTTGGCGATTTTTGGGCGATTTTTAAGATCGTCGCCGCGCGCCGTAAGAGCGGGCGGCAGCAGCGGGCAGCGGGGGTTGTCGCGGGCCGGATTGGGAGGCCGATTGGGCCGCATCCGGCCCGGGGGCCGTAGTTTGGGGACCCCTGTATTAGACAATTCATGCAAAAAAAATGCAATATGTTCAACACGAAACAAGCAACTTCATTAAAAATATTCTTTGCTCTGAAATCCAAGCAATTTTAATGCATTTTACATGTAAATCTAACATTGTTGTTGTAGGATTCGCAAATGAACGGAAACTAATTGTAACCATCCTTGCACATTTCCAAGGCATTTAAAACAATTACCACTCTTTTTGTAGTAAACTGATATTGCAATTTCATTAAACTCTTCTTGCATGAACTAGTAAACACTAAAATCATACAGAGCATGGCATAACATCTGGAAATGCCATTGTGGGGATTTGCTATTGACGTCAAAACTTTGTGGGCTCCATATTTGTTATGGACGCAGTACACAAAAGTCTTGTATTACCACATATACCTCCTCTCTTGCTACCACATACCAGCACAAAGAGCCAAGTCCTAGCAAATCCAATGCAAACAAAGGAATCTGTGGCTATAGATAGATTTACTGCTGGTGCTTCCCCATTCAGAGCTGAAGATTTTGTGGTTGGTCGAAGAAGCACTTGCAAAATCCACAACCAGAAATGGGGAGGATATAGCATTAGAGCTACGGCTGCTGACAAAGGCTCCCAAGTTTACACAGGTTCTACTGCTGCACTGGTAAAGAAGAAGGTAGGCTTGCACCCACATGATTTTTATAAAAAGAAATATGTGTGGGTAAGACCAGGGCCTATATGGTTAAAATTAAATGGGGATACTTGTTGTAGTCAACGAAGTACTGTAACTGTGCACGAGGAATGACTTCTGCTTGTGCAATGGCAAGTCTACTCCCACTCCTTCCCCAATATGCTGTAGGCCGGGGTTCTCCCAACTCTCTAGAGTAAATTTGGGTGAGTGCAAGGGACACACAGGATGGAAAGGGAGAGAACATTCTATTACACAACTGTAATGTCCTTCTTGGATTCAACCCAGGACCTCCTGAGCACTTGCGGTAAAAATTTTTTGACAGGATTTGCACTAGGCAATATACTTTAAAGATACTACTCAAACATTTTTAGCAACAAATATGCACATAGGCAATGTTTAAACAAGGAACCAGAAATCCAGTTGCAATTGTTATAGGGACATGACTTCAATTGCACGGATTATGCTAAACCAAAAGTAACAGCTTTCAAAAATTCTCCAGGTCTTGGGGGAAAACAGGAGGAGGGAAGCATGCAAACCAAAGGTTCCCTGTAGTTCATGCACATCTTGCTAAATCATGGTTTATTGTGATACGCAAACTCAGTTAGACCAGGGGTCCCCAGACTTACCGGGCTTTGGGCCGGTTCCCACCGCGCCAATCGCGCGGCGGGCTGGAGGGCGGGGGAGTTTCCAGGTGCTTCCAGGTCGGAAAAAGCGCCGGAAATCGTGTGTGCGCATGCGTATGGGCCTCCCCCGACCCGGACGTGCACCAGAAATGACCTCTTCTGGGTCGGGAGAGGCCCATAAGCATGCGCACAAAGGATTTTCAGCGCTTTTTTCCGACCTGGAAGAGCGCTGCGCGCCGTAAGAGCGGGCAGTGGCGAGCGGCGGGGGTCGTCGCGGGCCGGATTAGGAGGCCAATTGGGCCGCATCCGGCCCCCGGGCCGTAGTTTGGAGCCCCTGAGTTAGACGGTCAAACAGAATCTTAATGTGCATGTGTATATTCACCTGATTATATGTAAAAGAATGTCCATGAAATTGCAGCTTATTAAACTTTAAATAAGAGTTGTAGCATAAAATAATGACATCTGCAGATTTAAAAAATCACTGGAAAAAGCTCCTCAATAAAAGCTTTTGTTCCATTAAAAGCTGTATCTAGTATGTCCCAACAACTTCCACATTTTTGATGGTTTCAAATTACAAAATTGTTTCACATGTTTAGAGTGTATATAAACAACTGAAAACAAACTGAAAACAAAGCTTTTAGGCCATGTGTATGTTCAATAATGGAAGTAATAATGCAGCTAATAATCTAGTTACAAATCTGGTTAAAATACTTTTTTTCCTAGAAAAGTTATATCAATTGAAATATGAACAATTTGACATTTTACAAAGATCAGCACCGGGGCCCAGTCTCAACCAGCTCCCCCACCCCACCCCATACCCAGATATATGTTTATCAAAAAGTGATTCAATCTGACAGTAAAACGGAAAACAGTAGTGAATTTCTACTGTAATAATTTGAAGGAGCAGAGACTGAATGCTTCTCTGTTCTTAACAAAGGACTCATTATATCATCTATTTCTAAAGCTACTGGCCCTTGATCATTTAAGTACTGGGTCTTTTCAGGCATTTTAATGGGGTATGAAAAACAACATCTACCAAGACAGTGAGTGATTACTGGCACTATCATCCAGGCTAGGAGGGGAAATCAATTTTACATCAAAGTAAATTCAAATTATACAGCTTGAAATGCATGAAATGTTATTTTGTAAGTTTTCAATTACAAGTTTTCAGAAAGCAGTTCCAGAATTTATTTTAGGCTGTGATATTTTGATCTGTACCCATGAATTTATAAAACACATTTTTCACACAAAACATAAGAAGCAACTTCAAAACTCACCCCTGGTATTTGAGCAAATAGCTGAATGCTTTTAAGGGAAGGTAAATCATGTGTACATTGTACCCCATGAGCTGAGCTGGGTTCATGTTTTCATAGCCCAATTCCCCAACATATCCAGGCAGGGCTTGGAAAGACCCCTGTCTGAAAACCTGAAGACCTACTGAGCCACCATGTCATATCAATTTCTAAAGTGACGTGCCATGCAAACAATGGGCTAACCAATAATTCACATCTTGCGATATGGAGTATAGAAAAAAAAGAGGCAGCCAAAGTAATCCAGGTGCATTCTAAAATCATAATAGGATTACTCTGGCCCAATAAATGCCTTACTACCTTCTGAAAACAAAGCAAAGGTAAGATTCTTTATTACACCATGAAAAGGAATAGGATTTTTTTTTGACAATTATATAATTTGTTTGGTGGCATGAGGGGAAGGGGGAGAATGAAAGCACAATAAGTGTGACTAATTTTAGGGCTGCTGATTTAGAAGTATGTTTCTGTGATAAATGAACAAGCAGGCATTATTGATAGAGAGAACAAATAATACTATCTGTGGCATTATCTGTGAGAGATAATGGGGTCACAGCAAAGCCAGTTTTTAATATTGAAAAACTGCTGCATTACTGTGACTTATTGTAGCTTATTGTAACTGTTCTGGTAGATTTCCTAGGAATTTATCTCCTATTTGTGGATATGAAACACTGGTGTAGACAATAGTTCTTGCAGTCTGTATTCTTGTCTTCCCATGATGTTTAATTTTTTTATCAAAGATTTACAGAGAACAGTAAGCAGTAATGAGGTCACATCTTGATATAGAAAACCTCTTGGATGAATTTAATTTGAAAAGGCATACTGTATTAGGGAAGACCAGCAAGTTATAGTATGAATCAAACTGTGTTCTTAGAAACCCTGGCATCTCATGGAGAAGTTCCTTGCTGAGAAGATAAATCATTTTGGAGAAGTTTCTTGAAATACAACTTGTCCATGATTACCGATCTATCCCTGCAGAGCAGAACCACAGGAAAAGTCCACATTATTATTATTATTATTATTATTATTATTATTATTATTATTATTATTATTATTATTATTGACTAATTAACTAACAGAAGGACTGCTCTGGTCTATGGGTATTTGCCAAAACAATTTCTTTCCTTTAAAAATACCTGAAGACCTCTGTAATTCACAAGTTTCCTGTTTAAAAAAGTGAGTTCCTTGGCAGGCAAATCAATATGGAAAGAGTTCCCTGAGGATAGGAAAGTTGAAAGCTTCTGTTTTTACTAATGTAAAAACAAGCTGCCTTTAATTCAGTTTTAGAGATAAACTATCAAGTGATTTGGAGTCAAGATTTGAGGTCATACCCTACAAACTAGGTATTTTGTATACTGTCAAAGATCCTAATAGGAAAATGTGGCAGTTGCTATTTCTAGGCACAAGCAATAACCTGGATCAGAAGGCAAAGTTCAAGAGCACAGTAATGCATTAACAGAAGGTCTGCTTTGGACTGTGGGTATCTGCCAAAACCATTTCCTTCCTTTAAAATTAAAATTCTGATCAGCCTTCGTGTCATTGGCAAAAATATAGGACTTCATCTACATCCTGAATGCACCTTTTATTTGGTCCAACAAATGGAGTACAAGACACTGTTTGCTAGTATACTGTAAAAGCTTTCAGACAGAAGTAAATGCTCTATTCATACAAGCAGAAACTACTTGCACACACACACAGACACACACACACACATACATATACATGGACCCAGGTGGCGCTGTGGGTTAAACCAGTGTCTCGGGGCTTGCTGATCAGAAGGTCGGCGGTTCGAATCCCTGCAACAGGGTGAGCTCCCGTTGCTCGGTCCCAGCTCCTGCCCACCTAGCAGTTCGAAAGCACATCAAAGTGCAAGTAGATAAATAGGTACCGCTCCGGCGGGAAGGTAAATGCCGTTTCCGTGTGCTGCTCTGGTTCGCCAGAAGCAGCTTTGTCATGCTGGCCACATGACCCGGAAGCTGTCCCCTCGGCCTATAGAGCGAGATGAGCGCCGCAACCCCAGAGTCGGACACGACTGGATCTGATGGTCAGGGGCCCTTTTACCCCCCCTCTCTCTATATATATGCACACACACACACATACATACACACTGTATAATCCTTCATCAGAATTTAAATAGTCATGATCCTGTTTTTTAAAAAAACTTTAACGAACAAACTGTTTTTAGGGGTGGTATAAAGATAATGTTGGCTCTCTCTTCACTGTGATTAAGAGATCAGAACCAAGATAGAGGATTATATGCTCTCTGCCAACAGTCACTCTCACCTTAACTGGGGGAAAGGCTGTAGCTCCGTGGTAGAGCATATGCCTTGCATGAACATCCTAGGTTCCAGCCTGAAACCCTCAAGAGCTGCTCCCAGTCGTGGTGGACAATACTGAGCATGATGGACAAGTGGCCTGACTCAGCATAAGGCAGTTTCCTATGTTCTTAAATAGACTTATGCATTTTGGACTTTAACAACAACAACAACTGTTTTTAATATTCAGTTGGAAGCCGCCCAGAGTGGCTGCAGAAACCCAGCCAGATGGGCGGAGTATAAATAATAATTTGTTGTTGTTGTTGTTGTTGTTGTTGTTGTTACAACAACAACATTCCTGTTTAAGTTGTGTTTTCAGAACCTTGTTAAACATGTACCCTGGTTTGCCTTACCTTAACTGGGGTTAATGTAGGTGTTGATGTAATGCATAATCACAGTTAATATGGGATGGATAAATTTCCTCTGGAGAAGGAAATGGTTAAGTAATTACAAAAGGTATTCAGGAATACACTTAAACTTGGTGTGCCTATAGAGCACCTGCACATGTTAGCATAGTAAAGGCCTTTTTAAAGGTGCATGCGAATATTGCAGGCAACGCTTGGTCAGTTCTTTTCCAGTTTTCTCTAACTGGCCATCTAGCAAGACCACTTGTCTTCAGAGTTGTACAGCTGTACCTTGGTTGACAAACGCCTTAGCAGTTGAATGTTTTGGCTCCTAAATGCTGCAAACCCAGAAGTGAGTGTTCCAGTTTGCAAACCTTCTTTTGGAAGCCAAATGTCTGGTGGGGCTTCCACAGCTTCCGATTGGCTGCAGGAAGCTCCTGCAGCCAATGGGAAGCCGCGCCTTGGAAGTTGAATGTTTTGGAAGTCAAACAGACTTCCGGAACGGATTCTGCTCAGCATCCAAGGTACGACTGTAATCACATACACCTCATATTTTAAATACCCTTTCTCTTTTAACCATTTGGTGGAGGAACTCTCAACTGTCATGAAATAAAACTGAAAAATGAAAATACTTACTGCTGTATTTTGTAATTATATTAATGTAAGCAGATGACACAGTCCAAACATGCATTCATAACATGACCTGTCTTGTCTAAAATTGATGAAGAAAGTTAATATATTCATCAAAGTAATGCGTATTTTTGAGATGAACTAATTCTAATAGATCTTGTGGAGAACTTTCCTACAGTAAGGAGACCAAATCTGGAATCCAAAACCAGTTCTGGCCAATGTGTGTTCACTATAGCAGTACCCTCACAAACAAATTAAACTACCATAAGCACATTTAAAATGAGTTACTGACTACTATGAGAGCAAATCTGTAATCCCTAACAAATTTATATGATGATTTACTTACTTGAAAATAAATCCCTTTGGTTGCCGATCAGAAGGTCGGTGGTTCGAATCCCCGCAACGGGGTGAGCTCCCATTGCTTGGTCCCTGCTCCTGGCAACCTAGCAGTTCGAAAGCACGAAGTGCAAGTAGATAAATAGGTACCACTCCGGCAGGAGGGTAAATGGCATTTCCATGTGCTGCTCTGGTTCGCCAGAAGTGGCTTAGTCATGCTGGCCACATGACCCAGAAGCTGTACGCCGGCTCCCTCGTCCAGTAAAGCGAGATGAGCGCCACAACCCCAGTGTCGTCCGTGACTGGACCTAATCGTCAGGGGTCCCTTTACCTTTACCTTTTTACCACATGACGTTAGCTCTTGAAGGTATAAAATAAAAGTGCATAATAAGTTTCTGTATCTGCTGCACTCTTGAAATAACTTTGCTGAAGTGACAGTCCAGGGTTTTTTAATTCACACAGGGAGCAAATTATAGTTGCCTTTGTCTAGTCCTTTTCTCTTTGCAGAATTTACCAAGTATAACATATTTTAACTGGTTGCCAAGAAGAACTGAATAAAATAATTAATTCTCCTTGGTGGCAAACAATTTATAAGAAGCTGATTACAAGGGGTGGGGGAATACCAAGCTTGAGTGAAACTGTGTGTGGTGCAATCAAAATGAACTTCATTTGCAGTTTCTTAAATCCAAGACAGGTTTCCTCTCTGTCTGCTACAAGGGATTGCAACAGGGAAACAGACTAGAAGGTTAAGAAATTTCCTGCCTATTGCTGTGCTGGGTGTGTCCTCTCCCTTAGATTTTCTGCTTTAGGTTTTATATATATTTTACCTTGACAAGTAAACTATTAGGACAGGTTTGCATATAGCATTACCTAGAGAGGAAAAGACAGTAGATCTGCTTGAACTCTACACACTTCTAGGATCACCACACTCACAGCCAAGTGAACCACCAAATCCAGAGCTTTCCAAACCGTGTGTCGCGACACATGTGTCAGCTGCAGTGTCTAGGTCTGTCACACAAATTCTCCCTACGCTCCTGCTGGGGTGGGAAAAGGTTAGTTTAACCTCCAGTTTGCTAGTAAAACTGAATTTCTGTGTCACGAAATGATGCATGTCTAAAAACAGTGTGTCACCAACAAGAAAAGTTTTGAAAGCTCTGACCTAATCTAAGCTTCACGTATAAACTTTATGGCCAGCTTGCTTTCCGCATACAAAAGGTTGGAAGCCTTCCACTTCCCCTATACTAGAGTTCCCACTTACTTTCCAAGGCTTCCCTATTGCTCACATGTGTATTGCAAGACAAAATAATTTTGCAGAAGACATCATCCAAACACAATTATGGTGCCTGAAACTCCTCTTATCTCCTTCCCACAACCCATGTTCTGGAAGACGAAACCACTTTCTCTAAATTGTCTCTACTTAAACCTTGACTTTTAATGAGAAACATTGCCACAGCAGCTACATATTCATATTCATTCTCATCTGTCTGTCTGTCTCTATCTCTCAGATTTAAAGAGCCACAGTCCCCCTTTAAAGACAGAAGGGAGAGAAAAAGAGCAGGTGGGGTGGTCATTCTGAGAGCACGCTCTCTATTTCTCTTAATAGAAAGACTGGCAAGAGTGGCCTCACCTACACAGGTGAAAGAGAATTGGCAACAGTTCAAAGCCCACAATACCCAACCAATAGCAGTAAAATATCAAGAGGCAAAAGAATGTACAAAAGCCACTTACTAGGACATTAAAAAGCAGACAAAACAGAAGAGATTCCACCCACTACTCTTATCTCAGTCTCCAAGGTATCTACAAACAAAAGACCATGCACTTTCCCCTTTTTTAAACAAAAGGTTGATGGGTAATCACAGCAATAGACTTATTTCAGACAACTTTGCCAAGCCTTGAGACTATCAGAAAAGCCCTTTAACTTTCCAGCACTGGTGTTACCCTCTCCCAAAGACTGTATCTGGAGCAGAGCTCTTACTGATGACAGGTAGGGGAAAAGGAGAAAGTAGATGTGTTTCTGAGATATGCAAAGCAGCTCAGCCCCTCCTGAGATACAAGCTATGAAAGCCTTTAAAGGTACTAAAATAACACCTTGGCTTAAGTCTGGAAATTCTCTGGCACAGTCTGCACATAATGGCAAACCACAGTTAATTGTTTAGCTTGGAATGGGGAGACTGATCCTCCTTGTAAAACTGTAGGTGAAAAACAAAGTAGAATAAATCAGTTGTGATTCCTGGGTTAGCTTATGTCTGAATTGTCATGGTTTGTTTTGCTCAAACCATGGCTGGTAAGCCCAAAACAAACTTTGCTTGGCTTTATATTATGTTTTGCATGGAGCAAAGCAAACCATCACCCCTGGTTCCGACATAATGCTGAGTCTCGGGTTGTGGTTTGCTGCTCCCACCCACACTGGGGAGGAGTAAAAAGGGAGCTAACTCTATTCACCATGGCTTACCATGGCATGCAAACAGGGATGGGTGAATCTTTCGATTTTGGTTTCACAGTTTCTCATATTTCCAATCTTCAGTTTTCCATATGCTTGTGTCATTGTTTTTAATAAAGTTATCATGAAAATTCATTGCCATTGTAGTGCAAATTCTCCTAATATATACATTTTTGTATGCAGTTTTGACTAATATACAAAATTCTGCAAAGCAAATTTCAGTAATATAATGCAATTTTTCTGTTATTTTCACCAACGTATGCATTTTTATGCACAGTTTACCTTAGTGTGTGCATTTTTTAACTTATTTGTGTGGAGAACTGTACTGCAAAATTCAGAGAAGTGTGTTTTGGTTTGCATAGCACAGGCACCCCCAAACTGCAGCCCTCCAGATGTTTTGGCCTACAACTTCCATGATCCCTAGCTAAGAGGACCAGTGGTCGGGGAAGATGGGCATTGTAGTCCAAAACATCTGGAGGGCCAAAGTTTGAGGATGCCTGGCATAGCATTTTAGAAAGTGTGAATTACGCATATTCTCCTTTAAATGTGAACTGAAGTGAATTCTTCTCTCATCCATAAATGCAAATGCTGTCACTGGGCAAGAAGCTATGCAACAACTGTTTCCAGACTGTTTTTAAGGACAGCCCCATATAAAAGTGCATTGTAGTAATAAGAGATAAAGGTGCAGCTAGGCAAGTGACCCTCTATATAAAGCAGCACAGAATTGCACAAGGAATGCAGAGAAGTGCAGCTGCACACTGAGCAGCCACTGCTGCTTCTGAACACATCTGCCATAACACCACTGACCTATAAGTGAACTTTCATAGGTCTGCTACTCAAGATTAGAAATGCAAATATGTCCTTAAGTACCAGAGATAGAGGCACTTAGATCTCCAACTATTTAGCACACATCCAAGTCAATGGAATGTCCCCCAAAAAGATAAAAGTATCTTATCAGCCTTTACTCTAATAAAACCAGAGATTGCTTTACATTCTTAAGACTACAAAAAAGGTTAAGGAAAGGAAAATCCTGTTTTAAGACCTGTGAAGAAACATGGCATTGCTCAATTGCTGAGCAATACTCATATCTAAACTCCAGGCAGCATGATGCGTTTTTCTTCTGATATGCACTTGCAATCGCTACTGAAATGGACTCAAATTGTGCACATGCACTACGTTATAATACAGACCACTAATGAATTTTAAACCATTACAAGAGCCATTTATAAGATCACCCAAGCTGCTCAGATAGCTTTCAGCTCAGCTGATGTGTGCCTTTGTGGTTTTGTAAAATTCTAATGTGGAATGTATTCCTGCAGACATTTACTCAGATGTAACTGAATTTACATCGCACTTATACTATTGAATAGTACGTGTAAAAGCCACATCAACAGGAAATTTTACATATCTGGGAACATTCTCTATGCTGTATCAAAGAAAATTGCAATGCTCCACTGTAAAAATCAGAGAAGCAAATGCTACCACTTTTGTATTTTCTTGGCTCATAAAAAATAGCAAAGATAAGCTTTTGCAAGACCAATGCAATTTATGGTGTAGCTGAAAAGGCATAGGAGATAAAAATTTGCCTTGAGCTACATCTGAAAGCTATGTACGTAAAGAAATGTGAGGGCTCACTTAGAAAAGCACAAACAAAACAGAGTTTTATAACAACCTAAAAGACTAGTAAATACATTGGCAATTTAAAGCCCAGCAGACATACACACAGGTACAGAGGAGAGAAACTGAAACTAGTGGGGCCAAAAGATCATGAAATGGGGTAACCATGGTTGTCCATATCAGAATGGCATCGCTCTCTGGAGCACCTAGGCAGGTGACTCAGAGAACAGAAATTCATGGCAAAAACATTTCAATTTTCTTCAGAGGCTCCCTGAATGCATGAATAATTCTGATCCCACAGAGCAGTAATACTCCTAGACTAGGCTTCCTGACTATCGGGTGACTATCATATCTACTACTGTGGGCAAGAATCCCGTAAAAGAAATGGAGTGGCCCTTATAGTCAACAAAAGAGTGGCAAAAGCTGTAATGGGATGCAATCTCAAAAATGACAGAATGATCTCGATACGAATCCAAGGCAGACGTTTTAACATCACAGTAATCCAAGTTTATGCACCAACTACCGGTGCTGAAGAAAGTGAAATTGACCAGTTCTATGAAGACTTACAACACCTTCTAGAAATGACACCAAAGAAGGATGTTCTTCTCATTACAGGGGATTGGAATGCTAAAGTAGGGAATCAAGAGATAAAAGGAACAACTGGCAAGTTTGGCCTTGGAGTTCAAAATGAAGCAGGGCAAAGGCTAATAGAGTTCTGTCAAGAGAACAAGCTGGTCATCACAAACACTCTTTTCCAACAACACAAGAGACGACTCTACACATGGATATCACCAAATGGGCAGCATCGGAATCAGATTGATTATATTCTCTGCAGCCAAAGATGGAGAAGCTCTATACAGTCAGCAAAAACAAGACCTGGAGCTGACTGTAACTCAGATCATCAGCTTCTTATAGCAAAATTCCAGCTTAAACTGAAGAAAGTAGGAAAAACCACTGGGCCAGTAAGATACAATCTAAATCAAATCCCTTATGAATACACAGTGGAAGTGAGGAACAGGTTTAAGGATTTAGATTTGGTGGACAGAATGCCTGAAGAACTATGGATGGAGGCTCGTAACATTATACAGGAGGCAGCAACGAAAACCATCCCAAGGAAAAGGAAATGCAAGAAAGCAAAATGGCTGTCCAACGAGGCCTTACAAATAGCGGAGGAGAGGAGGCAAGCAAAAATGCAAGGGAGATAGGGAAAGATACAGGAAACTGAATGCAGATTTCCAAAAAATAGCAAGGAGAGACAAGAGGGTCTTCTTAAATGAGCAATGCAAAGAAATAGAGGAAAACAATAGAATGGGGAAAACCAGAGATCTGTTCAAGAAAATTGGAGATATGAAAGGAACATTTCGTACAAAGATTACCATAATAAAGGACAAAAGTGGTAAGGACCTAACAGAAGCAGAAGACATCAAGAAGAGGTGGCAAGAATACACAGAGGAATTATACCAGAAAGATATGGAGGTCTCGTACACCTCAGGTAGTGTGGTTGCTGACCTTGAGCCAGACATCTTGGAGAGTGAAGTCAAATGGGCCTTAGAAAGCATTGCTAATAACAAGGCCAGTGGAAGTGATGATATTCCAGCTGAACTATTTAAAATTTTAAAAGATGATGCTGTTAAGGTGCTACACCCAATATGCCAGCAAGTTTGGAAAACTCAGCAGTGGCCAGAGGATTGGAGAAGATCAGTCTACATCCCAATTCCAAAGAAGGGCAGTGCCAAAGAATGCTCCAACTTCCGCACAATTGCCCTCATTTCACACGCTAGCAAGGTTATGCTTAAAATTCTACAAGGCAGGCTTAGGCAGTATGTGGACACAGAACTCCCAGAAGTGCAAGCTGGATTTCGAAGGGGCAGAGGAACCAGAGACCAAATAGCAAACATGCGCTGGATTATGGAGAAAGCTAGAGAGTTCCAGAAAAACGTCTACTTCTGCTTCATTGACTATGCAAAAGCCTTTGACTGTGTCGACCACAGCAAACTATGGCAAGTTCTTAAAGAAATGGGAGTGCCTGATCACCTCATCTGTCTCCTGAGAAATCTCTATGTGGGACAAGAAGCTACAGTTAGAACTGGATATGGAACAACTGATTGGTTCAAAATTGGGAAAGGAGTACGACAAGGTTGTATATTGTCTCCCTGCTTATTTAACTTATATGCAGAATTCATCATGCGAAAGGCTGGACTAGATGAATCCCAAGCCGGAATTAAGATTGCCGGAAGAAATATCAACAACCTCAGATATGCAGATGACACAACCTTGATGGCAGAAAGTGAGGAGGAATTAAAGAACCTTTTAATGAGGGTGAAAGAGGAGAGCGCAAAATATGGTCTGAAGCTCAACATCAAAAAAACCAAGATCATGGCCACTGGTCCCATCACCTCCTGGCAAATAGAAGGGGAAGAAATGGAGGCAGTGAGAGATTTTACTTTCTTGGGCTCCTTGATCACTGCAGATGGTGAGAGCAGTCACGAAATTAAAAGACGCCTGCTTCTTGGGAGAAAAGCAATGACAAACCTAGACAGCATCTTAAAAAGCAGAGACATCACCTTGCCTACAAAGGTCCGTATAGTTAAAGCTATGGTTTTCCCAGTAGTGATGTATGGAAGTGAGAGCTGGACCATAAAGAAGTCTGATCGCCGAAGAATTGATGCTTTTGAATTATGGTGCTGGAGGAGACTCTTGAGAATCCCATGGACTGCAAGAAGATCAAATCTTTCCATTCTTAAGGAAATCAGCCCTGAGTGCTCACTGGAAGGACAGATCGTGAAGCTGAGGCTCCAATACTTTGGCCACCTCATGAGAAGAGAAGAATCCTTGGAAAAGACCTTGATGTTGGGAAAGATTGAGGGCACTAGGAGAAGGGGGCGACAGAAGACGAGATGGTTGGACAGTGTTCTCGAAGCTACGAACATGAGTTTGACCAAACTGCGGGAGGCAGTGGAAGACAGGAGTGCCTGGCGTGCTATGGTCCATGGGGTCACGAAGAGTCGGACACGACTAAACGACTAAACAACAACAACAACAACAACAAGGCTTCCTGAGGACCAGTCATACTGTCCCAACAACTTCTGCAGAACTCAGTGACCAAGTGTTCCATCTGCAGAGCAAGAAACTCTATTAGTAATGTTTAGTAAACATGTGAACAGATGCCAAAGATGCAACAATATACATATCTAGGCTGAAACCTGGTGTATTACTTAAAACTGAAGTAATCTAAAAGCTTTCTCTAAATGCGCACAAAGCAGAGTAGACATTGCAGGACTTTGGACTAGATGATCCCTACCAACTCTGCAATCCTGTGGTCCTGTACTTGAGAATTGTGTATAATGTGCCCCTTCTCAAAGGCACCAAAGATCTCCTAGGTGGAGGCAGCCCTGTTAACAGGGTTGGAAAGTTCTTGCTTTCTTATTGGTTTATTTTCGTTCTTGTTTTTATTATGTTTTGTTTTTGTATTTTTATGTTGTGAACCACAATGAGATCTATAGATGAAGGGTGATATACAAATAAAATAAATAAATAAATCCATGATTCTATACTGGGAAACAAACTCACAGTAACGCCAAATCAAAATCTATCAAAGCTGTAGTTTTTAGACCTGCAGAACAGAAACCTATAAACAATGTTGTAACTGTTTCACCTGTAATGTCATCACAGGTCATTTCTTATGATAAGATTCATGATTTGATTTGATTTTTAGATTTGTACAGCAGTTTGTATATGAAAATTCAATCAAACCACAAAAGGCTGCTTATCTAAGGAAATTAATTTTTGCACCCGTTAGACATGTTTACTCAGCTTCATTTCAACTTATGCCCACAGAATATTGGACTGATAAATTCTTTAATAGGCCAACCAATGACCATCTTTGTGTGTGTAAATCAGGCCAGAACAAAGACACTGCACAGCATATCCTGTATAGCTAGGGATAATAATAATAATAATAATAATAATAATAATAATAATACTACTAATAATAATAATAATAATAATTTATTTACCCGCCACCCATCTGGCCGGGTTCCCCCAGCCACTCTGGGTGGCTTCCAACAAAATATTAAAATACAGAAATCCATCAAACATTAAAAGCTTCCCTAAACAGGGCTGCCTTGAGATGCCTTCTAAAGGTCTGGTAATTGTTGTTCTCTTTGACCTCTGGTGGGAGGGCATTCCACAGGGTGGGATATATTTCTTTATTCAATACAGAATTTTCTGGAAGGTTAATCAGATTATTTCAAAATTAGATAGTTACTGGTTGATGCAGACAGCTTTGTTACCTATAAGGTCCCATTATATGTGCTAGCAGCAAGAAAAATCACAGGATGCTTTTTTGACCTAAAACAGTATACAGTAAGCTCCTAAGAGGAGTCCTTCTTTTCATCTAAATGATTTGAGGAACTTTTTGATTATAAGCTTTAATAATTTGAAATTCTGATAATGTATTGTTGCATGCCACCCCAGTCTCTGAGTGGTGTGAGACTCCAGGGGTTCTAGGCACATACCCAGGATTTGTGTTTCCTTTTGGAACGAGGCCCAGTGGAGACTGTGGTGTCTTTAGGATACAGTGGAACCTAAGTTGTTAAATGTCTCTGTTGACGCACGTTTCGGCTTTCAAACATCAAAAACCCAGAAGTACTTGCTTCGGTTTTCGAATGATTTTTGGAAGCCGAACATGCCTCACGGCTTCCGTTTTGAGTTTCCCTATTGTATTGAGGCTTCCGCTTTCAGTTTTTTGTTTTCGGAAGTCAAACGGTCTTCCGGAATGGATTACATTCGAAAACAGAGGTTTCCCTGTATATGGTCTATTTACACACTTATGCAACTTGAGCCTGTGATGGAGGTGTTCACAGCAAAATCACCCCCAAAAGAGTTTTGTTTATTCCATAGGTGCAGCCTTGGATTCAAACAGAAATCAAACCTTGCTTTCAAAAATTGCTCTGACTCCCTCCCCAACTTGCTGCTTTTCTTCTAGGTCACATCACTGCCAAACTCTGTTCTCCACTCCGGCTTTTTCTGTAGAGGGAGGGCCCTCCACCCATTTGCCATCTTGCAACAAGTACCTTAATTCCACCTCATCTCACCAGGAAGTTACCTTGGCTATTTCAGGAATTAGAAGGCTTGATAAGCTTTTAACACTTGCTGGATCAAGGGATTAGGGGGGTCTGGCACCCACCCACCCAAAAAAGCCTCACAACAGTATGTTTTAACTTTCTCTTCTGATTGTTTGTTTTAGTGATTTATATTGTAATAGCCATTGGCTACTAAGTATAAGACACTGACTTACTGAATGAGAATAGGGATATCACCCTCAAAAGCTGCTGAAGCTGCTGCCTGCAAGAAAGAGTGGGCAGCAATAACCCCATTAGTAGGTATTTCACTAACACCTTATGGGCTAAGAGTATGTGTTCTTTAATCCATATGGATTTGGACATCTTACTTTCTCTAGCCTCTGACCTTTATACTCTTCCATGCAATCTAAATAGAAGCACAGTGCAACCCACACCCATAGTGCACCACATACTTCTAGCTTGTGTTGGCTCTGTTCCCCAGGATCACAGAATCATAGAATCCTAGAGCTGGAGGGGACCCAAGGGTCATCTAGTCCAACCCCTGCAATGCAGGAATCTCAGCTAAAGCATCCATGACAGATGGCCATCCAACCTCTGCTTAGAAACCCCTAAGGAAGAAGAGTCCACCACCTCTTGTGGGGGTCTGTTCCACTGTTGAACAGGCTTGGGGCAAAAGAACAGCAGAGAAATCTAGAATCTATAGATCAAGGAATTCTTTAGGAACCAAGGAGAAATATGGTTGCGGGCCTATATCTTTCACGTTGAAGACACATGATTTTGGGCCCACTAACAACACTCTCAGCCCCGAGTCTCTGTGGGCTGGTGTTATGGCCACTAAAAAAGCTATCTAAATGTGAGCAAAATAGGAGAAAAGGTGACCACTTATTCAAAGGGCTTGGAGCTATGGCGTTTGGCTCCTAGAATCACCAATATGGCCCAACATTATGGCTAACTAGGTAGAGTCAGTTTACGAGTCAAGGTCACCCTACCCCTTGGTGAAGTAATTGGGAATGGTCCTGCCTACATGCTCCAGAAGGAGGCATCATCCTGAGGATTAGGAATGCCCTCTGTGAACCTTTGGAGAAGATAATATTAGCAAAGTGTTGTGAATGTGTTCTTGCATGAATTTGAGCTGTACATAAATGTTACAGACCCACCACTATCCAATACATTTCCTGGCTTTGGGGGTTTATTGTTGACTTCCTGCCCCCTTTGTGCACATATGTGGACATGTATTTGCCAACTTGAGGATACACTTCATGCTTCTCATAAAAGCTTGACACTAAATCTGCTTATCTTCTAGGTAGCCACAAGACCTTAGCTATTATTTTTTTCCAGCACATATGCCATCTCGGGGTTAGCGCCTATCCTTATGTAGCCAAAACAGCACCACCTACTCACAAAAGAGAATTGTCAGCAGGCTCAGGTGACTGCTGAGCTTTGCGGTACAAAAAAAGGGAGGGAATACCACCCCACCCCCCAAATAAATAAAACAAGATGATGGATAGAAGGAGTGCAAGAATCTAAGTCAAACAAAGCCATGACCTGAGTCTCAGTCAGAGCTCATTACATGGCCATAGACTCTACTGACAGCCAACATGATCTTGGTCTTCAGGGGTTCCTTAGCTGGGACAGTTTTCCCACTCTGGACACCTTCAAGGGTCCCAGCCATCCTTCCAGTGGTGAAGTCAGAATGCAGAAACACATCCTCACCACAGCAATATTTTGTTGTACAGGTTCACTTATACTTTTACAAAGTGACTACTTCAAGAGGTGAGGTAACTATGGGACTATTAAAACAAATGATGGTACTATTAAAACAAAAACAAAAAAAGTCAACGAAATATTATCTAGTTTGTTGTTAGGAGAAGCAGTAATTTCAAATCCAATAGTTACCGTAAGTTGTCAAGGGAGTATGACTCCTATTCCTACCCCTCGTTACTGCCACCTCATCTACATTCTGCAGAATACCACGAACTATGGCATCCTTCACATCAATATGCCTCTTTCAAAACATGGAGCCACAACATAGTTGGGCAATTTGTAAACCCCGCCTGTAATATTGAAGTAGCTCTCTCTCTCTGTCTCTCTCTCTCTCTATATATATATATGTATATGTATATTACTACAATTCCTAAAAGTCTATATGGTGTAATAAAAGAGCCTGGGCATCAGAGCTTTTGAGGAAGAAGCCACTGACAGGGCCTGTTGCAATGTATGTGTCTGAACCCACATGCCTGTCTCCAGACAGTGCCAAGGGTTGGTATTTTCTAAGGCACCAAGACCTGCCAAATGCCAACCATTGCAACAGTACAGTCATTTTCACTTTGCATGGTGGAGCACCTGAGGTCAGAGGGGAAATTCTGTTTCCACTCCTCATATACAACACATGAAGTAGATCTACTGAGGAGGCTTTATCCAAATCCAAGCTATGGCAGTGCACAGTGCTATTTTTCTAGAAAAGGAGGTGCCAGAACTCACCATGAACACCTCCCTCATACTCTTTAATGGCAATAGCACCGACCTGAGAGATGCTGGAACTGAGTTCCAGTGAGTTCTGGTGGGGGGGGGGACTCTGAAGGTGCATAAGAAGAGGTGGCATATTTCTGACAGCAGTGGCTGTTATTGAGGGCCAAACAAGAAACCTCCGGAGGCTTAACTGAGCTTCTAGGCATACAGTAAAATTAAAACCCACAAAAGACAATTTTAATAAGCAACGGTAGTATAGTCTTGGTTTAAATAATCCTGCTGTTGTACTGCCTTGTACTGTACTTTGAAATCCTCGTTACACTGTAAAATTGTAAGTTCCTTTCTAGAATACTGTTCTTCCTAAGGCTATGTTTCTATTAATAAGGTAATGCTGCTATGTTTGACTTTAAAAAAAGACCTTCCTGGAATAATCTGCAAATGAAATGTACATGCCTCAGTATTCCTATTTTTTAATAAGACTACTCAGTTAAGACAGCTTCAATGCTTATTCCCTATTGTGGTCCCGTGGTCTGTGTGCACTTGATAATGGTTTTATTACGAAACTGTCTTAGAGGTTTAATAGTTCTGTAACTAGAAAAATGCCTTTTTAATGTGATGCCTTTTCAAAAAATACAGAGAGCATTCAGGACTCTCTCTACACTGCTGCAGAGGCAAATCAGCCTCAGGGCAGTAATCAGACCTCATGATTAATGCCCCTTCACCCTCCTGACTTAATCACTTAGAGCTATCACTGTGGAGGGCTTGATTTTGTAACAGACCTCTCTGCCAATCGGAGAGTACAGCAGAGGCTTAAAGGATTATGCTGTGTATGTATGTGTTGGGGGAGGTCACGTGAATACATAGAGTTCAGTGCCACTAACAACAGTGATGCGGTGGAGTCAGCGTTCCTCTCCTAAGCTCAGCTATTGTTTACCCTTTACAGAAATGAGACACTGGAGCTTTTGCTGAACTTACTCTGAGAAAGTTCCAATTTGAGAAGCAAAATGTTTCTGCCTGCTGTCAAGAAGACTACATACTTCACTCTGAGGCAAGGTAGTGCATGCCAGGTGAGTGTTCAGCTACGTTGCTTTGTAGCTTGCTCTTTAAAACAAAGGGAATTAAAGGGTGTTGTCTTTGCTATAATACAGGCAAACAGTTAATAGAACTTCTGCATCAGAAGGCGATAAGCACCTGTAAGACGATTCATAATTTAAAAGAAAAGGTAATCTGTTAGGAAATTGTGTATGTAGCTATCTTGTTTCAATACTATGGATCTTATATCTAATTAAACTTCATCTAACCTTAGATCAACTTTCTTTACTGCAATTTTTCTAGAAATATGCATTGTATACATTAAAATTGATCAGTACCTTTAATACTTTCTATTTTGTCATTCATAAAATACAAGGTTATACCAACAGATTTAAGGAAGAAATATAATGGTACGCAAAATATTACAAAGCTGTGATTTTACATTTTATGTTGCAATAAGTTAAGAGTCAGCAATCCAGCTGCATTTTTATTAAGTCATTAGAAGAGATGGTTAACAAAAGATGAAACTTCATTAGATTGTAACAGACTTGGATTGGTATTTTAATGCTAACATAGATTCAAAAGAACTTTTAATCCTGTTTTGCAATATATATGAATGATAGACTCAGATATGAAGTATTCATTTAAGTCTGGTATCTGCATGTCTACTGTAGTATTAAGCAACTCAAAAGAAGTATTGGCTGAAACAACTAAGTCTTGTAGCACCTTAAATATTAATTTTAAGTCAACTAATAAATTAATCCTGCATTGCAGGGGATGGACTAGATGACCCTCATCTAGTCCAACTCTACAGTTCTATGATTCTACGACTCTAGTCCACAAAACATTATACCATAATTAAATTTTTTGTCTTTAAGGTGATACAAAGCCAGCTTTGTGATTTTTGGTATAGCACTCTCCCCAGAAGCAGTTTGAGCTAAGCAATTAATAATAGAACCTTAGATCCTCCAAATAAATCATTAAAAAGCTAGAGACAAAATTACAAAAAATGTTTTGAATACCTGCTCATTAGTTTCCAACTGAAATATACAGAAATATTATCTAACTGACTTCAGGAGTCAAAGAGGAACTAAAACATTTGTGTATGTTTAAATGTGGGTATGAATAGTCTTACTGGTAAACATTATATGATTGTTGGTTGAAATAATGATCATTAGCAGAAAATCAATTGTGTCTGAAACAAGCAGCTCTTTTCTAAAAGAAAAATGTGCCTGACAGGAGCCATGCCCACCTGCAGAACTAGTTTACAAATGAAGCCCTTTTGTAAAGGAAAATTTGGAATTTAGCAACTACTGCAAACCAACAATACCATACCTCTTTTGCAGGTAAAATTCCACACACCTCTTAATGGAGGAATATAGGTTTATGTAAATCTGACAGCTTAAGCATCAATATCAACCTAATTTATATATCTATCATAGTATACATCCTAATTACACCACAACCATCCTGTGAGGACCAAAAGCTATAACAAATTTATTTATTATATTAATTCAAAGCTTGAAAGCGACTGGATTTTGGGAGTTAACCCACTGAGTACTATTTAATCTCAGGTGCATGGAAAGCAATACTTAAATATCTAAGTTTCTGCACACTGCCCAGAAGCCACATAAATATTTCCCCATTATGTAAATATTATATATAAAAAATACTAAGATTATGCTTTAATGAAAAGAGCATATTCCCATCAGGGGAATATTCCACATCAGGGGGAAAGGTGGGGTATAATGATGATGATGATAACAATAATAATAATAGTGCAAAGTAGACAAAGAACATTTATGCAACTAGTGAAATAACATGTGGGCATAAATTACAAAGGACTTCAGTTAAACCGACAGTAGAAAAGAAGATGCACAATAAATTTCAAGTAATAATTATAAATACACAGATAACATTAACAAGAGACTTACTGAAAAAGAAAATGGTTAATACTGGATGATTAACTTCACCAACTGTTCCTGCTTCAAGGATCTAACATTTAGAAACATTTCAATCAGCTTCCCAGTAAGGTTGCAACCCATCCCTAGAAAAATGTGATTTGTCCTTTATTGAACAATCAAACGGGACACCTTTTTCATGTATTCCAGCTCATCCTCCTTCTCATCCTCAAAACTGCATGGGCAGATGGTGGGTCCAGTGAGAGGAGTGAGAGCCTGAGCAGGAGTTTGTGCGGGCAGAGGATGGGTCCAGGAGGAGGAGAGCAATGAGTGAGAGTGAGAGAATTATTGCAGGACATGGGCAGAGGGTGGGGCCAGGAGGAGGCATTTTGAGTTTTTGCGTGGGTAGGGGATGGGTCACGGAACATGAAAGATGGGGTTTGCTGTGCACAGGCCTGCTATGGTGGAGTCTCAGGTTTTGTGTAGACGGGGAGGGGGTAGGCATGTCAGAGAGCAAGAGAGGAGGGTTGCAGGGCCCTGATCCAGTGTGGGTAGAGAAATTTTTTGTGTGGGCAGAGGGGATGGGATGAGTCAGACACTGGGGGGGGGGGGCTTGCACGGTCCTGATGGCGAATGGGGGAAAAGCGTTTTTGCATGGGCAGAGGCAAGTGCATCAAAGATGGAGATTCAGAGACTCAGCGTCAGAGAGTGAAGAGGGCTTGCATGGGCCTGGTCTGTCCATCCGGTGGAGAGCAGGGGGATTGGGTACAATAGTTTTTGCATGGGCAGAGGTGGGTGGGATGGAGAGTGGTAGGGTTTTTTTTTAATTGAATAAACCACTGTAACCCCTGTGTGCTATTGCAATGGATTGCTTTGAAGTCATTTCTACACCAGGTAATTTGTAACCCCCAAATTCCCCACCACAGCATGTCCCATATTTTGCTGACCTGTCCTTTATTTTGCCCGACCAAAGGTGACAACCCTACTTCCCAGTTATGTTGCTATTGTCTGCACCCTTAGAAATAATGAACAAAAATAGTTGCTAGGAAAACTGCACTCTAATTCACTGTCAAAAGTTACTAAAGGTGTAGCCTAGTAAATATAATAGGAAGAAATGTTCAGTAAAATCAATGAAACTAACTTCCATTTACACACTTTAATAATTTACACACTTAAGGCTACCAACTCAGCTAGGGATTAAGTAAAGATAGTATGGTTTGATTGGGAATTAGCAAGCTTCCTAGTAATTTCAGCCACGATGTAGCCCAGGCACCCCCAAACTTCGGCCCTCCAGATGTTTTGGACTACAATTCCCATCATCCCTGACCACTGGTCCTCTAAGCTAGGGATCATGGGAGTTGTAGGCCAAAACATCTGGAGGGCCGCAGTTTGGGGGTGCCTGATGTAGCCACCTTGAACATTCAAGACCAGAAATGCAAACCAAAGCAACCATCCTTATTATGAACACCAACGGGAGAAAATATCCTGTTTCAATGCATTTCCTGGAAATATTTATGCATTACCAGTCCTGGCATTCTGGGACCACAGAATATGAGCCCATTTCTCAACAGGAAACTCCGCTGCAGCCAGCATAATGCACTGCTGATAAGTCACTAGGTCGACTTTCACTTGTTTTATTGACAGGAAGTAGCACAGCATAATGGTTTCCAGGAGAAGCACCATCTGTGCCGCCTGTGAATCTTTTCCAACTGGCAAAAGAATATCTATGGAAAATGTTCCCATGATGCCAAGTTTCACTTCTTTCCCCACTCACAAAGTCTAAACTCACAAAGTTTCAACAAATGGAGTTTGGGTTAGTAAATGAACTGTTGTTTCTGTTGTGCCAAATTCAGTGAGGCAGATTCAGTTCTGAAATAACAGCCAAGCTGCAATAAAATCAACAGTACCATCATTTCTCACACTGAAACTAATGTGGCCAATTTGGGAGATCTGAATTGCCTTGGAACTATGATTTGTGTCAGCATACATCTCAAGTGAACCACGTCAGATCTCACCAGATTTCATGTATGCAGTACATCTATTTTCATGTAAAAACACACTGATTCCCGGACCGTCTGTGGGCTGGATTCAGAAGGCGACTGGGCCAGATCTGGCCCCCAGACCTAGTTTGCCTACCCATGACCTGGCTTTGCCCTTCTTCCCAAGAACCCTTGGTCCAAGCAACTCCTCCCCACGGATCTGCTCACCCCACCCCTTATCCATACCGGTACCTCTTTTTTCAAAAGGACCACATTCTTCCTGTTTGACACCACACCTCCTGTAACCTCCCCCTCCTAACTCTTGGTATTTCTTCTGCTAAATAACACACAGATGGGAGGGGGATGAACAGCAGCTGCATGGTCAATTGTTCTTTAATGGCCCAGTACTTAATTCTCCTTGTGTTCTCAATGGCATTGCTATCAGTGATTTCCTGAACAGGAGAACTGGTTCAGCCTGTATTATTCACTGGTCTGGCATGTTCCTTTCATTACTCCAAACATTATCTAAATTCTACCATTTATTAATTTCTAACATTCACTAATTCTAGAAGTTATAGGTTGTCCCCCCCCCAAAACCCTGTTACTGTAACAGTATATTTTCTGAATAGTTTTCCAATCTGAAGAAAGATAAAAGCATTCCTTGCATCTATCTTCCACTACCTTTGTAATGTATATGACGGTTCATAGAATCATAGAATTAGGCCTACCTAATTAAGGAGCAGTGGAAGATGCACAAAGAGATTAAAGAGATCAACAACCAGGAAAAGGTGATTTCAAATGTTAACAGCAAATTACACCAAATTTACCTGCCAAGATCGGACTAGGAGATAATGGGAACTACGTCAAAGTGCAAGTAGATAAATAGGTACCGCTCTGGCAGGAAGGTAAACGGCGTTTCCATGCGCTGCTCTGGTTCGCCAGAAGCTGCTTTGTCATGCTGGCCACATGACTTGGAAGCTGTACGCCGGCTCCCTCGGCCAATAGAGTGAGATGAGCGCCGCAATCCCAGAGTCGGTCACGACTGGAGCTAATAGTCAGGGGTCCCTTTACCTTTTACCTTTAAAGTGTAATCACACATTTACACAAACATGTAGCAGAGTCCAAACACTGGTTAAAAATGAAAATCTGCTTTGGGAGGGAGAACTTTAGAGCACAAAACTGGTGTTTAACTCTTCTCACCTGCTGTTACTCCACTCCATATCCCCCTCTAAGTTATTTCTGTTTGTCTGTCTGTTTGTTTTTGTTTGTGTCTGTCTGTCTGTCTGCCTGTTTGTTTGTTTAAACTTTAAAGCATTTCTTACCCACTCCTCACCACACAACAACTTCAGGCTGGGTTCCATTAACCTCATTAAGTTCTAAGTGTATTGGGTTCCATGCTCCTGGACCCTCTCCAAGGATGAAAAACAAACAAAATTAAAAATGGGAAGAGCAATTTACAGCAAAGTAACAAAAGGAGGAGGCATAGTTTGGCAGTATATATTTAAACAAACAAACAAAAACAACAACCATGGAATACTACACTGGAAAAATAGCTTGTTTGCTTTCACCCACACTGCACTATCTCCATTATATGATACTGATGGTTGCAACCTCCCACCAGTCAAACTGGTCACAGGCGCCACCATGCAATAATAAATGACAGGCTTGGAAAAAAGTTTTGTAGGTTATTCATGTCAACACCCTTGACCAAGCAGGATTTTCTACTGCACTTATTAAAATAAAAAAAAACCCTCATCTATCAAATACCTGTGTTATAAGTAATGGTGACTCATCCATCTGCAAGTGAAAGATTATCCTATTGCCTAATCTGCCCTCCCTATTACATGACACAGAACATGTGCTGTACCACAGAGTCCTATAGCAACTGAAATTGACTAGGCTCTGTACAATAAATGCAGGAAAAGAAAATTCACTATGTCTAAAAATGTAAAACAGGGTAGCCAATGTGGTGCCTTCCAGATGTTGCTAGAATACAGCTCCCATCAGCCCCAGCTAGTATGGGCAAAGCTAGGGATAATGGGAATTGCAGTCCAACAATTAGAGAATGCCACATTGGTTGTCTCCAATGTAAAAGAATGGGCACAAAGAAAGTGAACTGGAAGGAAACAAGAATACATGACATACTTGAGCACAGCTACAAGTTTGCTATTTAATGTTTTTAATTCTCTAGTGAGTACTACATGTAAAATATATGTTTGTTAAGTGAGGGTTAAATAAAAGTCAAAAGAATCTAAAGATCATGCAGCTAAAAATCCCAAGAGTTTGCTTTTGTTAAACAACTACCCTGGAAATTATCCATATGATGTATATTGGAGGTTGAATAGTAAGTCTGTTTAGTATGCTACAGAGCACGTACATACACACAAAGCAACAAGCAAATTCTCTCATAGCCTAGTGTGATTGCCTAATAAAGAGTGCAGTGTTTGTGCTTGTTTTAATGATTATTAGCTTCATTTTTAACGGTAAACCTTTCAGCTGCATTTCAGTGTTTTAATTAGCCTGAACAATTATAAGGCGCTATCAGGCAACCAGTTTCTAACCTTTTTGTCATGCATGTTTCTGCCGAAAACCCTTTCATGCCATTTCTGAAACACCAGCATATCATTGACTTTTGCGCCATTACTCTTGTGTAACCCTTGGCATATCCTATCTTTTGCAATCTTAATATTAGGCTGCTTTGTTGGTGACATGAAAGCAGAGCAATAGTATTGTATGAGACAAGTTTAACGACAGTAGCCGGACACTGGTCAGGCTACGAAGAATCATGAATCCATGACTTTAAACAGACTTTAGACTAGCTTTTTTCAAAGAGCAAAACGTACAACACTCAATCTGGTCATTTTGAAAGTGTCAGTAGTTTCAGAAATGGTTTATGATATGGCATGGCTGCCAGCTGTTCAAAGCCCAAAATTCCATTTGGGCTAGTGCAAGATCTAATCAAGGGGGTGTACGTCTAGGGAGGGACTACTGTTAACTCCACTGCAGGCCAAAACAGCCAGTGACATCAGCAAGGAAAAGGAGCAACTTCATCAACTGTCCTCAAATCAGTTGTCTGTGAGAAGATCTGTGAGTCTGGAACAACCCTGACTTCCTGACCTAGACACTGTACTTGCCTCTCAGATTTGGTCTGGGGCAAGGGGATAATAGCTCTTTCCACCAGGATTTGCTCTTTGCCCCATTACCAAGGCCAAGACATCCTGAGTCTGAGTAAACATCAGGCATATGGTGAGGGAGTCTGCTTCTTCGTTCTAGGGTGGAGGATCTACATGTGGAAGCCTGCCCATGCTGAGACTGTAAACAACTTCATTGAAACATTTTTAAATGCCACCTTGTACCATGTAAACCACTTCGAGAACTTTTTTTAAATAGAAAAGTGCTATATAAATATTCTAAATCTAAACAAATAAACAGAGACCCTTTAGGGAGTCAGGGAAACTCTTCCATTCCTAGTACAGTGGAACCTCGGTTTACGACTACCTCCGTTTACGAACGCCGCAGACCCAGAAGTGTTTACATCCGGGTTCTGCAGCATCGGATGCGATCTGCGCAGCGCGTGCATAGAAGCACTCTATCGGCGCTTCGCACACGCACAGAAGCGTGTCTTCGGCGAGCGAATGCCTTGGCGAGCGAATGCCTCCGCGGAATGGATTGCGTTCACAAACCGAGGTACCACTGTAATTTTCTGTATATACACTTGCATATACTCTTGAGAATATAATGAAATTACTAAAATAAGAAATTGAGATGAGCCCTGGTGGATCTGACCAAAGCCATATCATATATTGCTGAGCATTTTGCTCTCACAATGGCCAACTAGTTGCTTCTGATAAGCCTATAAGGATGTTACGAACAACATACAAAAATGCATTATATTATCCTTGTAAATTGCACACAAAAGGGTTATGTTAGGAGAAATGCACAGTAAAATGCTGGTGAATTTTCATAATGATTCTGCACAGGGACAACTGATTTTGAAATTGGGGGGGGGGGGCAGAGAAAGACAGAGAGACAGAGAAACGGAGTAAAACCAACATAGAAAGATTTGCCCTGCATATAATTCCCAGCACTTGGTATCCAGAGGTACCTACTGCATCCAACAGAAGAGTTAATATAGCCATCTTGACTAGTAGCTATTAGTTGTTGTTGTTGTTGTCATCATCATTATTTATATCTCAGCCAACCTGGGCAGCTTATAGCATATCTAAATCTTTTAGAATTGTTCAGTGTCAAGATCTATATACACAATGCTAATATATGTTTTAATTATTAAAAAAAATCAGTGGAATTAAGCCCTGCTGCCCAGAATATCTTAACCTCAAAAAAATCAAAACAGAAAACTGATTTTCCCAATAACAGTTTCCCGTAAGGCATTTCATACCTTCAATGGAATCTGCCAGCTAAGGGCAAAACTGCTTTCTACTGAGAATGCAGTAAACTAACCCGGAGGAATTGGAAAAAGGCAGGCAGCTTGGGGGGGGGGGGGAGAGGAGGAGAGAGAGAGAGATAGAGCAACTGTAACTGAACACCAAACTGGAGTCTTCCAGGAACATCTCCCTTTCTACCAATCAATCGGAAGCAGCCAACACTCAGCAGAGTGTAATGTCAGGAAACACTCCCCTCTGAGATCAGCCTCCTGTTTCTTGAAACTGGCTGTAAACAGAGAAAGGGAGGAGCTAGTCTTGGCTTGCCAAGAGAAGCAGAAACTTTGTGAGTAATTTACTAGAGGAAAAACAAGTGCAGCACACATGCAGAAAAACTACCAAGCTGTATAAGGCTCCTGGTGATCGCAGAAGATCACTATGTGTTCAAAGAGGGAAAATACAACACCCTTCGGCATGCTTTCTTCTCCTGAGATGTTATTTATCAGCCATATCTGGACTCCAAAGTACAAAGGAAAATGCTTCATGAACTGAAGGTAGGAGTTTAAGAGGTTTCGTAGCAGCAGGGAAAGAGGGTTTGAGGTTAGGCAGTGGGCATGACAGCTGTAAGAATTGAGAATCAAAACAGAGTGAATGTTATGGCAAAAAGTTTCAGTAATACTATATTCTAGAGAAGCAAGAATTTATTTAAAATTTAACATAAGCCCTTGGAGAAACACACACGTTCATACAAAAGTTTTTTATTGTACTAAACAACACACGGTACTTTACCAAGAATAACTGCTCTCTAGGTACTATAAAATTGCATTTTTTTAAATCTGAAAAATGAACAAAATCAAATACTTTGACGTTATCTAGCCAAATATATTTTTTTCAGATTGAAATCCCGATTTCATTGGGATAGGGGTAGGAATGTCTCACTACCTCCAAAATAAATTTTTATCATGGGCTTTCAAATTATGTACTTCTTTTTATTACTCAAATGGTGTAACAGAAAGAATAACCATGATAATTTCACCAAAAATCATTTACTATCATGGCTATTACCCATGGTGGCTATGCTCTACCTCCATGGTATGAGACTGAATACCAGTTGCTGGGGGTCGTAAGTGGGAAGAGCACTGCTGCAACTCAGGTCCTGCTTGCAGGCTTCTCATAAGTATCTGACTGGTCACTGTGAGAACAGGAAGTTGGATGAGATGGGTCTTTGCCCTCATCTAGCAGTGTCCGTCTTATGTTCTTCAAAAAAAAGTTAATCTTGGGGATTATGGAGGGTTTATTTTGGCATTATATAGGAAACACTGGGGCCGCTTTCACTGCATAAGAAGAAATATGATGAGAGATAAAAAAATTCCTTCAGTAGCACCTTAAAGACTCATACCAAAATATAAACTTAGTTGGTCTTTAAGGTGCTACTGAAGGAATTTTTTTATTTTGCTTCGACTCAGACCAACACGGCTACCTACCTGTAACTAGAACTATGATGAGAGATAACATTGTTTAAATAATGGCTGTGTGGGACTAAGTCTAAGGGTATGAATTGATAACCTGCCCCTGGCTGGGAAAAGACAAATGAGAGGTAGTGAAGATTGCAGGTTTTCACGTTAAGTCTATAGTACTGATGAACTCAAAAGATGCAATCCACCAGTGACCGCTGCCTAATCACTTTATTTCCATAGAACCGGCTTCTTCCACTGAATTGAGAGGAAGTTGCATAGTAGCAGTGTTTGTTAAATTGGACCAAAGAAAGTCATATTCAAATTTGCTGGGTTTCTGGTTGGTCTCAGTTGTGGCAGGTCCACAGTTCAGGGGTATGGCATATTCTTTGCAACCTGAAGGCTGCAGGGTTTAATTCCTGACATCTTGAGTTTAAAAAAAGGAGACAGAGAACTGACATGGTATAGCTGTTTCTGCCTGAATCCTTGTTGAGCTAGATGGAGCAATATCCTGACTCAGTGAAGTCAGTTTCATGTACTCATGATGTTAAAATATTGAATATTATCTTAATATTTTTTCAGTTGAATTATGTGCAGTGCTTTAGCTTTTCAAGATAAACATGCGTTATTTAAGTGTCATAAGGTATGCTATGCTAATCCTGCAGTTTAATAAAATAGGAAATCATTATATGCAGAAATAACACACCTTTAAATTAAGCTATGATCAAAGCAATTGCAAAAGCATTTGCTTGCTGCTCTGGAAGGGAAAACTCTCTTATGAGAGGGAGGTCAGTTCTTATAAATTATCCAGCCACTTCTGTGCCTGATAAAACTTTTGGAGCTGTCTTGATTCCTGATAGATTAGGGGTGTATAATTGAAAACACAAACAAAACACATGTGCTTAAAAACAACAGCAGAGGAGCTAAGTTGATTTGAGGCCAGGTTCTCCATCTGCACACCCACGCAATTCCTTTTCACACCTCAGCCAAGCTATTCCTGTGTAGCTAAGAGGCAACCATGTCAACCGGTATTACAAACTTTCCCCTCAAAGAATTCTGCACCCTGTAACCCTCACAAAGTTACAATTCCCAACAACCCTTAAACTACACTGCCCATAATTCTTTGAGGGGGAAAATGTGTTTCGAATGTGCTTTAAAGGTATAGCCTGATTTTGCTTTTTAGAAAGAAAGAAAGAAAGAAAGAAAGAAAGAGGGAGGGAGGGAGGGAGAAGATGTCATGACCATGAATTAAGAACCTCCTTCTTATTTATTTAATATATTTTATGCTACATTTCTCTCCCAAGTTGGGATTCAAGGTAGCTTACAACTGTTAAAAATGATTAAATACAAAGCATTTCATCCCCAGCAATTCTTCTGGGGATGAAGTCAATATCTCCAAACCAGAAGATGAAGAGAAAATAGTGCCACCCACAGATGCACTTCAACAAGATGAGCCTGTAGTTAGTGCCCTTCCAAATGTGGGGCTGGAACTGTCTCAGGGTTGTGGCACTGCTGTCCTCAGAGGACTCCATTGCAGAAGCCCTAGTGAGACTAGAGGGTTTTCTGTTCTGCTGGCAGTAGCACTCTACTAGAGTAGGTTATGCACCTTTAACTGAAGAAGCACCTTCCTGTGGAGATGTGGCTAAGAACTGGGATACAGCTACTGCCACTATATAGGTCTCAACCTCAGTTTGCTTGTTGGTAAATTAATATCAGAGTTCTTTGGATGCACATATTAAATGTTATGTCCCTGGCCCAAGGAATTTAAGATTTACGCTTCGACAGCAGGGGAAGAGGCAAGGATCATAGGGGCAAAATAGGTACAAGTACTATTACACTGCTTGGATTTCCTTAAGCCAAAGGCTTTATAGAAGAGGAGAGTTCTGAGGCATTTAAAAGGAGGGAGAAAGGTAATGCCATTTAGGTCTCATCGAATGCCATTCCAAACACACAGAAGAAAAACAGAATGGCCAGATCAGTTAAAAGGAGCAAGAGTACAATATAGGAAGGATTCAACACAAAAACAATTTGTGAATGCCTATGTAGATGCTATAAGCCACAGGAAGAACAAAAGCTAGCTGTGGTTCCAAGAGAAAAACACCTTAAATTGAGGAAGGAAATAGTTAGGTTAAACAGCAGCAATTATTATCCATCTAGTATCACAGCCATGCTAAGCAGAAAATAGCTGTCATGGAGCATGCCATCCTAGACACAAGGAAATTGATGACTTTATATTCCAGTCTTGATGAATTTATATTCCAGTCTTCAAATTATAAAATTATATTTTAAATGATATTTTAAACTTCTATAATGTGTAGGTAATTAGACAGGGCTTTTTTTCAACTCGGTCGCAGCACCTCTCAGGCAGGCACCATTGCCATTATAAGAGAACAAGTGAGGCGTTCATGGTGAGTTCTGTACCTCTTTTCTAGAAAAATAGCACTGTACAGTATATAGATGAGAGAAAATGATGGATTATTTTCATTTTTTAAAAAGAAATAAATACATATATTGTCTTTTCCCCCCATTTAGGAAAGCTGGTGACCAGCCAAGAAGACATACACGTTAAGGTCACTATGTGGAACTGCGAATCTTTCAATGGTACCAAAAGCATAGAGGACCAGCAGCTTTGCCATGATTTCCATCTTGTACTTTCCATTTTTTCATTGCTCTACCTCATCATCTGTTTCCCAATTGGCCTGTGTTATAATGCCCTACTGGTGCTAGTCAACCTATACAACAAAGCAACTATGACCATGCCAGATGTTTACTTTGTCAATATTGCAATTGCTGGCCTCATCATCAATGCTATTGCACCAATGTACCTTCTAGGACCTGCCAGTACAAAATGGGCCATCTGGAGTTTCAACAATGAAGTCTACATTACCTTGCTTATCTTGTTCAATGTATCATCTCTGGTTATCATGTATTCTACCACACTACTCAGCCTGGACTACTACATTGAACGTGCTTTGCCAAGAACTTACATGTCTAGTGTATACAACACAAAGCATGTGTGTGGATTTATTTGGGGAGGAGCTATGCTTACCAGCTTTTCATCTCTTCTGTTTTATGTCTGCAACCATGTCTCCACTAAAATAATAGAATGTTCCAAAATGCAGAACAAAGAAGCAGCAGATGCCATCATGGTTTTTATCGGATACATCGTACCAGCCATTGCTGTGCTATATGCGCTTGTGTTAATTCTGCGAATACGCAAAGAGGCAACACCGCTGGACCAAGACACTGGAAGATTAGATCCATCAGTACACAGGCTTTTGATTGCTACTGTTTGTACACAGTTCACATTATGGACACCTTATTATGTAACTCTTCTAGTAAACACATTAACTAGTATGCAAGGAAAAATCACGGATGAAAATTACACTAGAGTATTACATTTTACCAAGGGACTGTCAAAATTCTTGGCTTTTTCAAGCAGTTTTGTCATGCCTCTACTTTACCGATACATCAACAAAAACTTTCCAATCAAATTGCGAAGGCTGCTTAAAAAACTGCACTGTGGAAATCAAGGATGCTCTCATGAACGCACGGTTGTTCAGCAAGTTATAACGTAGGTATGAATGAATGCCGGTTGGCCAGAACCTAGTTTGCAAAGCTTATTCTCCAAGTTTCTCTTTTGTGCAGGTCACCTAGCAAAGATGATAGGAAAAGGGGTTTACACTGTAAATCAGGAGCTCTCAGTTTTAAACTATACAGGTAATGAAGATGGTTAGAAAATTGTTCAGATTCCATCTGCAGATTACCCTTTGATTTCTGAGATTTCAATGCACTGATTCAGTTACACTATGAGCTTTGTTCTGAGAATTCTGCCTGGATAAAATCACTAGAGGGCCAAAAAGCTTTGACTGAACACCTAGCACTTTGTAATCTTCTAGAACTAAACAAATATGGTATTTTTTATGTTCCATATAAAATAACATGATTTTTAATTTTACAAAGTGGTTTTATTTCAAGATGAGGAGAGCACCTTTTCATTGAGATACTCATACTCTCCACTAATGAGCATACTGGTCCAATTGTGTAGCACTCTAAAAATGAAGTATCAAGGATAAAATTACTTTAGTATTTAATTATATTTTCTTGCTTATTTTGCAAAATCATATTGTAAAAGGAGCGTCTATTTGCAATTCTAAAATTCTGATTTGCAAATTAATATTTGTTTTAATGTATCTTTAATTATTCATATTTTCCTACATTTAGCAATGCATCAAAAGAAGCATTTATGTCTTTCTTACTTTGTATCACAAAAACATTTCAATCAGTCAGAAGTACTGGTAGCCACTTTTAGAAAAAGTAAGAAAAACAAAAATATTGCTTTACCTAATAAAATGAAGGACAAATTTAATATGAAAAAAATTAAAAAGCACATGGGGTTAAACAGCGTGTATCTAATTGTTATGGTCCACAAATATTCATGCAAATTAACTACATTATTTTAGGGGCTGAGTAATTGTGGTTCTGATTAGCATTTTAAAGTATTACTTCTGTAATGGAAAGGAGTAACTTTAAAGGTTTACAAAAGTTTGTCTTTTCATTATTAAATGAGAGACGGAAGAGGGGCATCTCTAACTCACTTGTGCCATAGAACAGCAACTTGTGTGAACAGGCAGCCTATGAACTGCATCAGAAGCAGGATTCTGATCATTCTAGCCCGAGTTTTTTTAGCTGATTTAGCCTACTTCCTCCTTCGACGGTGCTGCTTTTCTTCCATTCTTGTCACATATTACAAGTCAGTGAAAAGAGCAGGCAAAAGTTAGGCTCCAAAGGGCCACATAAGAAATCCTGTGCACACGTCCACTGCTTTTATTCACACTGCTGCTCAGGGCCCACCCATGAAGTGAGATGGCAGCCTCAGGCAGCAGATCTGGACCTGAAGAACACACCACTTGCCACCACCTCATCTGTGGCCATACCTCCTCCACCTCCACAGGCATGCCCTGTTGCAGGAATCACCACAGCAACATTGGGGCACCCACGCCACAGAGGAGGCGGGAGTATAGTGCACCACGAGGCCGTGGCAGCGGCAATGTGCGCCCATGCTAGGGCACAGCAGTGGGTTTTATTTTACCTCAAGTGGCAATACGTCCCGGGCCACCCCTGCTACAGTTCCAGTTGTCTCCAGAAATAGCCAGAAATAGCATCTGAGAAGGTCAAAGACCACCCAGAACACAATTCAGTGCAGTATGAGGCATTGCAGGTGGAAGGAAGAAACTAGAAATCTTTGTGGGTTTGTAGAAGCACCTCAGAGATATGCAAATGGCTGCTCATTTTTGCCTAAGAAAAAACTTGTTTTGCTTCATGAACACACAGAGTGCACTATACATGGAGAAATCAGGCTGCAGAGATTGATAATCATGCACATTAATACAGCTACATTTTTTCCTTCACAGCCTGATTCTGATTCTATTAGTAATACTGTATGTATTTTTTCAAAGAAACACCCTAAGTTACTTTTTAAATATAGTTACATTCATTTATTGCAGGCATGTCCAACAGGTAGATCACTGGATGTCTGTGGTAGATCAGTGGCTCCCCGCCAAAGAAGCTACAAAACTTTTGCTCCCCTAAAAAAAACTGAACACCTTTGCCCTGCACCCCTAAAATGATCTGAACCACCAAAAAACAGGGCTTTCCTTCCTAAAAAAAAAAAGCTCCATGTCGGTTTCTTCTCAAAAACTTTGACCTGAACCTCCAAAAAGGGGTATCTGAAGAAGTGCACATGCACATGAAAGCTCATACCAATGACAAACTTAGTTGGTCTCTAAGGTGATGCTGGAAGGAATTTTTTTATTTTGTTCCCCAAAAAGGGGGTAGATCACTGCCAGTTTTTCAGTTTTTAACTATGTGAGTAGATCGTAGTCTCTTGGAAGTTGGGCACCCCAATTTATTGAATACATATTTCCGTTAGGTGTATTTTCTTGAAACTCTCTTTAATATAACTTCACTCTGTTGAAGTTTGTCCACATAAAGGACTATCCAGCAGGATCACATAAATGTGGCACCCTGTGTTTTCACACTATATATACCATCACAGTATAATCCCCCCAATGCTCTCCAAATCTCCTTGACAAGAGTACATGATTATGAATTCTTCACATGTTTAGTCTCATAAGTGACTTGTCCTTCAGTATTTCATATTCGGAGTCTAAATTTCACTGCAGCTCCAAGGTCCAAGTATGTTTAACACCAAAATATTACTATCAGCACCAGAGATGCAAGGTTTCCCCTGGTATCTTCTCCGCTAATATAAAACTCTATTATTTTCTTCCTACTGCAGATCCAGTTAAAACCTATAGGTTCAGTAATTGAAAACATACCAATTCTACATCAGAATTGGACATTTAGCCCCATTTGGTCCTGATATGCACTAATAAGATACTGGTAGTTTTGGCAAGAACTTAACATAGCATCTTATTTCCACTGCATAAATGAATGAGCAAGACATCTGGGGTAATTGCTCTCTTCTCTTGCTGCCACACAACATCATTTGTCAAGGTAGTACTGGAAGGGATCTCTTAAGACAGTGGTTCTTGGAACTGAGTGGACTAAAATACAGGATGTTTCACAATTCTTAGTTTAGGTCTTTAGACTCAACTTTCAAAAAAATCAGATTCAATTAGGTTATATTCAGCTTTTTTGTGCTACACAAGTTGTAGAAAGAGCTAAACAAAACAAAGCTGAAATTGCATGACTTCAGGACCTAATGTTCTGATTTACAATATCTACTTGGTGTTTCAGTCCTGCATAGGCTTTATGAAATCACAATGGCCTTTTATTATTTTAAGCACTGAAACTGCCCAGGAGGCTATAACTCTTATATTGTCAAATCTGTTCCTATCAAAGTAGAGACCCCTTCTCAGTAGAGAAATATTTAACCAAATACAACTAGTCTATTAATATTGCCAGGTGTGTTCTAAAAACGAATTAAGCAGAGTGAACTGGTACTGGAATAATCTCCTTTTTAAATTCCACAAACATTATTAAATTGCATAAGACAGAGTATCAGTAATTTCTTTTGCCACTCACAAAATCCCCTGCTTCAGAAAACGTATGTTTATCCACAAAACGTGGCAGGTGTACAGTGGTACCTTGATTCTCAAACTTAATCTGTTCCGTACGTCCGTTTCAAAACAAAGGCGCGCTTTCCCACAGAAAGTAATGCAAAATGGATTAAAAACAATCCCTAAAACAGAAATTTAACATGAAATTTACTATCTAATGAGACCATGAATCCATAAAATGAAAGCAATAATCAATATACTGTACTATAAAATAAATAAGACAGTATTGTAGGTGATAAAAATTAAAATTATTTTTTTTCTTACCTGCACTGAGAATAGTCATTGTTTGGATGGGGGGGACTTTTATCCATTTCCATAGTCACACAATAAATCAGTAGCTGAACTGGGTTCCACACAGTCATAAAAACAAATTAACTGAAAAAACCTCAAAATCAAAAATGCAAAATAGCAAAAACAAAAACACCAAACGTAATCCATTCTGGAAGTCCGTTTGACTTCCGAAATGTTTGAAAACCAAGGTGCAGCTTCTGATTGGTGAAGACACCCTGGAAACAATAGCCAACAATTGCGTTGGATGTTCGGCTTCCGAAAAATGTACGAAAACCGGAACACTTACTTCTAGGTTCCCGGCATTTGGGAACCAAGGCGTTTGAGAACCAAGGTACCACTGTAATGCATTAAGAAATTTTGCTTACTTTTTCTTTTTCTTTTTCTTGGTCTGCTCTCTCACACTTAAAACACCACAGTGGATTTCAAATAACGCTTTTTCAGAAGTTGGTTTCATGGGCTTTATTCAACAATATGTCTGGGACTTTCATTTCAGCTCATTGGATATGTCTTTTTAAATATAAGTTTGAACCCCAGCATCAGTCCCTGTGATAGGCAGACAGCATGAAGCCCCTGGATTGATCAGGCCCAATATAAATATAAAAGGCCTGACTTTCTGCCTTTGCCTAGTCAACAGAATATCCTGCCTCCTGCACTTCAGGCATGCTTTTTACTGGGAAGCTCAAATTCAATTGAGTTATGATACAGTGCAATGTTCTAGAAAAGCAACAGTACTTTGAAAATCGAAAAGGGCAGCAGATATATGGATTGGTTACATTTTATGCAATCAACTCTGTAAGACATTAATATGAAGATTGTTCTACATTTTGAGCCACTTTTGTTCAAAATGTTTGCAAATTTTTCATTTGTGGTAATTTCCCAGTTCTGTGTTTTCTCTCTTAAACTGGTTAAAGATTATGTTTGTGTGTGTGTGTGTGTGTGTTTGTGTGTGTGTGTGTGTGTGAGAGAGAGAGTAACATGCAAATACCCGATCTTTTAGCTGCTTTCCAGATAATGTTCCACAAAACCACCCTGTGCTATTTTTACCTCTAAAATGCCAAACAGGAATTGCAAACACACTTCCATAAACTTTGCATCACATGTGATATTCAGATAAGCTTTGAGATAAATAACTAAGAAGACAACAGGTCAGTCACCTTTATGCCAATAAAAAGCTATGAGTCTAATGGGAAATATAAAGCAGTGAAGATAAAGACATCTAAAGAATTAAAAATGAATTATGATCTTTCTTAAAGCATATTAACTTCCTACTTATCAAATATGGGGCCTTTCCATTTCAATGTCTGAAGGTTTCAGTTACTTTGTATATATGAGCCAAACTGACATTACAATGAATATTACTGTATATATGCAGAGAGAAGCAATCTACTGATGTAAAAAGAACATTTTAAAGAATTTATTAAATTATTTCCTAAGATACAAATTTATCATTTAAAAATAAACTTCTCTAGATCATTAAAGAGTACTGTATATGATTTATATGTGTTCTGAAAGTCAGCACAACAGTGCCATTATTAACAGTATTATTTTTCTCAGAGTAAAGATTAGCATTTTTGAAAATGGTTATGATTTGTAGATCTCCTCTAAATGGGGAGAGATTTATGTCAAATCAATAAACTAATAAAAATCCATCCCCGCCTCAACTTGTGTCATCTTTTCCCAAAGTTTTTATATCTTCAATCGGTAGAGCATGAGACGCTTAATCTCAAGGGAATGGGTTCGAGCCCCAGACTGGGCAAAAGGTTCCTGCATTGCAGTGGGTTGGGCCTGATGACCCTCACGATCCCTACAAGTCTGTTTCAATTATTCATCTATTTTATATCATTTTCACCTGCCCCAACTGCAACAAAACATGTCTTTCCCATATCGGTCTCTACAGCCACAGCACACACTGTAACTCTCCAAGCGTTTGACTTCACCCTCAAAGACACACTCCTCCACTGTCTCCCGAGACAGACCTGGATTTAAATTCTTACACCAAACCTGTCACTCTACAATATACTGAAGGCAGACAATAGGAGAAGTACTTTCACTAGATTAAGTTTGCAGTCATCCAACTTCTAATAAAAGCTAGAATTGTATAATAACTGTAATATGCTTTATAAGGGACTGGCTTTTAAAAATGTCAAGAAGCTTCAGCTGCTGCAGAACCCAGCAATCAGATTGTTAAGTCATCATCACCACATCATCCCAATCAGGCCTAGCACCAAAACACAATACCCTCAAGGTAATGCCAACGACACAAGGGGCTTGGAGGACTCATCACAGCTGCTGCAATTCCTTTATTTACTTGTTTATATGAAGGGGTCCAAAGTTAAGAGAAGGAAAACTGTGCCAATTTCTCCTAAAATACCTATGGGCCCCAACAATAAAACATTAACTACCAACATTCTTGCATAAAAGTCTTCCTGTTACACAGTATTAGAAATTATTTTGGGCAAGTAAATGTATGAGCACTTTGTCTTCAACCATTTTGTTCATCCTTCTAAAAGAAAGTATTTCATAATTCCCAAAATAACAATAATTAAATCTTCAAAAAAAAATTGCAGGGGAAAAAACAAAAAAGGCTTTGGGAAAAGGAGGTGCCCCCCCAAATCAATTTTTTTCTGGGCTCTCGCATCTCTTAACATGCCTCTTCTTCTTATGACCAGCTTTTCATGGCTATTTGAGGGGGGTTTCTTATTCTTGTGGGGGTACAAGAGCCTGCTGTTTGTGGGGACTGTACCACTTTCACTTCCCTGACCACCAGCCTCACTTGAGAAACTTGAAGGATTCCTCCCCACCCTGCTCCCATAACAGAAAGTGATAAATGACCTGCTTTTAGGCTCTACCAAAAATGAGTGCTGGGAATAGGAAGGTTGCTTGCACTCTTCCAAATGGCTCTGCTTGGAGGGCACTGTAGCTTTTCCGCTAGTCATCATGTGGTGAGAAGGTCCTGGCTGACCCAAAGGCAGGTGTGGGAAAGGATTGGATAGCAAGTTACAGCCTCCTTTACTCAGTACCAAGCATTACCCCCCTCTGCATATGAGTGGGAGGAAAATATCCACCCACTGTGGGCTGTTTCTAAGCACAGTTGGCCTCTCCTTGCATGGAGAAGATGGAAACCACTGGAAAAACCATGGCTCCCTTGCTGCACTGCTGGTTCTGCAGCCTTCTTGTTCACCATGTGCTGGGTGCTCTGCCCTATACTGAGAAATGGGGGAGAGGAAGGGGAGGGAGGAAAGGCTGAAGATCAATAGAGTGAATAAAAGATCCATGAAAGAGAAAGAGAGATCAGAAAATGGGGAAAGCAGCCGTGGACCCAACCACCCACAGCTTAAGGCAGGGACCAGGTTGGAGGGTGTGAGATGGCTCCTCTCCAAGACAAGGTGGTCAAAACTTTGTGCACTGCCTGCTAAATTCAGAGGGAGGAGCTGAATGCCCTCCAGGAATCACTGCAGAACCACAGTTCTACAAGTTGGAATGTGTTGGAAGAACTGCGTTTTAGTAAAAAATGGAAGTGGGATTATTCACTCTTCTCCCCTTGCACAAAAAGGAAAAGAAGGGAGCAAGTGAGACCAAGTATCACTGCAGCTTGTTCATGATAATATAAACCATGGTTGCCTGAACCAAGTGAGTGACATAAGCACACACAGGATCTCCCCACTCATTTCAGGCTGCAGCCTCAGGTGCCATGGAGGGAAATGACCTCACAAACAATACCTCCTTGCCTTACTGATGGCTTCAATCACAATTTTCATGTCTTGGTGCTCATGTCAAGATTACTGACAAGCTGTTGAAGGAACTGGATATGTTTAGCATACTAAAGAGGAGACTGGGAGGAGATATGATAGCCATCTTCAAATATCTTAAGGGCTGTCACATGGAGGATGGAGCAAGCCTGCTTTCTCCTGCTTCACAGGCTAGGTCTCGAACCAATGGTTTCAAGTTATGAGAAAGTTTTCTGACGGTAAAAGCTATTTGACAGTGGGACAGACTCCTAGAAGAGGTGATGGACTCTCTTCCCTTGGAGGTTTTTAAGCAGAGGTTGGATGACCATCTGTCATGTACGATCCAGCTGAGATTCCTGCATTGCAGGAGGTTGGAGCTGATGACCCTCGAGGTCCCTTCTATCTCTACAATTGATTCGATGAGCAGCTCACCCTTAGAAATACCAATCTTATTGTTGTTTCTTCAGAAACACCACCCTGTGGTTAACTATAGAATGCAATACAACATTCTCTCATCAATTACCGGTACCTTCATTCTAGAATTGTATCATAATGGATACTCTGAGGAGCACTAATTTAAGGGAGAACTATATATACACCTATGTACACTGCTTAAGTTTAAAATAGTGCCATTCTACTTGAGATTTACTATTTTAATACCTTCTTGTCAGCTGACAAACTTGCTTCCTCTGTGTATTTTGTTTTATTTTTTGTTACATTTTAAAAGTTTTTTAAAATTTGTTTTTGAGGTTTTCAGTTAAGTAATAACAAAACAGATAATCTAAGCAAACAATAACATAAACATGCACATAAGCTGAAACATAAATTAACACACACACTTCTTTTGCAAGTGATAACACAGTATTTTGTACACCGAATACATATATTTTTATAAGAGCTTGGTGCATAGAAATTAATGAAACAGAAGTCCTGCTGTAAATAAAAATTTAAATACTGTAGTATGAAAATAATAATCCTATTAATACTGTAGCAGATCTGCATTTCTGCTCCGGTCCTGCAGCGCCACAGACCACTCCCCTGTTTGTACCTCAGGTTGGTTATCTTTAACTAAATAAATGGCATCCGTATACTCTACATATGCAGCAGGAACACATTATATGTGCATAAGTCTTATCAGTTACAATTAGGCCAAAGGGTTCAACCAGTTATACCACAGTTGTGCCTTTAGCAGATGCCACGCCTGTCCCCTTTACAAAAGAGGTCTTGAGTTCACATTATGCTCCTAATCCTTGCTGAAACCTCAGAAGAAATTGAGGTACAGAACCCACTAAACAAGTCTGTTCCACACTACACTGCCTGCTTCAAAGTCACCTTTAATTACAATGTTGTTGTTCTTTAGTCGTTTAGTCGTGTCTGACTCTTCGTGACCCCATGGGCCATAGCACGCCAGGCACTCCTGTCTTCCACTGCCTCCCGCAGTTTGGTCAAACTCATGTTCGTAGCTTCAAGAACACTGTCCAGCCATCTCGTCCTCTGTCATCCCCTTCTCCTTGTGCCCTCCATCTTTCCCAACATCAGGATCTTTTCCAGGGAGTCTTCTCTTCTCATGAGGCGGCCAAAGTCTTGGAGCCTCAGCTTCACGATCTGTCCTTCCAGTGAGCACTCGGGGCTGATTTCCTTCAGAATGGATAGGTTTGATCTTCTTGCAATCCATGGGACTCTCAAGAGTCTCCTCCAGCACCAAAATTCAAAAGCATCTATTCTTCGGCGATCAGCCTTCTTTATAGTCCAGCTCTCACTTCCATACATCACTACTGCAAAAACCATAGCTTTAACTAGACGGACCTTTGTTGGCAAGGTGATGTCTCTGCTCACTTTCTGCCATCAAGGTTGTGTCATCTGCATATCTGAGGTTGTTAATTACAATAGCAGAGACCATTCTGCTGGGTCATTATTTTTGATATAAGCACATTTACACAGGTTTCAACAACGAAATGCAGTGCTATCTACTAGCCATAGTACCAGCCTTCCTTACTTGAGACCACCTAGGTTACCACTTTAACACTGCTAAGCTTGAGGTCTAGCACAGGCATAGGCAACCTCGGACCTCCAGATGTTTTGGGACAATTCCCACCATCCCTTATGTTCCCAAAACATCTAGAGGGCCGAGGTTGCCTATGCCTGGTCTAGCACTTCCCTACTTGACCTTATCTGAAAGTCGGGGTAGGGGTGGAATAGCAGAGCAAAATGCACTAGTGAGACCAGGATCCCTTTTCTCACTGGCATGCTCAGGTCTCCATTTCTCTCTGTTTCTAGCCTGGTTCCCAGAAAATTCACTGGCTCCTAGGGTTTTGCAAAACTTTTTTTGCATCACTTAAGTCTTGCACAAAGCTCCAGCACCTTGCTCAGCTTGAACAAGGAGTATGTGCAGCTCCAGCGGAATATTCCAGAGAGTATCAGAGCAGGGGAGGGGGAGAGGCACTTGTCTGTGCATCATCACTCACAAGCAGTGGTGGAGGAAGGGGGTGCGGTGGGTGCGGTCTGCCCCAGGTGTCATCACTGAGGGGAGTGACAAAAATATGAGGGTGGTTTTGTTTTGTTTTTTAAAAAAGGGCTCACTAAACTTTTTAGTTCAGTCAAGAAACATAACGAAACGTGGCTGGCACTGGGCACCACACCGTGGGGGCTGGCACTTACTGCCACGCGTCTCTCCTGGGAGTGATGTGATGGCTTGGGCGCCTGCAGGCTCCACACTGCCTGAAAGGGTAGTGTGGGGCTTGCAACTGCCCACCGCCTCTCCCTCAGCCGCCCTACAGCTGAGGGAGAGGTTGCCAGAGGCTCCACGCGGCTCACCCCGCCCCTGGCTGCAGGATGCGCACACCGCACCGGGAATACAAGCGGCTAGCTACACTGCCGCTCACAAGGAGAAAAACCTCAGAAATAATTCTACAATTTTCACGTTTCTGCTCCTGAAAGCTGACACTCTTATTGACAAGCACCTTTATTTGCTTATGCAACAAGACTCAGTAACCTTTTGATTTGATTTGATTTGTTCTGAAGGGAACAATGTCTTTGAAAAAATGTACACATCACTTGGGAAGAAAGGCGAACTAATATCAGTGTACTGGAAGAAGCAAAGATTACCAGTGTTGAAGCAATGATTCTTCAACATCAACTTCGTTGGACTGGTCATGTTGTGTGGATGCCCGATGATCGTCTTCCAAAGCAAATACTCTACTTATAAATGGAAAGCGTAATGCTGGTGGTCAACAAAAAAGGTTTAGACTGTCTCAAGGCAAATCTAAAAATATATAGTATAAACACTGACAACTGGGAAACACTGGCATGCAAGCACTCCAACTGGAGAACAGCCTTTACCAAAGGTGTCATGGGCTTTGAAGACGCTCAAACTCAGGACAAAAGGGAGAAACGTGCTAAGAGGAAGGCATGTTTAGCAAACCCTCATCGTGATCAACTCCCGCCCGGAAACCTATGTCCCCACTGTGGAAGGACGTGTGGATCCAGAACTGGCCTCCACAGTCACTTACGGACTCATTGTTAAAACCGTGTTTATGGAAGACAATCTTACTCGGCTACAAGTGATCACCAAAGAAGAAGAAGAAGACGACGATGATGATGATGATTAATCTGTTGGGAGCCACCCAGAGTGGCTAGGGAAACCCAGCCAGATGGGTGGGGTGGTAATAATAATAATAATAATAATAATAATAATAATAGTAAAATTATTATTATTATTATTATTATTATTATTATTATTTGTTGTCATAACTGAGGAACTGGTGTGCATTTCAGCCAGGATGTGCACCCATGCTGTGCAACCAAACACTCTCAAATGACCCAGGTTAGGTTCATGGGTGTAGCCCGGGAGGCCCAGGGGGGCAGCTGCCCACCCCCCAGATCAAGTAAAACAATAGAAATACAGTGGTGCCTCGCTTAACGAAATTTCCGCTTAACGAAATTTCCGCTTAACGAAAGGATTTTTCGAGCTGAGCTTGCCTCGCTAGACGAATGCGTTTTACGAAAAATTCGTCTAGCGAATCGCGGTTTCCCATAGGAATGCATTGAAATTCAATTAATGCGTTCCTATGGGCAAAAAAAATCCCCCAAAAATCAATGCATTCCTATGGGATTCGCTAGACGAATTTTTCGCTATAAGAAAAGACCCGTGGAACGAATTAATTTCGTCTAGCGAGGCACCACTGTACTTAAATAACTGACAATTCACATCGGTTCTGCTCCCCTAACAAAAGTCCTGTGTCCCCCCGCTAACAAAAATCCTGGCTAGACCCATGCTTAGGTTTCATACCATGGGAAAGCCCAAATGGTGTCGCTTGAGTTGCAGTTTTAATTAACCATTGTTAAGACTTTCTCCAATAATGCATTAGACAACTGTGTGTCTGTAATTGACCACACATCTTTGCTTGGAAAGTGTGATTTTTCTTTTCAGCCACCTCATTGTCAGAAGGGGTGTAAAGGCTGTCAGCTGATGCATAATCCCCTTCTTAACTAGGAAGTATTTATATTGCAAACTTGTCTGTTTGCTACAGGCTTCTCATAATGATTACGCACCCAAGTCACAAATGATTTAAACTCTTAAATTTGCTGAATGCTTGCTTTAATAAAGACTGCAACCTCCTAGAACTGCAGAAAGTTAGCCCTAAATCAGTTGACCAACCACTAAGAAAAAAAGAAAACGCACACTAAAACAGCCCCTTGTGTGCCATCTGAATAAAGTTTACTTTCTTATTGAGCTCATATGACTGTATCCTATGATTGCTCAACTGAATCAAACTGAGACTATAAAAATAAATGTTCAAGAGAAACTACATTTGAAAAGAATGCCCACTTTTTCTTCCTCGTTCAATTTCTAATAGCAACAGTAACTGTCAGAGGGAAATGTCCATGAAAATTACAGGACTGTGTAAATTAAAATGTTTAGAATTATCATTAATTACAATTGTATTCAGCCATCTTGCACACTATGGGTTAGTAGTGAGCAGATTAAATAGACTATCTCTTCAAGGTTTCCCAAACTTGGGTTTCCATTTATAGTCCAAAAATAGCTTGGGAGACCCAAGTAAAATAAAAAAATTCCTTCAGTAGCACCTTAAAGACCAACTAAGTTTTTATTTTGGTATGAGCTTTCGTGTGCATGCACACTTCTTCAGATACGATTGGGAGACCCAACTTTGGGAAACCCAGTCTTAAACATAACCTCTTAATGCATAGGGTATTTTGGACAAACTATTTTATGGACACACCACAATTATGCCTCCAAACCCAGCAAGAAGGTAGGAATCTTTATTTCCAAACTTTTGATTCTAGGCAAAGTATCCCAGGACATTCTATACAAGATCTCAAAGTAGCTGTCTTACTACAAAAGAATTTCAGAAATAGACTGGAAAGAGAAGTTGCTGAATTACAACTTATCACCAAGCTCAAAACCATGGAGGGACCTGGTTTGAACAGAGATATCGGATTCTTATCTCATTATACATGATAAGCGATCTTCAGCCATCTCAACCCTTGCTTTTTCATGCAAATCCATTTGCAGTCGTTTTCGGTCATCAACAGCTATCAGTCAGTCAATCACCCACTTCCACCACCCTTCTGAGTGATCCCCCCTCCCCTCCCCCTCCCCACCCCCTCCCCACCCCTTCTCTACATAAATGCCTGGGGACTTCTATTTCACTGTATCTGAAGAAGTGTGCATGCACACGAAAGCTCATACTAAGATAAAAACTTAGTTGGTCTTTAAGGTGCTACTGAAGGAATTTTTTTATTTTACTTCAACCCAGACCAACACGGCTACCTACCTGTATTCAGCATCAGCTTCTGGAAGGGTGGGGGGAGGGAAGGGAGTGTTTTAATCATTACCATTTATACTTACAGCGATCTCACTTCTTCTAGTCCTTATGCAGCCTAATCAACACTGCTTATGCATAAGAGGGAGGTATCAGCAGACCAGAGAACTCTGAGGTTTCAAGGAGCATAGAAATATATTTTTTAAAAATGGGAATTGAACTTCCACAGCAGCCAAATCACTGAGCACGTTCAGTGGGCATGGAAAGCTGACTGACTGTTAGTGGGAGGGAGATCAGGGGAGAGGAGGGGTGAATGGACCGGACTGGCTGGAATCCTGGACAGGAAGCACTCCATAAGGTAATATTTTGTTGTAGGTCCTACTTGTATAAAATATTGTTCTCTGATATTTACTTGTGCAGCATTTTGAAAATGCTAAACATCTGGACATGTGAAAACATACTTCCAGTATTAGTGAATAGGGGTAGAATGGCTTCATGATTTAAAATAACTGAGAAGCCACTGGATGGCCTCAAAGACTCAAAAATATATGACTAAACACTACTTTTCTGTTCTGGAGTACCAAAACATCACTCTGTGTAGGTCAACTCAAACTTTAAAGTCACATGATGGAGCCATACGCGGGCTAAAATTGCAACGTGTATGGTTTGAATTACATGAATCCAAGTTCCTGTTTCCTACAGAAGAACTGTGGTTTTTTGTTGTCTGAGTTTTCTAACTGAACACGTCACCACACACAGGAAGCCAAGTATGCATTAAAACTTATTTTCCTCATCAATCTGATCATAAAGACAGCATCAGCCTGTTGCATCTGCATTTTGTTTCACGGGTAAGTGACCTACTTTGTTTTAAATATGAAATGTTTTCATCATCACTAAGAACCAAAATCAGTGTGAAAAAGAGTTCTGTACTTCCAACCTCTTTGCTTCAGTAATATGCTTAAAGCTGAACAAAATGCAGCAAAATACCACATCTAAAAAAAATGTTATGAAAATGAAAGAGACCTGGATTTTTCTGTTCTGCTAGAATCCTTTTATAAATAATTAAAGTGTCACAGAATTCTTAAATGTGCAAGAAGCCAGATGCTTCAACTATTTAAACAAAAGGAAGTGGGGAGGAGGAATCAAAACTTTCTACTGCCAGAATGTTGCCTTCTACTGTTTTAGAATAAGACTAAAGCAAGAGTTGCGCACATCACAGATGTTAAACACAACACTGTTGACATTCTTCCTCTGTGTAGAAGAAAAAATATCTTCTCAATTTGCTTGTTTCTGTAGAAACTGTATTCCTTCAATTAAATTCTTATTGTAATCAACTGTATAAGTAACTCAATTTTTTCTCTGCCTCTAAAATCCTGTCTCCGAATTTAACTTATGTCAGAATCCCCAGAACCATCTTTTGCAAAGAATTATAAACACATTTACACTAAACAGCTAAAATAGAATAACACTCCAGTTGCGCACAAGGCTTGCTTGTATAAAAAAAACCAGGGAAGGGCTGTCATATGCTAAGAATCTATACAAAAATAGATTTGGTTTCTAAAACAACGATTCCTAAACATAGTAATGCGGCTTGGAAGCTTTCAAATAAGTTGTCAGTTTAATTCATTAAACTGAAATCCCCAGACTTGAGTGTTTTAAGCAAACGCATGCAAGGGGGAAATAATTTCAAGTTCTGCCTTTCTCAAGAGATTTCCCCCACAGTACTTGCCCTCCTGTAGTTCTCTCCTGCATGTTGTGGGGAATGGTTCGGCTCCATCTATTGGATAATTTATTAGCTGTTGGTCTGAGCCTGAGAACAGGATTCCAGAACATTTTTGTATTCACTGCCAAAACAAATAAAGCCTAACATACGAGCAGCACAATGCTTGAGAAGAGCTCTCTTTAAAATGGAGGAGTCAGAAAAAGTCAGAAAGAAATAAGGGGAAGAACCATCAGTGAAAGAAAAAATCAGAAGTGGAGAAACAGAAGTGAACAGTATACAGATTTTTTTTCCAAAAAAGAAAGCAAATGCATATCCTAAACAAGAACTGCATTCATTTCTTTTTAAAAAATATTTTTTTAAATTTAAAAAATATATTTTATTTATTCATTTGTCTTATATCCTGCCCAGGGCAGCTAACAACCACCATTAAAATAGAAATACAGTACAACAATAACTAAAACATCAACAAAATCCAACTATTAAAACATAACATAGTGAACAATAAACCTTTAACTATTAGGCTCCAATTTTGTTATATTTCAAAAGCCAGGACATTGTGTGTGTGTGTGCGCGCGCTAGGAATAAATGCTATTTCCTTGTTCAAATTATGTTCCAAATAAACCCTGGGGGTTACTTGGAAACAAAAGAGAGGTTCTGCAATGAGAAAAATCTGTAATATGGGAGAGACTCCCCTAAAAGCCAGCTTGCCTACTACAACCTGCTTTCCCTTGTATGCAAAAAGGATCCAAAGAAGAATGTTGGGTTTGTTATAGGACAGACATTCCCTTCAAGTGTGGTAACTATGAGGCCCAATGGCTAGGTTAGTGTCCTGGATAAACTGACTGCACACCTCAGAATACTTCCCAGAATGCTCTGCAACACCCATTAATGAAAGATATGCAGAAGATCCTCAGCAGAAAAAGTAATATGAGAAGGACTGCGTTAAAGCAAAAATTATGAAATCCATGGCTTTAAACGTAATGCATTCTGACTGTAATTTCAGCTGTTGTCATGAAATGATGATATTCTAAGACACTTCATTCTGCAGAAGCCACTAAACAAAGTGAAGGGATGCACAAGCCATGAAGCTTGCTAAAATTGCTGCAGTAAATTTGCTGTTATGCTAGGTAATCAGAGAAAGGTGGTGGTAAAAATTCTTTTCCCAGAGTAATGGAAATTAAAGAACCTCACAATCTATATACCTCCATGTAATTTTTTTCCTCACTAACAGAAAAGGTACTCTTTCCAGTTATAAATGTTTTTCATTTTATTTTACAAAATGGAATTCTCAATGCCACTGTAAGGTTTTTACTAAGAATGTACTACATGGTGATGTGCATCTGATGCATTTGCTGCCTGCTGAGTGTTTTTCACAAAATGCATGGAATCTAAGAGTTCCTTAGAGCCCAAATCCAAAAGATGCATTCAAGATTCCTGCATTGTAGAGTTGGACTAGATGGCCCTCAGGATCTCTTCCAACTCTACAATTCTATTATTCTAGTTGAACGTACTCTGTCAGTTCACAAATGAAAAGCATTTCTTCAACACTCAAGCTGTAGACTACTCTTATATCAGAACTTAGATCTATTCTATCACAACTAGGGCTACCCCACGTCTGGATTTTCCAGGACAATACTGGGATTTCAAAGGCTGAATTGATGTCAGGGGGGGGGGGATTTCTGAAAGGCGGTGCTTTGTCCTGGATCTTCATAGGCAAGTCAACTGGAAAACTCTGGGGTTTTTTTTTTTTTGAGGTCTTCCTAAATAAAAGCTCAACAATTACAACTCTTATTGCCACTTACAAATATGCTTATTAAATGCCACTTTGACAGTTTGCTCATGAGTCAGGAGCAGAAAGGTAGACATTGACAGTACTAATACTAAGCTGGTGATCCATGGACCACAATTTGGGGACCCCTGCAAGATTATTTCAGCCTCAACACAAACACTCACAGATACTAATACTGGCCTACATCATAGAGTTGCTTTTTAAGAGTCACTGAGATAATATGTCATGTGCTTTGAACACTCTTTCAGTGTCTTATAAATGGTATAATTATTGTAATAACCTAGTGGCTTAGGCTTTTGCGGATGTGCTCTCTCACTAAATGCTTTTCTTCTGTTAGCAAACAATCTGTTTCTTCTTCTTCTAACCCACAAGTGAGTTTCATTTCAACTTACATTAATGAAACAGAGTTCACTCTGGTAGCAGAATGGAAAGGAACTAATCCCTTTTACATTTTTTTTAAAAATCCATGCTGAGTGCTAGCTAGCTATTGCCAGTGGAGCAGATAAATCCCTCCCTCCCATTTAACAATTTAGTCTAATATCCTTTGTTTGCAGCCCACCTTCCCTTTCTTGCATCTGATGCTCTGGGTGCTCCAAATCCCAATTTCAAAGCTAACTCATTTTAGCCAACTCCACCTTTTTACTGTAAACTGTGGGTTCTTGCTGCAAAGATACCTAATTGAAAAAGCTGCCCCCAAAAGTTATTGCTGAAGCCTCAATACGTGAAAGGGTTTTGTTGATTTCATCTAGCATAATTCAACCAATGCTGCAACTATGCTGCCTATGATGCTCTAGAACAGGCTTCCTCAAACTCAGTCGTCCAGATGTTTTGAGACTACAATTTCCATCATCCCTGATGATGGTCCTGCTAGCTAGGGATCATGGGAGTTGTAGGCCAAAAAATATCTGGAGGGCCGAGTTTGAGGAAGCCTGCTCTAGAATAACTGTTCAGGACCAAACTGCATGACAAAAATCTGGCCTTCAGTTCATGAAGAGATATTTGTGGCACAGCAGGGGTTTGATCCTGTGTCTTCTTGGTCAAAGTCTAAGTATCAAAGGCCAGTACTTCAACCATTATATCCCATGGCTCTCTCAATCTTGAAAACACTGGATTGGGGAAACTGGGGATCAAAATTCCTTCATGGCTATAAAACCGAGGCAGTCACTATCTCAGCCTAATTCTACCTTACAAGGTATTTGTAGGAAGGAAATGGGAAACAAACAGTGGTACCTCTACTTATGAATAACTCTACTTATGAATGTTTCTACTTACGAACGGAGCTCCGTCCGCCATCTTGGATGCGGTTTAGATAGGATTTTTTCTACTTACGAATTTTTAGATAGAGTTGCTTCGACTTACGAATTTTTCTCCCAATGCATTCCTATGGGATTCGACTTACAGTTTTTTTCGACTTATGAATGTGCATTCTGAACGCATTAAATTCGTAAGTAGAGGTACCACTGTATTCTGCTTCAAGTTCTTTGGGTGAAAGGCAAGAGACATATATAGCTATTTCTGTGGAAGCTTTTGCTCTTATTGCAGGGCTTCATTCCCCCCCCCCACCTAACTAATAGCCAGTGCTGGGGTGGGGCCTGAATCAGGTCCATGGTCCTTATTTGAATCAGATTGTCAATCCATCTTGCTGTTCACAGTGAAAGGAAAGCAACACAAGACCTACATACTTCACGTCTAGCATGGCCCTTACTGAGGGACCTAAATCACAATTCCTTAGACTAATGTACAGCAGAAGGCTGTTGTGAAAACAAGGGGAGGAGGAGGGATGGCAGGATATAAGTCTAATAAATAAATTAAAAATCCATGTTATTACACCACTCTGCACATACATACCCGTATCCCAACAACTGGAAATATTTGCGATCGATACTGTATTTTTATAGTAGATCTCAACTGTTTGAAAGTCTACATGGGAGCCATTTTTGGCTGGATGTCAGAATATGTGTGTGTGTGTGTGTGTGTGTGTGTGTTTCTGTGTGAATAAGCTAATATTATGTTAGCTCAGTCTAACATGAAGGTAAAGGGACCCCTGACCATTAGGTCCAGTCATGACCGACTCTGGGGTTGCAGTGCTCATCTCGCGTTATTGGCCGAGGGAGCCGGCGTACAACTTCCAGGTCATGTGGCCAGCATGACAAAGCCGCTTCTGGCGAACCAGAACAGCACACGGAAACACCGTTTACCTTCCCGCTGTAGTGGTACCTATTTATCTACTTGCACTTTGACGTGCTTTCAAACTGCTAGGTTAGCAGGAGCTGGGATCGAGCAACGGGAGCTCACCCCGTCGTGGGGATTCGGACCGCCGACCTTCTGATTGGCAAGCCCTAGGCTCTGTGGTTTAACCCACAGCGCCACACAGACTAATTCTGAGCATGTTTATTGAGAAGAAAGTCCAACTGAGTTCAAAAGACGTTAGTTCCAAGCTGATGTCCATGTTTGGAAGCATAATCTGGGGAAGGACTATTGTTTTCATGTCCTGTTTCTAAGTCTCTAAGGGACATACCGCTGGCCACTGTGAGATGCAGGATGGTAAATTAGATGAATATTTGGTCTAATGTAGCAGGGCTCGTCTTAGTCTTCTTAAATGTGGCATACAACCAAAGCCTTAAACTTACACTGTAGCTTAAAGCACAGCATTCTAACATTGACAGAACTGTACTAACAACATATAAGCTATGGAAGAAAGTCTTAGGGAGAAACATTATTCCATTATTAGATGAGGCTCTATGGAAACTTCTGATAAGAGACCCAAGGCATTGCAGTGTCCCTGCAATTCACTGTACATATACACTCTGCCTGAATGGATCAGCTTTGCATATTATTGAATGATTTGAAGAAACCACAGTATTAAATCTGGGGATTAATGTGAAAACTGAAATGCTTATGTTACAAAGGAAACAGAAGATGAAATAGCAAACATAGCATGCTATATTTTTTAATTGCAGATATGCTAAAACATCTTTTAATACGAGCACAAAGCTTGGGAAGTAGAAGCTATATTTTAAAATGTACTAATAATTACACCCCAAAAGCTCCATATAGTTTTCTGCATAATTTAAAATATGAAATGTTTATCCTATTGCAGCACAATCCTTTTTTTAAAAAAACCCTGAATAATATTAGCAACAGATTTCTTTCAACGAAGTATATGGAAATCATCTTTTTGATAACGTACAAATCGTGCTTTTAGGTAGCCTATAAAATTACACATTCCATATTTATGGCAGTCATTTTCTGCAGAGCAAACAACTATTGTATCTTTTTACAAAGTCTATTATTTGTTTAAAAGAGAAAGTGATGTCTTTTCATGGTAACAGAATCATGATGGCATCACATGATTGAGCTATTACAGTTAATTCCCTGTCAGCTTCACCTTAAAAAACCCTATCTTTAGGAATTTATAACTGCTATAAACACATACACACAGTTATAGGCTAACAAAAGAGTATAATCAGATAAAAGTGTTAAAAATAAGTTTTTTAAAAAAACAATTATTTTCCCAATTTCCAATAGTTCCATCATGAGACTCGGGGTATTTAAAATTAAAAGGTCATAATATTACTGCTGAAATTCTTACTCTAAGTAAGTAACATTGTGCTCAGGCTCAACAGCAACTCTACATTCCTTTCTGACAAAGCACAGGGCTCTATGATTTGCAGCTGGGGTGCACTTTAAGCACATTTTGACATTTAAAAAATCCAAAGATATGCGCTGGTACTTTCTCACTTTTCTTCTGCTTTGACTATACATTTAAAGTCATTTGTTTGTTTTCCAGTTTGCACGAACACCAAGCAACCTCACAAGAATGGTCTCTCATAATATGACCTGGATGAAGTATCCAAGCCAGAGCCGAGATTCATTCACAAGTTTTGAAGACATCATATTCTCACAACATGTAATATCAAGATTTATGCACTGCTATATTACGCTCTTTGTACCAACTGGTCTACTAGCTGGGATTGTTATTATAGGCATCCTCATCAAGAACCATATGCAGCGCACCAATGAGAAATTAGATATAATGTTTTTTGCTCACACCATCAGCAACATGTTAATGATTCTTTTATCACTCACCATCATCACAAGGCCTGCCTACCTCAAAGCATCCTATTTTGAGTGTGGAACGCTGTCGTTTTTTTTCAACTTGAATTACTTCAGCTCTCAGTACCTTCTTGTCCTCATGGTGCTTAGCTTTTTTCTTTATAGGCACCCACCCCAAAATGCTTTAATTAGTAAGGCACATCACAACCCTATGGTATCTGTTGCATTTGCACTGATATGTGCCTTTTGTGCTGCACTAATAGTGGTGGCACTGCTGGGCATGGAGAATTACCACGAAGAAACAGACTGCCAATTAGATCCTTTATTTGCATGGCCTGAATACGAGATTATTAAATTTACCTTTGGCTTCTGCATTCCATCTTTGGCCAAGCTTCTCTGCTTTATTCTAATGTTTGTTAAAAAAGTTCAGCCAGAAATCCATCCCTCAAGATACAATATTCACCCTTATCTGACTGTTTTGGTTATTACAATAACAATGTTTGTGTGTCGTCTATTTTACAACAGTATGATTCTCTCTAGGACCAGCTTGAAAATACAGAGGACAATAGGGACACCCCAAAATGAGCTGACAATGAATATTGCAGAGATCCTGCTGTTCAGCGAAAGCTGTGTTAGTTTAGTTATCATTCTTTGCCTTCATAAACCATGCAGAATCGGCTTATTGAATGCTATAACTAATCTCACAAAAGTTTGCAGGAGGAGACATGCTAGTAACAGTCCTCTTGAAATACCAGAGACTCATACTGAAGTCTCATCTGGGCCCTCTGAAAATGGATCACGCTGACCTTTGCCTTCCAAAATATTAGCATTAAAGAAAAAAGCTACACATCTGCCAACATACAGAACCTGAAGGAATAAAAGATTTGCAAGCTTTTTTATTCTTACAACCTGAGGAACAAATATTCTCCAGCTGGGGCTGAAAGCTACAATCATAGTTACTTAATGTTCCTCCTGTGTTGCTATTGCACGTCGTTGTTGTGTACTGATGTATGGACAGCAGAGTGAACAACAGGATAGACAACATGGTCAAGAGCTTTTATATAAATAAACTTTTCCAGGATCAACAAAGGGGTAATGAATATGGAAGACTGCATGGGAGAGTGAAGGGAGATCTTGATAAAAGCAGTGTATCACCTAGGATTTGATGTACAAGTTATCATGCACCATAATCCTTCAATCCATACATTTTTATACATTCATAAGGGATACAAGTCACTTGAAGAAGGGCCCCTTTTTCTCTGTTCACCCATCCTGGACCAACAAACACCACCCATGGAATTGTCTAGCCTAAGAAGCCTAGCTTTCAGAATCCAGATTGCTTGATTGTGGATGCTTCTAAAAGGCTTTCCAGTGTACAGAATTGAACAGCACTGTAAGGAACAACAGACGAATTAGTTATACTGAATTATAGACATCGAGGCTCTGAGACTAGAAGTTGTACCCATCTTCAAAAAAGGGGGGGGGGAGAAGATTGAGGTAACTACCGATCCGTCAGCTTTTCGATACCAGGAAAGATCCTAGAACATATAATTAAATGGTCAGTCTGTGAGTACTTAGAAAAGGATGCTGTGATTGCGAAGACCCAGTATGGGTGTCTCAAAAACAAGTCATGCCAGACTCATTTCTTCTTTTTGATAAAGATACAAGCTTGGTGGATTGGTGAATGCTGTGGATGTGGTGTACCTTGATTTCAATAAGGCTTTTGACAAAGTCCCCTGTGATATTCTTGCAGAGAAGCTGGTAAACTGTTGGTTGCACAAGGTTACTGTTAGGTGGATTTGTAGCTGGTTGACCAACAAAACCCAAAGAGTGCTCACTAATGGTTCCTCATCTTCCTGGAAAAAAGGGACAAGTGGGGTGCCACTTGGGAGGGTTCTGTCTTGGGTCTGTTGTTCAATGTCTTTATAAATGAATTGGATAAAGGAGGTGAGGGGGTGCTCATCAAATTTGCAGATGACACCAAACTGGGAGGGGTAGCTAATGTCACAGAAGACAGAATCAGAATTCAAAATAACCTTAATAAATTGCAGAACTGGGCCCAAGCTAAGAAAATGAATTTCAGTAGGGACAAATGTAAGGTTCTATACTTAGGCAGGAATAATCAGCTGCAAGAATATAAGATGGGGTGTGCCTGACTTGTCAGTAGTAAATGTGAAAAAGATCTAGGGGTCTTGTTGGACCACAAGCTTAATAACGTGAGACAACAGTGTGATGCAGCAGCAGAAAAAGCTAATGCTATTCTAGGCTGCATCAACACAAGTAGAGTGTTCAGATCAGGAGAATACCACCACTATATGCAGCCTTAGTCAGACCACACCTGGAATACTGTGTCCAATTCTTAGCACCACAAGGAGGATGTTGACAGGCTTAAATGTGCGCAGAGGAAGGCAACCAAGATGATCAAGGGATTGGAAACTAAGCTTTATGAGGAAAGGTTGAAGGGGCTGGGTAGCCCAGAAAAGAGGAGACCGAGAGGAGATATGATCTTCAAATATCTAAAGGGTTGCCACATGGAGCTTGTTTTATCCTGCTCCGAGGGTGGGACCCAAACCAATGGATTCAAGTTACAAGACAGGAGATTCCGACTAAACATTAGGAAAAACTTTCTGATGATAATAGACTTCATCAGAAGGTGGCAGTCACGCCTTCATTGGAGGTTGGATGGCCATATGTCATGGTCACTTTAGTTAAGATTCCCACATTGCAGGGGGGTAGACTAGAATTGGGCCCATTCCAATTATACAATTATATCATTCTGTAAGCGGTTGCATAAGGGGATTGCTATTTGCTGGAAGTGTGCAGTATATTCAAGACAGCCTAACTGCTGGGCAGTGGAAATGGAAAAGCCATATTCAGGGTGGGGTGGGACATGAATACAGGTTCTAAGCAGGACAGCTGTTCTGGGCTTGAGGTAAGTTAATTATTTCGGGTGCAGGCAGTGTTAAATACATAACAATGACCAACAACATGAAAGATTTAACATGAGAATGGTGCTATTGAGGATAATATGGTATAGTAAGATGAAATGTGTCCTTGTGATCATGGTGAATCACGCCTTTTTACATGTTTTGGAGAAAACTGAAATCATGTCAAAAGTCATAGCAAGCAAAAACCCAAATGCAAGGAGGACAGTAGTTCTTTCATTAAGATATGTAATAAATAACAGTCTAAGAGTTTCTTAACAGTAAATGAGATGAATGTAAGGCAAGGCATGAAAGATCTAACAGGGTGTTGGAGCCTTTTTCTTTTCATGCATAGAGAGCTTTATCTGCTGGTTCAAGGCTTACCTTGAAGCAGGGGGAGGCAACATGCTGCCCATCAATGCTGTGAATTCCAGCTCCCATAAACCCCAACCACCCTGGCTGATGGTCAGGAATTATGTGTCTTAGGGCAGGAAACTTTCTCTCCCATATGCTACTCTGTAAAGTGTCGTCTATGGTTATGGCACAATGTACAACATAATAATCATTATTAATAATGATAGTTTGATTTCTCATCAGGAACACTGGCTTATTCCAAATACTTCTGGAAATGAAAAGAGAAACGTATGTCCAAGGCAAACTATTGCTCTGGACTGTTTTTTGGTAATGACAAAGTGTATCTTTGTTTCACCAACTTCCTACAACAAAATCACACATCAACTACTGCCACAGGCTGGACTTTGGGATGTAGTAAACATATGTGCCAGGAAAGAACTCAGGGGATTCTCTGTCTGAGATAGCTCGCAAGAAAATATTTTAACATTGTGTGCTTATACATTGCAATCGTTGTTGGGGAAATGTTAGAAGGGATTTTGTAAGGAAGACACATCAGAGCCTTTCAACATCTATGCCAACTAATATTAGGGAGCTGAGGCTAAGGTCTGCCCTCACTACAACAGGACCTCCAAGTGTAACACTTTACCTGAATTGGGAAACAATGAAGCGTTGTTATTATGGAAGGTATTAAGCACGAACCCCACCCCTAGTGATCCCAGCCATTGATTTAAAAAAAACTTTTTTCCTATCTCTTCATCTGCATAGCCCTGCCCTGTGTTCCATTTCTTGATCCCACTAGAGTGTGACAGAATGCTAGAAGCTACAGTGGTACCTTGACTTACGAACGACTTGACAAGTGAATTTTTCGACTTATGAATGGGGGTTATGGCCGCACGCTTACGAATGTCTCGACATCCGGGAAAAAAACACGGTGGTTTTAGATAGGGATTTTTTGACTTACGAATTTTTAGATAGGGTTGCTTTGACTTACGAATTTTTCCGTTTCCAATGCATTCCTATGGGAAAACACATTTCCAATGGCGTTTTTCGACTTATGAAGGTGCCTTAGGAATGGATTAAATTCGTAAGTCGAGGCACCACTGTACTTTTTATGTATATATAAAGTTTATGATGATATGATCAACAAGAATCAAGAACTGTTTTTCAGCTATCAAAATGTGAACCAAATTCAAGTTTTCTCAATGCATATGGTTAATAAAGGTTTCTAAAAATATTTCAGCAGTCTAAATGATCTTCCAATTATTACATACCGTAATTCATTTTTATAGCAAGCACAAGTAGGATAATAGAAGCATTTTAGTGTGTGGATGTTTGTTCCAGTCATGGGGAAAAGCTGTCTACTTCTATTCAGATACAGTAGTGTTTTTTTTCCTGCAGCAATTAAGGAAATGTTATTATAGTAAACCATAAGCCAAATGGAAAATAACATCACCCATATCCGAAAAAAGATGAGTGAGAATTATTAGACTGAGTATACTGAAAGTATTCTAAGCCTGCATTAGCTCTTTACCCGGAGCCTGTGGAGATCTGATGTGCTTTTAATATCCCATTTTTCTGTAGTCTCTACATTATAAAAAAATAAATGGAAAGCTATGGTTTAAATTTCAGTAGGCTTGAAGAGGAACTATGACTGATACTTGTGGCAGAATCAAGTACATTGTTGTGTTCTACCCAAGAGATAAAAGCTAGGGCTGCAATGTTTAGTCAATTCATTCAGATTAATTTGTTTAAAAATTTAATCAGGAAATAGATTTCTAAAATTATCTTTTATATAACACCACAGACACTGCAAGTTCCATCAGAAGTAGCATTTTTCCTTCCACCTCATACAGGAGGGAATTAATAGGCTAAGGTGCTGTGACCTGAGGGATCCATTTCCAATGTCTAAAACCAAAGAAAGCATGCTTTTTTATTCCAAGTAATTATTCTTATTCATATGCAAATGAAAATTTTAATCTATTGGAATGCATTTGATTAATCCAACAATAAGAGCTCTAGTGCAGTCATAGGCAAACTCCAGCTCTTTGGATGTTTGGGACTACAATTCCCATCATCCCTAGCTAACAGGACCAGTGGTCAGGGATGATGGGGATTGTAGTCCCAAACATCTGGATGGCCGGAGTTTGCATATGCCTGCTCTAGTGGATCAAATGTAAAATACCATCTACTCCAGCATCTTGCTTCCCAGAGCAACCAACTAGCTGCTTCTAGGACAGGGATGGGAACCTCAGGCCCAGGGACCAAAAGGCCCATCAAGCCTCTTTTTCGGGGTGTCTGAACATACCTAGGCCATGGTCCTGCTTTGTGCCATCCCCAAGTGCCTTTGTCTGCGTAGAACAGGGGTCACCAACTATTTTGGATCCATGGGCAGATTTCAAATTTTGAGAGAGTGCTGTGGGCACCAGTCACAAAATGGCTGCCATTGGGCCATAGTATAACACAAAACTAGAGGGAGCACAGTCATGGTGAAGTTTTTCCTGTAATTGTGCTTCCATTCTATAAAAGGGTTAACTTGTTGAATGTCTGCCTGTCATACAACTGTTAAAGGCATAAGAACCCCGTTTTAGCCCAATGCCGACTCTAAACTGAAGCCTATGCTACCATCCTGTACCTAGTTACCTGGGAATAGGCCCCATTAAACACAAAGAGACTTTGTACGCTGGCTCCCTCGGCCAGTAAAGCGATATGAGCGCCGCAACCTCAGAGTCGTCCACGACTGGACCTAACGGTCAGGGGTCCCTTTACCTTAGTTAACAAGTGCTGATTCTTAGCTTCTATTAAGCTGGAGACATTGCCAAGCCTCTTTGAACAGTTTTCATATTTCGCCTTTGGGGATTGGAGGGGATTATTTAACATCTACCCACACTCAAGCAAGTAGTATCTGGGGGGGAAAGTCTACGCATTATCTGACCTCAAATGAACCCACCAAAGGAAAGACGCACCCTGATTTTGGGGGGGGGGGGAGAAAGAAGGGCAAACTACAAAGAATCCAAGGGATCTCATGTGACTGGAAAAGGTATGGGAAGGGGACTGGGGATCAGAGACCTGAGGATCAAAAGTGGTTAAAGACGCCAGCAAGGAAGGAAGGTATGGTCAACATCAGGGCCTGCTCCAGTAAATTAAACCCTTCCCCTATGGATCCAATGGACGCCATCCACCCTGTGGGAAGGCAGAAGAGAGTGAGGCAGGCAGGCAAACAGACAAAGGAAACATCAGGACTTACTCCAGTCAGACTGACTCCTCAACTCACAAGGCCAACTTTACATTTTTTTATTATTTGTTTTAGTATTTTGAAATTGTTAAGTCTTCTTGGGTGTCTTGGGAAAAAATGACTTATGAATACAATAACTAAATAACTCTTGCACACTCCAGCAACTAGTATTTAGCAGTATACTACCTCTGAACATGGAGGTTCCATATAGACGTCATGACTAATAGCCATTTATCTTACTCACTGTGTGAAAGGAATAGCCCAAAGAACCCAATAAATGCAAACACCGAGAAAATAAAATGAGCAGTTATATGTTCAATACAAGTCACAAATACACTGCTCTGTGATGTGAGGTTTACCACTGACTGCCCCTGCCTCCATGGAGCTGTTCTCCCCACTCCAGCATGTTACATTCAATGCTTCACGCATCACATGGAGGCAAATGTAAGTCTGCCATTGCATGCACTTATGACAGAAATCTGTAGCTAGTCCCACCACACCTGTTAAATGCTCAGAAAGTACGAGCACTAAAGCTTGGGTATTCGGAAACAAGGGTCATTCTCTGAAAATGTGAGGAAACATATGCCATATTGAACAGCAAGAGCTGTTACCTAGTCACAAATGGAACTCTGATAAATTGCTGCCGCTGACCTAATTTGACTCCATTTTACTATGTGGAGATACCAAATGCCAGCAAGTGGAATCTCAGCAACAGCAGAGATTCTGAGGTATGACAGGGGAGCCAGCGATGCCCATAGCAGTATGAATACTTAGCGTCTGTCTTGCTGGCTTCATAAAATATTGGCATGCAATAGAATAGAATACAGAGCACAATCACTGGATAACAATTGGCTTCTTAACCTGAAAAGCATACATACAGGTAGTTTTTTTAAAAACTGAGCTTAGAAAAGGTCACTCTGAGCATCAAGCATGAATAATAATAAAGAGATGCCATGTAGAGCAGGGGTAGTCAATGTGGTGCCCTCCAGATGTTTGAAATTATAGCTCCCTTGATACTTGCGCCCTAGCCATACTGGCTGAGGTTAATGGAAGTTGGAGCTCACATATTGAGGGCACCATGTTGGCTGTCCCTGATCCACACTGACATGTTACAAAATACTGAATAATTTAGTAAATGGTAAATCTCACGTTTGGTTTCTGACCAACAACCAGATTATACATACATACGTACGTAAGTACGTACGTACGTACGTAGCTACAGTTTAGAATAAAGGCTATCAACAGCCAGAAATAATGACCAAAACTGTGATTTCTGGGTTCTGCAGCAATGATTTTCAAACTGTGTCAAGCTTCTCTGAAATTCAGTCCCCCCCCCCGATATTCTCTGTGTAATGTGCAGCTGGTAGAAATGTTAACGGGAGCAAAAGTGAGGCCCAGCAAGCCAAGATGGTGCACAGAGAACACGCCCCATAACATCCCTCAGAATCTTCTACAATGCACAAAGATTCCACTGCAGACACATAGGGCTTATTTGGCAGAGAAGTGAACAAAGGAAAGGTTTGCTGAACAACCATGGTTCTAGAGCAGCCTATCCCAACCTGGTGTCCTTCAGAAACTGGACTCTAATTCCCATCGGTCCCAGCCAGCATGAATAATGCTTAGGGATAACGGGACTATATTCCACAATGTATGGTGGGCACCAGGTTGGGTAAGGCATTTCTGGGGCAGTGGAGAAATGCATTCAAGGTGAACTCCTCAAGTTCATTCACAACACGATCACATGATCACATCATGGAAACTCTGCAGTGTATTAAAATCATGCTGTATCCATATGTACAATGGTATTACTGAAGTACACTTAGGGTAGGTGTTAGTACTGGCAACTTATGCAGCAGCACTTTCAAGCATAGTTTCACAACCATGAGAGCTAGACAGTTTTTTTTGTTTTCTAAAATAAAAAAATTCTCAGAAAGCTGAACTTCTCACAAGTATACTGTGCTTTTTAAGCACTGTTTTAATATAATATAGGTCATTTATGATCCACAGAAATCCCAATTTTTTCCTCTATCTTAAAGGGGCCCCTGACCATCAGGTCCAGTCATGTCCGACTCTGGGGTTGCGGCGCTCAACTTGCTCTATAGGCCGAGGGAGCCGGCGTTTGTCCACAGACAGCTTTGTCATGTGGCCAGCATGACAAAGCTACTTCTGGCGAACCAGAGCAGCACACAGAAACACCGTTTACCTTCTCGCTGTAGCGGTCCCTATTTATCTACTTGCACTTTGGTGTGCTTTCAAACTGCTAGGTGGGCAGGAGCTGGGACCGAGCAACGGGAGCTCACCCCGTTGCAGGGATTCGAACCACCGACCTTCTGATCAGCAAGCCCTAGACTCTGTGTGCCCAACTGTGGCCAGGATCCAATAAGCTGCCATGGGCTTGGGAGGCATGCCCAGTGGAACTTTGAGCTTTCCCCTTTTAAACAGCATTTACCCCCTCCAACCTGGTGTAATATCCCTAACAAGCAGTTTGAATGAGGCATTGGGTGCTGCTGTTTAAGAAAGGAATGAGTATTTTATTCTTCCCCTCTCTCACACCATACACACACAGAGTAAAAAGTCTGCTGAGGACATGCACTATAGTCTTGTCCCTTCCACTGAGAAAACAGGATTTAACGTAGCTGTTCAAGACTTCTTTTCCCACAGTAAGCAGAGCAATTCTGGCAGCCACCAGGTGGTGTTTGTGCAGTTATCAACCAGCTTCCTTCAGCAGCAGATGAAGCTCAAGCCTCCACCTGCTGCATCACGATTTAGAAGCAGCACCGGCACATTGAATGTTATGATACAGCTAAGTTTGTTGCAGCAAAATGATAGCGAGGATGAACACCACAATGCCATATATCAAGATGGGGATACCTCTTGAGCTGACCGAAACATGCAAGCGATTAAGAAGGGAAAACAGGACTCACGAAAGAGGGTAGGAATATCTCACTCTAGTTATTAATGCATGTGTTAAAGAATCATTCTTCACTTTTGAGTTTTAATGTTTTTCTTTTAATTGCATTTGCTATATACTTGTACAGCCAAGGAATATCTCACTCTAGTTATTAAAGCATGTGTTAAAGAATCATTCTTCACTTTCGAGTTTTAATGTTTTTCTTTTAATTGCATTTGCTATATGCTTGTACTGCCAAGCAGTTGTACATGCTGAAGGTGCTTCTTCTAGCTGAATCTGTGAAATTGTGCTCAGTGTACTGGCATCTGAGTTTATTTTTGTATTTGAAGTAGGATCCCAAAAGCAAAAGAGGGATGAAAATAGGCAAATATCCCAAGTCTCTTGAAATATGTTTTTTTTATATAAAAAAATACAGATTGAACTGGCAAAGAGAAATAAACCAGCAGAAACAGAGTTAATTTTAGCCTTTAAAATGATGTCAGCTCAACAAAAACTGCAGAACTACAAGAATCTATAAAACTTTGTTATAGTGGTAAGACTTGCAGGAAGACCTGGATTTGTTGCTATAAACCATTTAAGTACAGTATCTTAAACAATCTTTTAAAAATATAGGTGTTTATTCAGTTCTAAATTAACTGTACCGATACACTACTGCCTTCAATTCAATCCAGAATAATCTGAATAGCACTAACTTTTATAATTGGTGGTGGTGATAGTGATGTAATTAAACATAAATTAGCCTAAAAACACATGATGGTAAGAACAATTTAAAATGATGAATGTTGTTGAAATCGTTTAGATTTCTTGCAAAACCCAGAGCATTATCAGAATGCCACTGATGCACTACTATTTAAAATATTGTTTTCCCTTCAATATTTCCATTGGCCTGCTTTTTAGTGATGTATAAAAGTGATTTATTCTACCTTGCAGAAACAATAATTATAAAGATTGGTAAGTTAAAAAAATAGCCGAGTTATTCTTAAATCCTCTACTGCCAAAATCAATTTTTTTTACAAGATTATGCATTTTTTCAAAAAGTAACTAATCTAAAAATATGTTGTCACAAGCCTCGTGGTAATTCAAAAACACAGTATTTTATTTTGGGCAAGTAAAAATAAATTTTCTTTCTGGAAATAAACATGACAAACCCCTTGAAATGACTTTAAGCATACAGTACCTTCATATAAAATAGGAAGAAATAAGACTAAGACCAGGCTAAGGCTGCAATCCAATGAACATTTACCTGGGAGTAAGTTCCACTGAATTCAACTCACGTCTGGATAGGCATGTATTTGGTCTCCAACAGCAACCGGCTACTTCTGGATATTCAAAACCGGCCACTTCTGGATATCCCCTCTGATGCATGTTCCCAGGATCTGGTACTCATGAGGTACACCACCTCAAAACTTGGGATTTTTTATTTTAAACTATTATGGCTAATCACTATTAATAAATGTATCCTTCCAGTTATTTTCTATAGAAATCTGAGGTGGTGACCATCACCACAGCTTCTGGTAGCAAATTTTGTAAGAATCAACTTATTAATGTCAATCAATTTAACTGGATGGAGAGAACTATTTGGAAAGGTATTCTGGTTACACTTTTCATGTTATAAAACTGTATCATGTTGCCACTGCCACCTTAATCCTCCACCTTCTATAATAAAAATAGCTTATCTTTAGTCTATTTTCATAGATTCTAAACCAGTTATTGTCTTCACCATCCCTTCAATAGCTTTTTCCAGATTAGGCAACCAGAGCTGCACACAGCATTCTACTACCAACTGCGCTGGAAGAGGTTAGGCTGATAGGTCTCAATAATCAAATGTATGTAATATTTCAATCTGGCTCAAAAATTAGGTCAGAGATATTTAGGCCAAACAGAGTTTACATCTTATTTACATGTGTTTCCACTTCCATATACTTAAAATGCTGTAAGAATCTTAGCTGCTCATGGCTTTTTGGCAATAAGGTTTACATAACCCAGTTCAAGATTATAATAATCTGTGGTAATCTGCTTTATTTTTATTTCCTTATAATTTTACAAATCATTTAACAACATAGATAGAAAAGGTAACTGCTTAAGAAATAAATATTCTTTTTCCAAAGACTTCTGTTATACCATTGAAAAGCAATTAAAATGTGCAGATCTATAAGAGCCTCTCTCTTTTTAAGCCTCTGTGACAAAAATAGAGTAAGAATCAGAAGGGTCCCATACTTTTCTTCTAGCTATCAGTTTTGCAGCCAAAGCATGTGCTGTGGGGGTTATATGTTAAGATTTCTATAATTATCTATGAAAGCAAAAAACATGACACAACAGAAAGTTGATCTTTTATTTCATCCAAAACTGGCTTTAGTCCTGATTTTTATCCTTTTCTCATAAGAGCAATGCCAAAAAGAGGTTTTACTCATTGCCACTATACAGATCCTAAAATGATCCCAAAAACATTTACACTGAACATGTACATTCATATATTTGTGGTTCATATAACTAAATTCACAAAGACAGCATCATGGATATACATGAACAGATGCTAAGGCCATTCATGTTAATAAATAATGAACACTTTCATTTTTACAGGAAGGAGATTAATTATTTTCTTTTTATTAATTGCAGATCAAACAAGATTCATTATTTGCTAAACTGAAGTAAACAGAACTATTATGATTCAGCATCTTTCAAATTGTAAGCAAGATTACAATAGAAGAAATATGTATACACCTGAAATCATCATTACTATACAAAAGTTCCTGTGTTATAGAATATATCAATTGATTCTTGCTTACCACTTTTCTTAAGGTACTGTAGAAATTCTGCAAGTCTTGACCTAAACTGATTCTGCCTTTGCAGATTACAAAATATGACTTCTACAGATCTCTTCGGATTCACCAGCCATTTAAGCACTTTGGTACTGAAGTCCTAAGCGATTTACCCAAGAGAGGCCCATACCATGGAAATTTTCACAGCATCCACATCTCAAGTACTTTGTAACAGCACATATTTTGAACGAAATGGATCATATCTGTGCAATGAAAACAAAACTGTCAGCCTCTCGGATAAATCAGAACACCAGCAATACATTATAGGTCTTTTCTTATCATGCCTTTACACAATATTCCTTTTTCCTATTGGCTTCGTAGGAAACATTCTTATTTTAGTGGTGAACATAAGTTTTCGTGAAAAGATGACTATTCCAGACTTGTATTTCATAAACCTTGCAGTAGCAGATCTCATTTTGGTGGCTGACTCTCTCATCGAAGTTTTTAATCTCGACGAAAAGTATTACGATATCACAATAATTTGTACTTTTATGTCATTGTTCCTTCAAATCAACATGTACAGCAGCATATTCTTCCTAACATGGATGAGTTTTGACAGATACATAGCACTAGCAAAAGTAATGAAGTCCAACTTATTTCGCACCATGGAACATGCCAGGTTAAGCTGTGGCCTCATCTGGTTGGCATCTATCTCGGCAGCACTAGTGCCCTTCACAGCTGTACATTTGCAACATGCTGGGGAGGTTTCCTTTTGCTTTGCGGATGTAGAAGAAATTCAGTGGCTAGAAATAACCTTAGGGTTTATCATCCCTTTTGCTATTATAGGCCTTTGTTATTCGTTAATTATAAGAGTCTTGATAAGAGCTCACAAGCACAGAAGTTTGCGGATACGCAGACAGAAAGCTCTTCGTATGATTTTTGTTGTTGTCCTTGTCTTCTTCATCTGCTGGCTTCCTGAAAATGTCTTCATAAGTGTGCAACTTCTTCAAAAGACAGAGCAAACCGCATCAAGGGGCCAATCTTTCAGACATAACTACCCCTTAACCGGACACATTGTGAACCTTGCAGCCTTCTCAAACAGCTGTTTGAATCCTCTTATCTACAGCTTCCTAGGTGAAACTTTCAGAGAGAAACTGAAATTGTATATTGAACAGAAAACCAAAGTCTCTGTTCTAAACCGGTTTTGTCATGCTACCCTGAAATCTGTTATTCCTGATAGCAATGAGCAATCAGAAGTTTAATTTAGCCTATATTTAAAGGTACCATAATGGAACTTGATCACAATGCTAATAGAAAAAGCATATACTTTGTCCCATGCACAAAGATTTGTACTATTTTTATGATGATATGTAAAAGATTACACATTACAGTACTCAAATCTGCATTTCATTAAGGTTAGAAACTAATAAAAGGCTCATGGGGGGGCAGTTGTATTTGCATACTTGTGAACAATACGGTAGCAGAAAAGTCTAAGGAAGAACGCAACATTAATAAGTGTATTATAGTTATTTTTCTGCCATGTTAGATGCCCTGAACAAAATACTGTAGTAAAACTGCAGTAAGAATAGGGAAATTCAATAGAACATATTGATACAGAAATGCAGTCACAGATATAGAGTCTCGTCGATTTTCCTTCCAAGAATATCAGCTTGCAAACCTGGTGAGGAAAACAGCTACAGTGCTGAAAGCATGGTACTGTATATTAATAGACACATACTGTTGCACAAACTATTAAGAAAATAGAAATTCAATCTAGATTTACAATGGACCTCTCTTTCTGGGTTGTTTCTTTTTTAATTATTAGAGTTAGCTATTAGGCTTTTATTACTTCCAAATCCCCCGAATCACCAAGAATCTTCCCTTTTAATAGTGGACTCAGGCAGTTGAGTGCTTATCAGCTTGCAAGTGAAACAGGGCCACCCAAAACTAAGGTAATGGTACATACTCAAGGGACTTCTCCAGTTATACAGAACTATAATACAAGTTTGCAGAAAGAAAGAATGGTATTTTTAAAAAACAATTCAAAATGGCTCAAAGGTTTGTGAACTTCCTTAACTCATGGAATGTAGATGACAGTTATGCCTACAGAGATAAGAAATATTCTATTACTCATCCTGTTACCTGAAGATGAAATTTCCATGACCACATTTAACATGAAAGACAGGAGTTCCTGTGTATTCGCTATGCTTTAGTTGTGGGGGCAAATGATGCATAACCCCCACTGTGCTAAACCTTATGGTTTTTCTCTATGGGTAGATTTCACTTCCACCTCAGGAGACAAAGGAAAAGTTCTAAAAGAACCAGCTACATGGGCGGGGTATAAATATTAGACAGACTGTGAGTGAGCTGAGACACAAAATGTTAGCATGCCAGTTGAGGGTGGGGGAAGGAAAATGGATTCCAGGAGAAAAGTGGGAAATTACTAGCTCAATGTAGCCTGTAGTAAGTATTCTGGAAGGGTATGCATGCCATCAGTTTAAAACAGAAAATATTTCTCTTCCTGCACTATATAGGAATGTTTCCAAGAAAAGGAAAACGAACACATTTTCCAGTTCCACTCTTCAGAACACCCGCACTATACAGCAATTAAATGCTTAAGATCACCCTGAGCTGTCTAGTGCTTTATAGGGTATCAAAGAAAGGCCAAGTGGGTAGGTGTTTTGTTTCACTTTTCTTCTACTGAAACTCTCCCAGGTGTCAAATACCACTACACATCTTTTGGTCCAAGCAACCTGGAGCCCTGAACTCTTCTTACAGTGTGGGGAAAGACACTGCTACCGGTAGTGGGTCTGATATCCACTAACTCGAATCAACTTTTCCCCCCAGAATACTTGGATCCTGGGCATGTTCAAGCAATATTCACTCTCAATACCTGCATTCACACTGCAATCAGGAGATTCAATGGGTAACTGGCTTCCTCTCCCACCTCCCTTCCCATTCATAAAATAGAATTTGCTTTTATTTCACTTTCACCTTTCTTTAATTTTATTTACTATACAATACCTTGAAAATAAGGGACCCAGGTGGCGCTGTGGTTAAACCACTGAGCCTAGGGCTTGCTGATCAGAAGGTCAGCGGTTCGAATCCCTGTGACGGTGTGAGCTTCCATTGCTTGGTCCCAGCTCCTGCCAACCTAGCAGTTCGAAAGCACGTCAAAATGCAAGTAGATAAATAGGTACCACTACAGCGGGAAGGTAAACGGCGTTTCCATGTGCTGCTCTGGTTCGCCAGAAGCGGCTTTGTCATGCTGGCCACATGACCTGGAAGCTATACGCCGGCTCCCTCGGCCAATAATGCGAGATGAGCGCGCAACCCCAGAGTCGGTCACGACTGGACCTAATGGTCAGGGGTCCCCTTTACCCTTTACCTTGAAAATAACAAATATTATTTCTTATATAGAATGTATCTCATGAACTGCAATTTATTGCAGGTTCTCCCTAATTCTCTTATCTAAAATCTTTCATCATGGTATCAGAGAAAGATGACACTTCCAATAAATAAGGCACTGCCAAATTTAGAAATTGCACTCTATATGCAAGGAGGGGAGGAGGTATACATGCACAAGGAGGGCTATCATCTAAACTGGCTCAGAGACTGGACAGTCAGAATCAAAGAGACCTTTCCTATATGGATATTAACGTCTATTTGTAAAGACAATTTGCATACTATGATGATTTCAGCATTTCCTGCCAGGATGGAGAAAATTTTGCTTCTTACTGGACTTGACTACGGGAAAAGAAATTTGAGTTTAAGGGAAAAGTGGACCTTGGCTGACCCTTGACTGCCTCCTTTGGGCTTAGCTCCCTAGACTTCAACCTCCTCATACTTGTCACTAACAGGCTGCAAGGTCTTGAGAACTTTGGAAAGCAACATGGAGAAAGTATTGGAAAGCTACTTTGGAGTGTGGAAAAATAAATCCTTGTACATCCATGTTTAGTATGCTATAGTTCCTTTTCAAGCTATGTTAAAGATAATCACGGACATACTGCACTAAACTAGGTAATGTTCCTATTATTGGAGGGGGTCTGCCTCTTCTGCTGATCATACCCTTGAATACAGGCTAGGCACAGAACTAAATTCTGATTGCATTTCAGAGCTTCAAAAGATTATCTTTCCTATGTGATTGACTTTCAATCCCTTCTATGAAGTGCTCTGTACCCTCCAGAATTGTGCTATATTATGACCTCCACACAGATCTCACAGAAGACATGCTCTGCCTGCTGCAGGACAGGAAGACTTAGATCCTGACTAGGGCTGTGGCACATAGCTAACAAAAAAGCAAAAAGTTTCACTACAAATTTCCAAGATGTAGTTTCATGTTTTTTAAAAATCTAAATATATAAAGCTTCCCATGGAGCCAGTAATTCAAGGAGACTAACATGTTGGGATCCAGGAGCTGCATATCAGCAGCAGGTATGGTCAACCCCAGTCTCACATGCACATACAGGACACACACAGAAGATCAGAGAGTCACTTGCAGCTGATCCAGGCCAAGCAGGTATAATCCTGAGTAGTAAACTGAATGATTACTATGGAGTGTATGGAGTGTTAGGAGAGGGGGTAATACCGGTAGCTCTGGTACGGAACACATCGTCCTCCTTCTGGGCTAGTTTCTCCACCTTTGGTCCCTATCCTGCGATCAGCTCTCACCTGTGGCTCCTAGAAGCTTTCAGCATGCAACAGCAGCCACAACCCAGCAATGGCTTCAACTGGCCAGCTAAACCAGGTGAGGGTAGCCAATGGGTCTCAAACACTCCATGACTTAGGGACTTCCCCTGTATGTAAAGAAAGGCTCTGGCGGATTGAGCAGACGAGACCAATACTGGGTCTAATGGCAAAGAAGGCAATTTCTACACGTACTGTAGAGGCAAGTGAGGGGCAGATGGGGCTTGTCAATCTATGAAGGTAGCCCACCTGGGAGAAGGAAAACTCTGATCCTAAACCTCTGCTGCCTTGCGGAATATCTTTGGGAGGAGAAAGGGCTAGGGAGTAAACCCTACACAAATCCAAAGTGGAATCCCTAAGATGGCTGGAGGGCACCTTGTATGCCACCTTCCGGCAACTCCAGCAGCTCAGCTGGTGTCAAATGTATTGCTCTGCTTTCCTTAGGACAACATCAGCAAGGATGAGAGTGGGGTCTTGTTTTCTGGGCAGCCCTGAGAGCTCCATAAACACAGCACAGGTGTATGCTACGGTGACATCACTTCAGTGCTGCTAATGCAGCAGTTAGTCTTCACCCCCAGAGGCACACTCCATTGTCCCTTGACACAGACAAGTGCCAACAATCTGAATGAGTGTCCCAAGTAAGAGCACAAGAAACAATACTTTTTAAAAAGTTTATGAAGCTTTTCGTTGTTGCCGGTAAGATTTTAAACTAAGGGTGCACTAAACACTAAAAGCTTAGTGAGAATTTAAAATAAAGCAATCAATAAATATTTGTTGCCTAATTTACAGACCCTTTGTTATATTTTTGTGGGTACAAATGAATTCCTAAGTAGAAGATACATTGTAAAACATGCAAAGGCATAGGCTCAATCCCTCCCAGATCACCATTTCAGATATATTTTTACATGTATATGCATTATCTAATTTGCAGTTTCATACAATCAGTTCTGCAGCAGGGCTAGTAGACTAACTTGAACAAAGAAGACCCCCACCCAAATCTTTCTAGGAATTTACTAGGAGTAAACCAGTAACATGCCATGAATTTTCCAGGTGGGCTCAGGTGAGCTACAATCCTTTAAGTCAATCCTTTGAGTTTCAGCACCCTAAAACTGATATATGAGTAATAATGCTGCAGGGATGTTGTAAAGGTGTGAAGCATTAGAACGGTCTAAAAGGATATATTATTATTGCTATTATTTAGTTTATTTAAAAATTGCTTCCTATGAAGCATCTCAAAGTAATTTCACTTTAATACAATAAATAAAAAGTTAAAAGAATTTCAAATGAATTCAGAAATGAACTGGGATTGGGGGGGGGGAGTCCACTTAGTAGGCTTATGGAAAGAAGAAAGTATTCAACAGACACAGAAAATACATTAAAGACAGTGTCTGTCTGATATGAAACAGAAAAAAAGTAGGTGCTGTCACACTTAAAGACTTGGTTGCAATATGGTTCAGAAAGGACCTTCTAATAATATGGTACCTGTAGGTCAGCGTTTCTCAACCGCTGTTCCGCGGCACACTAGTGTGCCGCGAGACGCTGGCTGGTGTGCCGCGACGTGTGGCGACGAGAAGGGCGATTTGCATTGTCACGTGCCTGGCGGCCGCCAATAAATATCGCTAACCCGCTGGAAAATAAGCCGGCTGGGTCACGACGCGGAGCGAGCGCAGCTCTCAACAGCCACCACCACGGGAGAGTGGTTTTAGACAAACTTAAAGAAGCTGGCTGGATGAGCTCAACCTGAAACTTGCTGAGCAAAGGATTGTGCTGGCAGAGAAATCAGCGGCTTGTGAAGCCTTATTACAGGAGATTGCAACCAACACAGCAATTGGCAAGTGTTTCTTACAGTCATAATTATATAGTCAATATAGGGCGGCACAGAGTTAACTTTTTAAACTTTTTTAATGGTGGTGTGCCTCATGATTTTTTTCATGGAACAAGTGTGCCTTGGCCCAAAAAAGGTTGAGAAACACTGCTGTAGGTTACCCTCTTCTAAATAATGCAGTGATATGATGTATATATAAGCAATGAAACAGTATCCTTGTCATGTCTCAAGCTATATAGGACTTTGAACACCAATGCCAGCACCTTGAACTTGGCTTGGCACCTAATCGGCAACTGATACAATTAGGTATTTCAGCAATATGATGCTGATATGCTGCCCCAGAGAGCCACTGAGCTGTTGCATTTTGCCCTAGCTGCAGCTTCTGGGTTAATCTCCAGGACAGCTCCACATGGAGTGCATTGCAGTCTTCGATGCCTGCTGAAGACATTCTTATTTAGACAAGCCTACCCACATGTTTAGAAATTGTGTAGAAGTTTAATTGCATTTTAGTCTATTTTATTGCAATTTTAACCTGTGTGTTTTAAATTACAGTTGTAAAAATGTTAGTTATAACTTTTTAAATGAAATATATATACCGTAATCTGGAATTTACCAATGCATGGACAACAGTGACCAGGCTATTCTGATCCAGAAATGGCAATAATAGCTGTCTTACCAGCTGAAGCTGCTATAAGGCACTTATGGCCACTGAGGTCACCTGGAGAGAGGGATCCAAAAGCACCCTGAGACAATGTACCTGCTCCATCCAAAGTAGTCAATTGGCCAATTATCTGGACCCAGGAAGCACTCGCCAATGGTGCTGATTCAGATGTTACAGAGAAATAAAATTAGGGATTACCTACCCAAATATCCTAATGACTACTCCCAATGGCTTCATGTAGATGTTAAATAGCACCGGAGGCAAAATGGTACCTTCTGGTGTGGTGCCCATAGCTGCCAAGTTATCCCTTTTTTTAAGGGATTTTCCCTTATGCTGAATAGGCTTCCTCGCGAGAAAAGGGAAAACTTGGCAGCTATGGTGGTGCCCCACAGCATAACTGCCAGGGGGTCAAGAGATCATTACCTAATTCTATTCGCTGAAATCAACTATGACAATAGGACCAGAACGACTGTAAAGTAGTGCCCTAGTCAGTTCAGGAGGATATGAAGGTCAATGGTATCAAAAGATGGTGACAGATCAAGAAAGTATAACAAGGTTGCAATCATAGAATCATAGAGTTGGAAGAGACCACAAGGGCCATCCAGTCCAACCCCCTGCCAAGCAGGAAACACAATCAAAGCATTCTTGACATATGCCTGTCAAGCCTCTGCTTAAAGACCTCCAAAGAGGGAGACTCCACCACACTCCCTGGTAGCAAATTCCACTGCCAAACAGCTCTTACTGTCAGGAAGTTCTTCCTAATGTCCTAGTAGTCCAAGTCTTAACCACTGCACCACATTGGCTCTCCAGGAACTAAAGCAGGAGGGTTCTTTAAATCCTGCCTTTCAAAAATGCTCCCATTTGATTCCCCACCCCCTCTGTATTATGCTGGATCTAATGTGTTTATTGTCATGAGGTGCTTTTGAGTTTCACTTTGTTTTTTAAAAAGGCAACAAATAAGTTTTGTCCATCTTCTGATAGAAAGGTAATTTATCAGGGCAACCAAGGCTTATTCAGTCCAATAACTAGACCTGACCCCAGCTGGATTAGAACAGGTAAAGATATGAAAGCTAAGTGTTGCTGCTTCTTTTCTTATCAAGTAGAAGGCAACCTTTCAACTTTTGTGGGAAAGTCATAAGCATCTGTACAGTTGCTGAAAAAATGATGTATTTAGCTGATTTTGCCTGGAATCTTTCCAGTATTATGAGGAGTAAAAGTTAAAACAACAGCATGCTCTCTTCTCCCACCCACAGTTATAGCTGTTTGTGGAACACTTGAAAGTCGTCAGAACAGAGTGTGTTGGTCAACAGAGGGTAACAAGAACACAATAATTTTATAGTGAAACCAAGTTCCAACAATATTAAAAACTCACTTATACACAACACGACTGCTATTGCTAATGCAAAGATACTACATGGTTGTGAATGAGGTAGCAAAGCTACGTCTGCAACTTGGAAGAACAGCAAGGAAAGTAGCCCATGAGAAAATCTCTGTGCAAAAAGATGCCTGAAGTTGTGGAAAGTCTGGTATGTGGGATGTCATTCAAAGTCAGCCTTTTGGCACTCAAGCAACAAAACAAGCATGCAATGACATTTGATGCCACTTGAAAGCAACACAAAGTAGAAACATTCAGAATGTCAAGCGACCAGCTAAATGAAGCTACTACTAGTTTTTGAACACTTATCCATGAGGACAACCAACAGTTATTTATATATGGTTTTCACTCTGAAGCAAAACTAATTAAGGGAATTTACCCATGTATAATAAAAGCAAAGGGCACTGTTTGTGGAGCCAATAAGCAGCCAACAATAGATGCCAGAGGCAATGTTTTATATAGTATCTAAGGTGACCTCTCAGAGTGTTAAAAGCCTGCAGCCAAATCAATGAAATCTGTATAAATGGGTAATGACCTCTGTTAACGCAGATAAACAGCATCTTTTTACTGGAAGGTAAAAAGTATGCATTGATTTTGCAGTCAGGCTGACATGTTCTCCAATGCATCCACTGACTGAATATCAGCTTGTAACTTCTATTGCCTGCTATAGTGAGAGTAAATGTGAGAGTAATAATAGGTCTATCTTTGTCTTCAATGTAGCAAGTATAAACTACGAAGCAACAATTTCTCCATTTCACAAGTATGCTAAATGGGTGTAAGACTGAGATCTCAAGTTACAATGCCAGCAAGGTTTCAATCATATCATTTATGACCTAAGATGCATTTCAACATGGAAGATTCTGGCCTTGAGATTAAGAACATATGATAACAATTGGCCTAGCTATCCAGTATGGTTTACTACCTGAGAATCTTCAACTAGAGAGGTCAAGAACTGAGCATAAGACGATGTCCATGCAAAGCAGGTGCTCTGTCCCTGAACTACATATACTCTCCACTTATCTAAATTTAGACTGATTCTAAATGTGTTCCCATTTAAATAATACTACTTAAGGATCAAACATATATGATAAACAGTTCAGCCCTTTATTTTACACTTCACTATCGTTTCTCCTTTCCTCACCTAGGGATATAGCAATGCTAGAGGCTAAGAATAAACATCAATCTGCTGAGCCAGCTACCCTAGGTGGCAACAGAGGAAGCTGCCAGCTCTGTTCTGTTCTGAAGAACTGAAACAGCACAGTTTCATCTTATTAGCTCTTGGAGGCTGTTCTGACTTACTACAAGCAATTCTTATGAATTCTAAAGTATTATTTGGGATGATAATAAGAACCACAATTAAGGAGTGCCAATGCAATGCTTCTCCTCAAAATTCCAGATTTTTAAACCAGTCTCGTTTACTTTTGATGCTATCATATTTCATAGGAGTTTTTATTATCGAGACTGTAAAAAAATAGCTTTTTCCTTTCCAGATCCCTTATACATTCATATCTCTCCCCCTCTTAAAATGCATCTCCCCTTTTAAGAAATGTAGGAATAGATTTAAAAGCAGCTAAGGTTGGCCAGTCAAATATTGTCACTGATCAAAAACTGTCTGGTACTCCAAGAATGTGAGAGTGGGGCTTGTGCAACTTCTGCTATTATTATCATCATAGAATTGTATACTTGGAAGGGACATGAGCGTCATCTAGTCCAACCCCCTGCAATGCAGATATCTCAACTAAAGCATTCATGATTGATGACCATCCAACCTCTGCTTTAAAAACTCCAAGGAAGAAGACTCCACCATCTTCCAAAGAAGTCCATTCCACGGCTAAACATCTACGGTATTACTGTCAGAAAGTTCTTCCTGATGTTAAGTTGGAATCTCCTTTCTTGTAATTTGAATCCATTGGTTCGGGTCTACCCTCCCTAGCAGAAGAAAAAAAGCTTGCTCCATCCTCCATGTGACAGCCCATTAGATATGTGAAGATGGCTATTATATCTTCTTTCAGTCTCCTTTTTACCAGGCTAAACATACCCAGTTCTCTCAACTGTTCCTCTGCATAAGGCAGAGCCAGAGCTACTTCTTGGTCTGAGGCTAACTTTGGGTGTGCCTATCAAGACTGACTGCTATTTCCTCCTCCTATGTCCACTAATGTTTCTATGGGCTTTTGGCTCTGAAGAGTCCAGCATGCTTCCTGGCTCCCAAAAGAAGGAATCTTGATTTTGAGCCTCTTGACTACTAAAATCTGTTAAGAAAAGTAAGCATTCCGTCCTGCTCTAAAAATGAACTTGTGTTCAACTTAAGGAACGGTTTTATATCCTTATGCAACTTTTATGCCAATTCTAGGTTGCTTTTTCTTTCCTAAAATAAATCTTTTGGTTAAATGTCACATGTCTTATATTTAGAGATTCAAAAGATTTCACATACCTTCCTATATGAGACTACTTGTTCAAACTGTAAACTGAACTCTATGATCATTTAAGGTATATGAGAGCCACAGACCCAGAGCAGAAACTGAAAGAACCTTGACATTTTTTTCCTCATAGCTGTTTCTTGGACATCCAGAACCCCCAACCGACCAATACAGTGGTACCACGGGTTACAGACGCTTTAGGTTACAGACTCTACTAACCCAGAAATAGTACCTCAGGTGAAGAACTTTGCTTCAGGATGAGAACAGAAATCGTGCGGTGGCGGCGCAGTGGCAGCAGGAGGCCCCATTAGCTAAAGTGGTACCTCAGGTTAAGAACAGTTTCAGGTTAAGAACGGACCTCCAGAATGAATTAAGTTCTTAACCCGAGGTACCACTGTACTTGATGGCTGCTGCTAAGGGTTTAGATAGTAATGGTAAAGAAAGTGTAAGATAATTCACAAGAGTAACTGCTGAATGTCTGAAAGGCAGCATTCAATCACCAGTTATAATAAAATGTATTTGAAAACTTGGCAGCAAAACTTGGCAGTTGCCTTTTTCTCTCAAAGGCAACAACAATACAATGGGCTGTTTTCTGGATGCAAACCTCACTTAAGCTGGAAAAGCTTAAGTGAAGTTTGCATCCAGGTTTGCATATAGCCTTTGAATTTAAGTAATTCAATTCTGGCTGACTGCATCATTGTATTTTTATCTTTATTTTGGCCACCTTGTACCTTCCCCTCCCTAGAGAAACGTGGGCTATGGTAGTTTTAAATAAATAAAAACATGTATATAAAGTGGCAGTGTTTAACTGACTAATTTCCAGGGATTTAAAAAATGGATGCACTATCATGTCTAGCACAAAAAGGGAACTACATTTCTCACCCCATCTCCCTATACTTTGATCTTAGGTTGAAGAAAGAAACCAAAACTACAGCACAAAATTTATATAGATGCTGCTGCATTCTGTTGGTTAATGCCCAATGAAGAATTCTTAACCTTTTGAAACCCTGCTAAATAGTACACAAAATATTGTGTTTATACCAGAAACAGTTGGAGATGCAAGCTTTTTGCCTGGGAAAACCATTTTCAAAGTAGGAGCTGTTTTCCCAGCTGTGAATATGCTTTCCTGGGAAATTTGTTCAGCCCATTACAAAAATATTCAAAGGAATGCAAAATTATTCATTCTTATCTGTGCATACAAATATTTCAAACACATTTTTGTACATTTTCTTGAATTTGCTGTCATGACAGAATACTTCATTAATAGCAAAGCAACAACAAATAAATGTGTTGCCAATTTAGGTACCAAATTAATCCAGATTCCCCCATGACTAACTTAAATCTTGTTCACAGAAAGCAGGTTCCCTCATATATGGTGTTCAGATGGTTCCAAGGTTTTAAGAAAGTTGAATTTACTCCTACAGACAGCCATTTAACATGGGATAAATAGCAGATTACTAAAGATGTTGGTTCACAACCCAAATATTCATTCAGTTCCTTTAAAGACTACCAATAAAGCAGCCCCAGCTATTCCCATTCTTTCCCCCAATGCTTCCCCCATCTGCTTCTTCCATTTATTTCAGGGGTCCCCAAACTAAGGCCTGGGGGCTGGATGTGGCCCAATTGCCTTCTAAATCCAGCCCACAGATGGTCCAGGAATCAGCATGCTTTTACATGAGTAGAATGTGTCCTTTTATTTAAAATGCATCTCTGGGTTATTTGTGGGGCATAGGAATTCGTTCATAATTTTTTTCAAAATATAGTCCGGCCCCCCACAAGGTATGAGGGACAGTGGACCGGCCCCCTGCTGAAAAAGTTTGCTAACCCCTGATTTATTTCAATGAAAACGTGGAGATTCAATCCATGGAAGATGTGGGTGGACACACACAAAAAATGCTTGATCTTAGTGAAAAATGTAAGAATACTTGAGATACCGAATAGAATGAGTGCAATATATGAATTATGTCTACTGCAAGTATTTGCCTTTTGTTTTCCTTTTCATCAAGACTAAGGGAGCATAACATAATTACAAGAAGAACAAAACCATATAAAACTTTTCTGCCACTGTTAACAGGATGCTCTCAAATAATTTATTATTTTAAGAAGACACAGAGATATACAACACCCAAACCACTTAGGGTATTTAGATCACAAGCTATACGTACAACCCTTTAGGGCAGGCATAGGCAAACTCGCCCCTCCAGATGTTTTGGGACTACCACTCCCATCATCCCTGACCACTGGTCCTGTTAGCTAGGGATGATGGGAGTGGTAGTCCCAAAACATCTGGAGGGCTGAATTTGCCTATGCCTGCTTTAGGGCAATATCCGATTTTCATGATACATATCTACGGCAATATATCACCTGCTAAATATCACACTATCTTGATATATCACTATATATATATATATATATATATATATATATATATATATATATATATACATACACACACACACACACACACACACACACACACACAGTGGTGGGGGGCCTTACTAGGCCTCCCTGTGCGGCAGAGGGTGCGCCATGCTTCCCTGTAGCAAGTCTTGACAAGGCTCCCTGTGGCAGTGGAGGGCCTTAAAATGTAAAGAAGTAGATTTTTAAAAAAAAATTAAATAAACTTCTATATACAGTGGTACCTTGGTTCTTGAACTTACGGTAATCCATTCCGGAAGTAATTCGACTCTGAGTTCGAAACTGTTCGGAAACCCAAGGCGTGGCTTCTGATTCACTGCAAGAGCTTCATGCGACTCAAGCAGAAGCCGCATCGGACATTTGGCTTCCGAAAAACCTTCACAAACCAGAACACTTACTTCTGGGTTTTTTTCAGGAGCCAAGCTGTTCAAGGACCAAGGTACCACTGTAATATATTTAATATATTTTCAACTAATTTAAGAGTAGTTTAAGTGATTTACTAGTTAAGCTGCATCTGCTTCCCCACTGCAAAAGCCCCACTGAGTTAAACTAAACTTACTTCTACTTTCCTGGGAGTAAGAGCTTGCTTGTGAGTAGACATGCCTTTGCTTTCACTGCCTACCAAAAAAACACCCTCTCCATCATTCTCACATGATACCCAACCTCCCATTTCAGCATAAGGCAGCCAGCTAAATCTTCTCCCCTTCATCCCCCCCCCCACAGAAGCCCCCCCCCCCAAGACCTCATCCCACCAATCTCTCCCTTTTTATGAACGGAAGGGAGGGCAAGCAATAAAAAATATGTCTCCTTTAAATAAGAAAAATAACCCTTCCTTTTTGATATGGGGGAAAGTTATTTAGAGGGAATGAACAACATAAACACCACCCAAAAATAAAAACAAAAACTCTTCCCCCTATTATTTCACCAGTGGGGGTGGGTGGGAGGGGGGGAACCTTCCAGTTCTTTGTTTTATTTTGTTTTCAAGTGACATCCATATTTTTTTATTGAAATTTCATTTTCGGAAGCTTTCTTTTTTTATATTAAATAGAAAACAAAAGCTTCACATCAGTGACTGGAATCAGACTGATGTAGCTGATCTCTCCACCTGAGCAGCTCTCCCAAGCCCAGATTCCCCATTACATAGGCCTCTCCTTAACAGTGTCATGGCAATTCAAACATTTTAAAAAATGAATAGTGAATATCCTTTGCTCCCGCTTTCATAGGCTTCTGTCTTCTTTCTTTACTCTGCCGCTGGATCTCTGATTGTCCAGCCATGGATTATTAGCAGGCTCTGCATAATTAGCTGAGCTCTAAATGGAAACAGGTAGGTAGCCGTGTTGGTCTGGCGTAGTCGAAACAAAAAATAAATAAAAAATTGCTTCCAGTAGCACCTTAGAGACCAACTAAGTTTGTCATAGGTATGAGCTTTCATGTGCATGCACACTGTGCATGCACATGAAAGCTTATACCTATGACAAACTTAGTTGGTCTCTAACGTGCTACTGGAAGCAATTTTTTTTGATTTTTGTTCTAAATGGAAAGATACAGGCAAAGCTGAAAGAGTTTGCTGGTTTGTGGGAGGGCTTATCATTTCTTCTCCTTAGGAGGGAGAGAGCAAACAAAGCTGGAGACACCCTGCCTCCAAATTATCTGCAAAGTATCTGTAAACTATCTAAAATAAAAAAATTCCTTCAGTAGCACCTTAAAGACCAACTAAGTTTTTATATTGGTATGAGCTTTCGTGTGCATGCACACTTCTTCAGATACTGTAAACTATCTGTTCAGCTGAGCTACCCCCTGGGAAGCTGTTAAGTGTCCACCTTTTGTTCACTGCTATTGGCCTTGTTGAAACACTCATCAGAATGTTATTTCAATACTGGAATTCAAAGGTATGGCGATTTACTGCACAGCCCTACAACCCTATCGGATGCAGGTGGCGCTGGGGGTTAAACCACAGAGCCTAGGGCTGCCAACCTAGCAGTTTGAAAGCACATCAAAGTGCAAGTAAATAGGTACCGCTCCGGCAGGAAGGTAAATGGCATTTCCGTGCGCTGCTCTGGTTTGCCAGAAGCAGCTTAATCATGCTGGCCATATGACCTGGAAGCTGTACGCCGGCTCCCTCAGCCAATAGAGCGAGATGAGCACCGCAACCCCAGTCATCCATGACTGGACCTAATGGTCAGGGGTCCCTTTACCTTTAATCATATGGGACTAAATTGCATTATGTTGTAAGGACCTTTTATTAAATCTTAGAATTGTAAAGTTGGAAGGGACCCAAGGGTCATCTGGTCCAACCCACTGCAATGCCTGGAACCTGGCATTGGGCTGCAAGAATGTCCTGTAAACTATCACATTTTCAAAATGTCTGATAACCAAGTTCCACCATTTTTCACAGGCTGGGAGTTGTGGCTCCCTCATATTGTACCCATTATGGAATTAAGACTTGAAAAGAAAGTACAGTACTAGCAGAGTTTGTGTTGTGGATATGCTACTTCCATAGTTTACTTGACATGGTTCAGAGTCAGACTGACCAATGCATTATTTTCCATCACAGTCTGTAGCAGTTGAAGCTGTGAAATGTGCTAGGAGCAAGCATTTTTGTTGTGAATTCTACTGATGTTAACAACGTTATCTGACCAATAGTATGCAAAATCTCTTAACTGGTATTTGAAGCATATACTATGTGTTAATTTTTTGAGAGCTGGCTTTATGTAGTGGATTTCAAATTTTAATTATTTTTAAATATGTTCGCACGTTGTTTTAAGGACTCCCTTATTAAAGCAAAAGATTAAGGTGTTAGGAGAACCTTAGAATTTGAGGAAAAACTATACCATACAATGTACTGTATCAAACTATTTTACATGAATAACGCAGGTATTCTGAATTTTAAAAGAAATCAACATTGTTAAAAACAAGGTGTTACATTATAAGATAGTTTGTGTTAAATCTGCCAAAATCAATGTGGTGGTGTCGTAGATACAAGTGCATTGTTAATAAACGAGCAACTAAAAACGTTTGTTTATTTTTCCTGTTCCCTCCCCAAGCAGAGATAATAATAATAATAATAATAATAATAATAATAATAATAATAATTTATTTATTTATACCCCACCCATCTGGCTGGGTTTCCCCAGCTACTCTGGGCGACTTCCAATAGAATATTAAATTACAATAATCTATTAAGCATTAAAAACTTCCCTAAATAATGTGTAAGTGTGGTGTCAGCTCCCTAAAAAAAGGTCCAATAACTCTGGGAAAGGGGGGGGGCGCCGGAGAAATCTTTGCACTACGGCCGATATGCTTAAGGCAGCCCTGGTTGCTAGATCTCAGAGAGGGGGACAAAAAGGGAGCCTTGTGAGGAGACTCCTCTGGGGAAGTCTTACAGAGGTGATGAGCTATTAGCCATCAACGCTCCTCCAACTTCCAAGCAGTAGTATCGTAGTTACACAAATATGGCCAAATCCCACAAACATTTATCATAATCAATGGCATCAGCGCCTGCGTAAAGGTCAAACAATATGAGCATAACACAAATCCTGCAGGTTATTGTTGTACTGCAGCCAAAGCCTCCAGCTGCTTATATCTGACAAGGCTCCCATTAGAATGCATGTTTAGAGATAAAAGAAGTAATTATAACTCCACAAATGGCCAACTTTTTAAGAAAGCTACTGCCATGCTGGTGCTGCAAATCAAGACACATGCAATTATGTTTGGTAGATCAACTTCTGTTGATGAAAAATAATGCAAACCTTTTAATAACAAGCTGCAGTCAACCATCAATTTTTTTTCTTTAATCTGACTCAATAAGGGATGAGACTGGCAGCAATTATAACTCCTACATCACAACACTTAAGTGCCTCTTACTATGTTTTTTTACAAATGAGACAGCTGTTATTTCTCTACAATTGCATGAAATATTAGTTTTGTGTGAAAGTATACAAGCACCCCCTCTCCAACTACCTATAACAGACATATTTTAACTCTGTTATCAGCAACTAAGGTTCCCTTTTAGTCAGAATTTGCAACTGATTAGCAAACTTTGGTTAACTTGCTTTCAACTACCAGTAGTCAGTGGCAGTGCTGATGTTAACACTTAATCACAGTTCAGGCTAGCAAGGAAAAGGCAAGAGAAATTGTGCTCAAGGAGGAAGGGAACACATGGCCCCACAACCAACTCCTTATCTTTTAAGCATTGTTACAAGATCGGGACCATTATTTACCTCAGCCCAATGTGGCCTCTAAAGCCATTCATACTAATGCTCAGCAAAGTACTTAAGTTGCTTGTTGCTATTTAATGTAAAAGGAAGGAAATGAATAGATGAAAAATCAATAAAGAAAGATTGCTCTGAAAGGTCAACATGTCTTACAGGCAAATGTACTAGTCTTATTTAAGCAAAATTTTTGTTGGAACAAATTTCATTAAAAGTATGGTCAACATAATATTGAACTTCTTCACTTATGAAATATTTCAGCTTGCTTTTAAACAGCTCTGCACCAAAATCAATTAGAAATTTGCATTTTACACTTTGGAGATTGGAAATGTGAGGACAGAAAAGCTGTGTAAATCACAGCTATATGCAGCAACCTAATGAATCAGTGAAACATCTTTCTCCATCAAAAATGAACCGTATCTCAATGCATTTCCCAACTTTAAAATTAAATAATAATGTTGACTTTTTGCCAATCAATCAAAAACATCATTTAGAGAGACCAAAGAGCAAACCTTGTTTCCTCAATGACAAGCAAGAATTTCCGTTACGGTATATAACCACCATTCTCTCTAACTAATCTTCTAAGCTAGTTGTAATATACTGGCAGTTTTCAAAACTGTTACCACTACATAGCATATAACCTTGCTGTAAACAACATGCCAATATCAAGCAACCTCTTGGCCTCTTCTGTTTAGCAAATGACACAGCCTACAGAGCTGGGAAGTAGGGGGCATAAGAAGAATTTCCTCTTGTCTCAGCAGGAACATTGGGATGGGTAGACAGGTCCTGATAACAAGGCAGATTGTGGAACAAAGGGCAGCATCTTAGGGCTGCTTCACATCTTACATTTTTAATGCATACACATTTTATTTTAGGTAAACAGATATGCACTATACCATCTGATGTGTGGTAAGAGTATTCCTTCCACTTTTCCTTTCTGAGACATCACCAGATTACTCAGTGAACAAAAACAGCAAATTTTGTAGCTGAAAAGGTGAATATAAATAACTTTATTATAGACAGTGCAGAAAACACTTGAGGAGTCAACCATCTTCCACCCATTTTCTTCAAGTGTGAGCTGTTCCAAAAGTGTCTGGACAGCAAATGGCAACAGACTTCCCTCTCAAGATTACCTACACATATGAGAAATGTGTACATACACACTATTGAACTTAAGTAATATTGCCTACATGTATATTTTACTATATACACCCTCACTCAGAATCTCTGTCTTGATGCAAATCTTGCACATGTGCATTTGTACACAACAGTGTCTATGTATTTTTGCTCCTACACATATTTGCATCTGTGAGGATGAAGTATCACAATATATTTAAAAATTTGGCTTGATAGTAGTTACTACCTAACTACAGAACTGTGTGCACACATTTTGTAGGCTCCTGGGTACATGCTTGGAGTCAAGATATAATATTTTTAAAGCTACCAGTAGTTGGTTTCTTTCCTTGCCCAATTTTATTCATTCAGTGCATCACAACAGAAAACAAGTATTTATTTCCAGAACTGATAACATGCTTAGCATGGCACTTATTATCCCAATAAAGTTATAATCGTGCAAATATTTTCCAGTGTCAAGATGTGTATCTTCTCCTGCAAATACGAAAATATGCAAGTTCAACAAACTCATACTTGTTCACTCACCTCCAGATTCTGTTTTTTCAGCTTAGGTTCATCGACCTGTTGCTCCTTTTCTGATATGAGATGCTTCATTTTTTTCTTTTTCTTTTCTGCCAAGTGATGCTTCATTTCTTCCTTTTTCTTTTCTGTCTTCATGTCTGCAGCTTTTCTTTTTTTTGCCATTCTAACAAACAACTGAAATGTGCATTTTTGTTAAAGAATCTATGTGTCATTTCACTGTACATAAGAACCATAAATGCTTTATTTCTTGAAAATTTTGCAAGATATACAAATGTTTTTCACAAAGCTCCTGTCCTGAAAGCCAGTAGTTTTAAAGTGCCCTGCATTTAGGGGAACTCTTTCTCCATTGTCTCATCTGATGTGGAACCCTAGAGGCTGCATCATGGAAGCCCTGTGTGTTGACCTGGGTTCTTCTAGGGCAGGCATAGGCAACCTCGGCCCACCAGATGTTTTGGGAATACTGTACAGTACAATTCCCATCATCCCTGGCCACTAGTCCTATCAGCTAGGGATCATGGGAGTTGTAGTCCCAAAACATCTGGTGGGCCGAGGTTGCCTAGGGCCTAGGCCAAGTACTCAGCTCAGACTGGTCATTAGCATTACCCGAGCATCAAGCGAGTGTGATAGAACACAACACACACTCCTCTGCAACTTGGCAGTGGTGGGTAAGTCATCTTTTAGTATAAAAAACTACTGTTAAGTAAATAAATGTACAACTTTTTGTTTTGACTTTTTATACATAATCTCAACTATTAATAAGTGCATTACATAGTTAAGTACATGGATTACCAAATCACAACCTGAACTGCATTCGTATAGCTGCATGAGCTAAATATACTATTATGTTGTATGAATATTATATTTAACTCCAGAAAAAATATATACTGGTTCTCTCAGCCTGTATCACTCAATATATGGCCACACTGCATCCATAGTTGCAATGAGCAACATACAAGTATGTTCACTTTTTCACGGTCCTACAGGAACTACAAGAAAAAAGGGAAGAGTTGGTTCCTAACTAAAAATACAACAGGGTGCTAAATTCAGTTTTCTAGGCTCCACCCATCTCCCCCCCTTAATGTAACTACAAAAGCCTAGTTCTGTAATTAATCTGGCAACTCTAATGGGGGTAGGATTGCATAAGAGGGCTATTAAAAATTCTCTTGGAAAGATTTGGTGGACAGACTTTACTTCCATACAACTGATTAATCGCTGCATTTGAAATCAGGAATTAATTGTCCTCCAGGCAAATTGAACGAGTGAGCTGGGGATTAATTTCCCCTATAATGTGGTATACAACACAATTGCTAGAGGCATCTAGATTAGTTTGTTGTTCCTTTGCTCCACAAGAACAGATGGCAGAGTAGTACTCTGAAGACAGCATACTACACTAGATAATGTGGGCAAATATATAGGCATTTGGGTTTTAGACAAAATATCCTCTGCCTGAATTAATTTCAAGCCTCTTGCAAAAGTGTACTGTACATAAATCCTAGAAACCTATATGCAGCCTAGCAGTAACAGGTGTTTTAAATCAAAAGGTATCCTACTTGATTCTAGAAACAACCTAGAACATTTCAAGGAAATGCCCTATCTGCTTTTAACTATAACGGATACTGTGATCAGTCACTTTTGCAGACAATAGGCTCCAGCCTTCATTGGAAATATAATCCACCTCATGAAAAGTCATATATATTGTCAAGATACAGCATTAATTAAAAAGCAAATACTTTCTGACACAGAGAGGCAGAATAGAACAATGCCACATCTGTAATCTTTGAGGCACAAGGCTGTCCCATTGTTTTTGTTGTGGCCATTTTAACACAGCTGCTCCTATTGAGGTGTTTCTATTTTCCTCTGTGAAATGTTCCAAAGCACCCCCTCATTCTAAAGTAGGGATGTGCATACATTAGATCAGGCATCCCCAAACTGCGGCCCTCCAGATGTTTTGTCCTACAACTCCCATGATCCCTAGCTAACAGGACCAGTGGTTGGGGAAGATGGGAATTGTAGTCCAAAACATCTGGAGGGCCAAAGTCTGGGGGTGCCTGCATTAGATCTTCCAGAAGATTAGCTGTCTCAATCTGCAACATTTGATGGACTCTAGTCTGTGAAAGCTTGCAGCAGTCTTTCAAGGTGACATAAGACTTTTTTTTCTGATGCAACAAGTACAGGCTACACCTGGAAAACATTACTTTGGACACCTTTGGACCACTCAGGTTCAGCCAACCTGATCTCTAGATATTCCGGACAACTCACATCAACCTTGACCACTGACTATGAGGGCTGGGGCTGAGGTGAGTTGCAGTCCACATCTGGAGGGTACAACATAGACTACTACACATAGACTTTCTTGAATCTGAAGAAGTGTGCATGCACACGAAAGCTCATACCTATGACAAACTTGGTTGATCTCTAAGGTGCTACTGGAAGGATTTTTTATTTTTATTTTAACTGCGTCAGACCAACACGGCTACCTACCTGTAACTAGATTTCTTGTAGTTTAAGCTTACATGGCTTAGTATCTCTGTCACCAAATGCACCGATGGCTACCCTCAGTTGGCAGATGTTATGTGTACATACCATGGTTAATGTATCAAACTAAGTGAACATGGGGTACCTCTTTTGTTTCTCACCTTCAGCAAGTATTTAAACAGGCGCTTAAAAGTACTGGATTTTAAACACCAGCTTAAAACACATTTGTTCTCCCAGGCTTTCACTGATGTGTGATCCAGTGAAGTTGATTACATACTGATTTGATTATTGACCTATAAAATTTGCTGCCAGTGATGTAATTTAAGTGATTGTTTTGTTTGCCACCCTTATTCTTTTTTTCTTTGGCCGTATAGAAATGTTTACAATTAAATAGGTCTTAACCTCTGCAAGGCCTCGGTACTCATCAGGTGGCCTGAGTAACAACCTCAAGAGGAGCAACTACATTACCCTGTGGTAAGAAAAATCGAGAGCTTACAATAAATTTATTAAAATACAAGCTTTCATGGGTGAAAAACAGCTTTGTCAGACATTGGCAAGGGCAATAGGTAAACGGAATTCACGCAAAACTGTACAGAGAACGTTTTTAATGCTTTTGCCTCAGCCTGGCCTACCTATGGCGCGTCTGTTGCGAGGCTAAAATTGGAGCGGGGAGACCAGCCACCCTCCCCCTCAGCCTGGCCTACCTCACAAGTCTGTTGTAAGGCTAAACTTTGTTTTGGGGGGGGGGGAGTCGGCGATCAGCCACTCTCTTTCTCAGCCTGGCCTACCTCACAGGTCTGTTGTGAGTCCGGTTGGGGAGGGAAATGAATGTGCTCGTGAGAAAAGTGAGCAGGGCAGCGAGGGGGGAGGGTCTTTCCCTCACACGGACACGTGTTGTGCGCAACCCCCTCGCCGGCGCCCTTCTGGTCGGGGTGGGGTGGGGACCTTCCTCTTCCCCACAGGAACACCAAGCGACACCCTCAACCACGACACCCACACCCGCCCCGGCCCCCTCAGAGGCGGCCGCCTCCCTCTCACGCCACCCACCTCACTCTCAAGCCCGCCTCCTCAGCTGCGGCCGCTCACGCGCTTCCTCGCGCACGTTTCAACCCAGCGCCTCAGACCGCCCCGGCGCTCCCATTGGGTGCCCGGAGGCCACGCGCTCGCTCGCATTGGAACCCGCGCGTTTCAATCAAGCAGCGGAGCTAATAAAAACCTAGGCTACGGAACCCAGGCCCGCCCCCCTCCTCTCCTTCTCCGTCGCGCCCGGAGGGAAGGCGGGGCGGGGCTTAGAGCAAGCACGTGAAGAGTGCGCGAGCCCTGGGTTTCTCTCTTCCTATTGGGCTCAAAGGCCGTCGCTCTTTTCCTCCCGCCTCACCCGCTACCCCGCCGTCTCGTCTAGTACGCGTGACGCCTGCGTCAGCCATCGTACTCACGCGGCTTCCCCTCTGGCTGGCTCAGCGCACTACCACGCCACAGGGAGATGCGCAAAACTGGGGCAGGCTCCAAGGGAGGCCACACCCAGGGAGAAGCAGATTATGATTGTGATTATTTATATTCAGTTTAGTAGCCGCTTTTCAAAACAAAAAACAAAAACACAGCCCAGCATATTTTGGGCGTCAGTGCAATTGTTTTCAGTGAAAGCATTAACTTTGTAGTAGTATTCTGCCACAGTGATCAGTCAAGCACATAGTTAAGCTATGAGTCCAGAAATGGTCGTAGCTATGTGGGCACTCCTCCTGGCAAGAGATCATCTGGCCATCTAGCAGCAACGATGGATCCAGGAGGCAGGAGCAGCCCCAGGCTTGCAAACCTGCTCCTTCCAAAGGGTTTAGGTATGCTTAGCACCTGACTTGTTGGCTAGACAGGTTGTGGTCTCCCTCAAGCAGAGAGACAAGCAAGCAGATCAATATGCTGGCCAATATTGTCTAAACTTATTTAAAGGTATACAGCTTGCAGGTTTCTAACATTTAGCTCTAAGATGACTCTCTTTATGACAGGTAGGTAGCCGTGTTGGTCTGAGTCGAAGCAAAATAAAAAAATTCCTTCAGTAGCACCTTAAAGACCAGCTAAGTTTTTATTTTGGTATGAGCTTTTGTGTGCATGCATCTGACAAAGTGTGCATGCACACAAAAGCTCATACCAAAATAAAAACTCAGTTGGTCTTTAAGGTGCTACTGAAGGAATTTTTTCTCTTTATGACAGTTACTAACTAGAGCTATCAAGGTGGCTTGCAATAGATTTAAAAATACAGTAAAACAATAGTGGGGAGTGATGTGTCTTCAGCCTGTTCTTAATACTATTATTATAGAGCAGCAGGGAGAACAAGCATTTTCTGCCCTAAATGTGATTCTCCAGGTCAGGGAATAATGCATTTGAGTGAACCCGTGATTCTTATTTATAGGGGATGGGTAGTCCCTCTGGTACATCATGCTCCTTCTGGGGTAGTTTGTCCACCTTTGGTTCCTATCCTGCACTCGGCTCTCACCTGTGGCTCCCAGAAGCTGTCAGCATGCGACAGGTCCTGCACCCTAAGAACGGCTTTGACTGGCCAGCTAAACCAGGTGAGGGTAGCTGATGGGTCTCAAACCCTCGGTGACTTCCCTTCATGCGAAGACAGGCTCCAACTGATTGATCAGATGAGACCAATAATGAGTCCAATGATCACAACATCCCTGTGAGGTAGGCTAGGCTGAGAAGCAGGGACTGGCTTCCAAGGCCACCCAGTGATCTTCATGGCTGAGTGGGGATTTGAACCCTGGTCTCCCAAGTCCTAGTCCAACACTCTAACCACGACTCTACACTGTCTCTCAGTGAATTAATAAATCACTTAGTGGGACAAGAATATGGCGACCAATCAGCTGTCTGATGGATCATTTCCACATTTTGCTCTCGAAAGAAATGCATCTGCTGGAATATTTACAAGACGCACAAAATTACATTCCTTCCTTTTAAAGGCACGAATAAGACTTGAAAGGCACGAATAAGTACACAACTCTTAGCTGCGACACCCTGTGGCTGAATCTGATATTGCATCCAAGACTCCCACAGACATCAGATTTCACAAGGACACTGCCCAACCATAGAACCATAATCTCACATTTGTAAAAATTAGGCCTCTGTGTTCTTGGTAACACTACTGAACTCACTGTACCCCTTTTGGCATGTGCTAAAAACATTATTGTTTAGACAAGCCAGAGCTAATGTTTAGAGAAAGCCGGTGCAAGTTTTGATGTTTTTAGTCTATTGTTATTTTTACTTTTTGAAAGTTATAAATTGCTCGTTTTTCTTTTTGATGATTTATTGTTTTATCCTTTTTGCAACCTGCTTTGAGGTTCATTTGTTCTTACAATCAAGCTGGGTATAAATTTTATGAAATAAATAAAAATTTCCTTCTGTAGCAAAGGGGGGGGGATGAAGCATTTTATGGATAGGAGCATTTTAGTACAGTGGTACCTCGGTTTGCGACCGCAATCCGTTCCGCAGAGGTGGTCGCTCGCTGAAGCGGTCACTCCCCAAAGGCATGCTTCTGCGTGTGCGCAAAGCGCCGATAGAGCGCTTCTGCGCATGCGCAAGCTGCACAGATCGCTTCTGCGCATGCGCGAGCTGCGCAAATCATGTCTGCGCATCCGATGCCGCAGAACCCGGATGTAAACACTTCCGGGTCCGCGGCAGTCACTTGCCGAAGCGGTCCTAAACAGAGCTAGGTGTAAACCGAGATTTGACTGTATTACATTTTTTGAATGGTCTTCCTCCTCTCTAGTGAGGAGGGATTTGGGGTGCGGCATGACAGGGGAGAAGAGGAGGATGAACACAGGATTTGCCTTCATTTATCAAAGCAGCTTTTGCCAAACTGGTACCTCTAGGTATTTTGGGCTGCAACTTCTATCATCCCTAACTGTTGCCTGTGCTGGCTGGCACTGTTGGGAGCTGGAGGCCAAAACATATGAAGGCCAACAGATTGACAAAAGCTGGATGGCTCAAGGCATCGTATTTGCAAGCCATTAAACGTGGGGCAATGCAACAAATCTCCTCCTTGCTTCTTGGGAGATTTATCAGGTTTCCCAGTAACTGAACTACCCGAGAAACACCACTATTTGTAAACACATCAGTTTTTATTGAAGAAATAGACATAGACATATAAAAGTAATATAGAAAATATGCAGAAGTTTTAAGAGCTAAATCTGTACAGCAGTCAACAGGACAAGGCAGTTTTGGACCCAGGCTGTGAAAACTTCAGCTTTTTGCTTTGCAGCTGAAAACAACAACAACAAGCAATTAGTCAACTACAAGCTGCAGCTAACGAAGAACCACCCATTTCTCAGAAGACATCATGTCTCTACTTTTGTAGTACGCCCACATCTTATGTACTTCCAACTTGGGCAAGGTTGGGATGCTCTCAATAAGATCTCGCGGGAAGTTGGATTGTCCCACAAGAGTATCCTGAACACTCCCAAAGCCAGTGTAATGAGTGAGCCTTGCCAAGAAGCAAGGCTGGGTGCTTAAAAGCTATTTTTTTCCCACTGGGTAGCCCCCAAGCAGACCTGGAGAGAAAAGAGCTTTTAAGCCTTAGGCCTTGCTTCCCAGGCAAGATCCACTCAGCATGCCAGCTCTGGGACTAGTAGGGATACGGTCCCCCACTAAGATACACTTTCAGGTAGCCTCGGCCCAAGCCATATAGGTAGTGCCCCTCAAAAGTCCAAGTGCAAAATGAAGTGGATACTACAAGTCTGGGTCTGCCCACTTCTGTGGTACAAATCAGGTGAGATTCTGCTCCAGTTATTAGGTTCAACAAAGCTGGGAGAAGCACGCCAGCCCCATTTAATCCATAATGTGGTTGCCAGACTGGTGAACCGTATAACACCGGTCCTAAAAGATCTACACTGGATCCCAGTACATTTCCAAGCACAATTCAAAGTGTTGGTGCTGACATTTAAAGTCCTAAACGGCTTCGGCCCAGTAGACCTGAAGGAGCGTCTCCACCCCCATCGTTCAGCCCGGACACAGAGGTCCAGCTCTGAGTAGTCTGGCGATTCCCTCACTGCGAGAAGTGAGCTTACAGGGAACCAAGCAGAGGGCCTTCTCAGTAGTGGCACCTGCCCTGTGGAACGCCCTCCCATCAGATGTCAAGGAAATAAACACCTGACTACTCTGGGGCTACTCTGTTGTTATTTACCTGTTCTGCAGAACCTGGTGGTTATGAGACATCTTGTTCGATTCCAGCGATCTCATCAGAGCAGCACATCTGCAAGGAAACAGCCACACTCAGCATTCTGCATGCACCAGCCAGCTGTGCCACTTCTGGGTTTGTGCAGGATTACCCCTTCCGTCATCCAGGAAGCATCACTGCATAAGGCAAAGGGCTTTTTGCCTGAGGGTGGGGAACGTTTTGCCACAGGAGAAGGAGGAAAAAAAGCTGACATTATTCAGAAATCAGCTAGAACTGGGCAAGCCTCAGAAGACCAATACAGTGGGCCCTTGGGTTATGTTACCTTTGGGTAATGTAACTTTTGGGTTGCGAACGCGGCAAACCTGGAAGTGTATTCTTCCTGGTTTCGTTGCATGCGCATGCGCAGAAGCACTCTATCACGCTGCGCACATGCGCAAAAAAGGCACCTCTACTTGCAGATTTTTCGGGGTACATACATGCAACCCCTTCGCCGGCGCCCAGAGGGTCCAGGGCCGGAGCGTCCATAAAGGCAAGCTAGGCAACTGCCTAGAGCGCCGTCATGGAGGGGGCGCTGCCAGCCTGCCCCCTACCCGCCGCTCGCAGCTTTCCCTCCTGCTGCTGCTGAGGTGCTTCCCTGCAATGCCCTGCAGGGGGCACAGGGCTGTGCCGCACGACGGGGAGGCAGGGGAATCTGAGCGCGCGCGCCCAGCGCAGCAGCGATGTCGCCGTCCGAGCGCCATCAGCCCAGCGGGGGCGAGCGGGCTTCCGCGCTCTCAGAGCCAGTCAGGCGGCAGAGCCGGCACTAGGAGAGCTCAGCGCCCTCCCGTCTATGGAGGGGACGCCAAGAGCTCCCCAGCGGCAGCCGCAGTGAGCGAGCGGCGGCGGTAGTGGCGGCAAGCGCCCGCAGCGGAAGCCTTCAGCTAAGGGCGCTGCCGCCGCCGCCCACTCACCGAGGAGCTCACAGTGTCCCCTCCATAGGCGGGAGGAGCGCGAGCCAAAAGGAGAGCTCCAGCTACAGCTGGAGGGGAGGCAGTGGGCGGACAACACGGAGCCTGCGGGCACCCAAGACGTGTGGCTTGGGTGCACTGTAGGCCCCACGGTGAGTGCCACCCGCTATTTTGTCGCCTCCGTCAGGATGCCACCCAGGGTGGATCGCCCCCCCTGCCCGACGCCCCTGGTTCTAGCCTTACCCAGCTTTGGAAATGGCCCGGGCTTGTCCTTTGCAGGCATGGTCCAGAGGATGTCGGTGTTTCAGACAGAAGTTCCCCTGACACTGGTCGCAAACCAGCTTCATCATCTCCCTCTTTTTGCAACCCGGCTGGAAGCACTTGTTTGTGAAGATCTAGATTAAGAAGAAAGTCAAGTTACAACTGGACCAGGAAAGTTGACCGTCTCACAAGGATTCCACAACTGCCTACCATTTTAATAATAATAATAATAATAATAATAATAATAAATTTTTATTTATACCCCGCCCTCCCCAGTCAAAAACCGGGCTCAGGGCGGCTCACACCAACAAAACCACAATAAAACATAAAAACAATTAATTAAAATACAGATTAAAATACAGTATTAAAATTTAAAATGCAGCCTCATTTCAAGTAGTCCATAAATCCAGGCCATGAGGGAGGAAAACACAGGGGTCAGGCTAAGTCCAACCCAAAGGCCAGGCGGAACAGCTCTGTCTTGCAGGCCCTGCGGAAAGATGACAAATCCTGCAGGGCCTTGGTCTCCTGGGAAAGAGCGTTCCACCAAGTTGTGGCCAATACTAAAAAGGCCCTGGCTCTAGTAGAGGCCAATCTAGCCACCTTATGGCCCGGGATCTCCAAAGTATTGTTGTTTGTGGACCTTAAGGTCCTCCGCGGGGCATACCAGGATGCAATCCCTAGGCATGCTCACCTAGGAGCAAACTCCATTGGGTGAACTGGTCTAGGATTGTGCTGCTAAGACCAAATCCAGTAAGAGAATCTGGCTTCCCTGTAGTGCAATGGAAGGGAACCTTTTTCAGCTCCAGGGTCACATTCCCTTGAGGGCAGGCTTCCAGGAGCCACACACCCAGTGGTGGGGCAGGTCAAGGGGTGCAACTTTTACCTTTACGTAAGCTACATTCCAGCCACACAAAACGGGAGGTTTGCACACACACCAAAAGGCTCAGGACCACAATACCTTAAGGACTGCCTCTCCTCATACAAATCACAGCTGATGTAGAATTTGGGGGTCAAGGTGATCACCAGGATAAGACGCATATTACACCGTTCCTGGCCTGACTGCACTGGCTGCCAATTAACTTTCCAGACCCAATTCAAAGTGCTGATTTTGACCTATAGATATTTAAATGGTTCAGGACCACAATAACCTCAAGGACCAACTCTCCCTATATGAACCTATCTGGTCCCAAAGATCATCATCTGAGGCCCTTCTTTGTGTGCCTCCTCCATTAGAGGTCTGGAGAGGATGACAACACGAAAACGTGCCTTTTCTGCAGTGGTTCCCCATTTGTGGAATGCTCTCCTCAGAGAGGTTCATGTGACGTCTTTATTATACAGTCAAACCTCGGCTCTGTTTTGGAACATTTCGGCTCCCGAACGCCGAAAACCCGGAAGTAAATGCTCTGGTTTTCAAAGGTTTTTCAGAAGCCTAACGTCTGATGTGGTTTCCGCTTGAAGTGCAAGAAGCTCTTGCAACCAATCAGAAGCCATGCCTCGGTTATATAATAGTAATAATAATAATAATAATAATAATAATTTATTATTTATATCCCCCTCCCATCTGGCTGGGTTTCCCCAGCCACTCTGGGTGGCTTCCAACAGAAAAGTAAAATACAATAATCTATTAAACATTAAAAGCCTCCCTAAACAGGGATGTCTTCTAAAAATCTGGTAGTTGTTTTTCTCTTTGACATCTGATGGGAGGGCATTCCACAGGGCGGGCGCCACCACTGAGAAGGCCCTCTGCCTGGTTCCCTGCAACTTGGCTTCTTGCAACGAGGGAACCGCCAGAAGGCCCTCGGAGCTGGACCTCAGTGTCCGGGCAGAATGATGGGGGTGGAGACGCTCCTTCAGGTATACTGTCAAACATTTCAGAAGCTGAAAGGGCTTCCGGAACAGATTACATTTGACAACCAAGGTTTGACTGCACACCTTTAGACGCCAGGCGTTTCCCTTCAATATGGCCTTTAGCTTATTAAATAACCTATGGCCTTTAAAGTGTGTTTCTGGAAGAGGGATTGTTGGTTGTTGTTGCTGTTCGTTTTTATTATAGGTATTTTGTGTTTTTTATATTATAATTTTATGTATTGAATGACCCTGAGATCTACGGATGAAGGGCAGTGTACAAAATTAATAAACAATAATCATCAGTCAGGCAAGTAAGAGGGATCACAGTTAAGAACACTTCCCAGCGAACCGAAAGCACTCACGATCCAGTGAAGAGCTTACAGTATAAATTTTATGAAACAATTTAAATATAGCCGTTTTCTTCAAAATTCTTAGGGGCCTGCAAAGAGGAACTTTGGAAATCTGTGTCCTCCCCAAAGTTGGGTTGCCAGCTAGGAAAGTGTTTGAGCGCCTCCTGATTAAAGATAAACTGGATACGGAGCAAGGAGCTCACAATAATGCTTAATCTTGAACTGCTGTATACATCCTGTATAGCTCTGGGAAGAGGTTCTAACCTTTTGCTTCCGTTGAGCAGAATCACGTTTGCAGTCTCTGTCCATGTGGGCACTAACAACAGCATCCGGCACCTCTCCCTTCCTCACTGGGATGGGAGTGTTACAGAGAGGACAGACTGGAACTTGCACATCCTGAAAAAGCAACTGGATATTAGCGAGGAAATATGGCTGCAGAACTCAGGTGTGTTAAGGCGCAAAGCCTGCATTCCCTCATGCACAACCCCACCCCTGCTTTGGTCCTACGAACAGTACGAGTGTCGTTATCGATCGCTACTTCTTTTTGAAAAATGCCAGCTATCCAGTTTTGCAGTGCTATTCTTCATGGCACACACACTAGTCAAGTTTCACCCTTCCTGCAGTTTACATTACCTTCTTGTATGCAGAGGAACACCTGTGCTGGTTATATGCAAAGTGGTCTTTGCAGAAGACCTCGCCGCATGCATCGCATTTCAGAGGTAGAAAGTCTACAAGGAAAAAAGAGAAAACACACGTGGTTCAAGGAAAATGTGGGATTAGCAGCCACATATAACCAACATGCTCAAGTCTAATTAATGCATGAAGGGGTTAAGAGCATAGAGCAGGCATCCCCAAACTGCAGCCCTCCAGATCTTTGGCCTACAACTCCCATGATCCCTAGCTAACAGGATCAGCAGTCAGGGATGATGGGAAATGTAGTCCAAAACATCTGGAGGGCCAAAGTTTGGGGATGCCTGGCATAGAGTAAGCTGTTCTGCCAGGCTTAGCTAGGTCACTCCACCTCACCTTGGGAGGAAGGGTTATCAAGCCTTTGTTCATCCCATTCCACCATGAGAGGAGCTCTAAGCTGGGTTCTCCAAGCCCTGAAGCACCTGCTGTGGCCAGTTTTACTGTCCAGAAAGGCATTGGTTATTGGTAGTATAGAAACACTGTAAGCAAGCAATATGGTTATATTTGCTTTTTTTTGCATTGCAAGCCACCTTGGCAAGTTGGAAAAGTGGGGGGAGAAATAAGTCAAGGCTGGGGACTTTGCTGCCCTCCAAATGTTCTTGGGCTCCCACCTCCTCTCATCGTAGACAATGGTGAGCAATGATGGGAGCTTTATTCCAGGAAGGCCACAGGCTCCCCATCGTTTATTACATGCTCTTTATATCTCTGTAGCTGCTCCTTCCTGCTCTTGGGTTGTCTGCCTGACACCATGGCACTCTAAGGAAAGGCAAGCACAAAAGCAAACACAGCTAGGGTTGCCAGACTCAATAGTGGACAGGACTTCTGTGCCTTTAATTGCCCTGCTCTCTTTTGAGTCTGGAAACCTTAAAGAGAAACCAGCAGACCCTTTGTTTCATTTCCAAGCAAAGGGTCTGCTGGTTTCTCTTTAAGGTTTCCAGACTCAAAAGAGAGCAGGGCCATTAAAGGCACAGAAGTCCTGTCCTCTATTGAGTCTGGCAACCCTAAACACAGCATGAACGACCCCCTGAGCAGTTTCTCACCTAGCTGCTTGCAGGTCTTCTCAGAGCAGTGTTCCCCCAAATCTGGAAATTCCATTTTTAGGAAGCAGCCCTGCTTTTCTTAAAGAGTTCTTTGTTACCTGTAAGAGGAGGTTCTACTGGTTTAAATGCATCAGGTTTTCCAAGAAGCCTGAAAACGGGCAATATAAGTCAGGTGTTTTTCCTTCCGAGCCACAAATGACCAGGGTCTTCTATTCAGACAAATTGCCATGGACATGATTGCAAGGCTAAATGATATCCTAGTAAACAAGGTGCATAGTAGCATTGTTAGAAGTACTGCTAATTCCATAGGAATAAGGAGACACAAGCGTCAGCAAGTGTCCAATCAGCCACTGCCTGGATGCATTTCAAGTAAGCTGAAAGTTTTACCCTTGAGAACTCCCTAATTGACATTTGGGACACTTTTATCAGAGAAAACCAGTTCCTCACCCAGCTGAACAAAGACACCAAAGGGTTAAATTACAGGTGCCGAGGGAGGCACAAAACAAACAAAAAAAACCGGAATATGGACTATAAAAGAAACCGATTTAGGCTGTACAATTGAAGTGGATTTGGTGCACTTGCATGACAAAACAGTTTCTAAAAATAAAGAAATTACTTTTCGCTGTAAGGGAAGTGACAGGAAAACATATTTAGAACTATGGGGTACTGATTGCTACATTATATAATATAGCCTTCCCACTAACAAATGATTTTATATTTTGTGGCTTTATATTTTGATTTTGTTCTGTGAACTGCCCTGAGATCTCTGGGTATAGGGCAGTATATAAATTCAATAAATAATAATAAAAATCAGCAAACAGGTCATCTGGAAGCAAGTACAGGAACAATAGTAGAAAAGGGGTGGAAACCAAGTCAAAGAAAAATACTAGCTATGGACTGATGCCAAGTACTTTATTTACACAGAGCATCAAGGTGAAAGGATTCTGGACAAAGTATTTTCTGTGCTCCCAGTGATAACTGAACAAACAAATCACTCCTCTCCTTGTCAGACTGTTAGGATTTATTTGTAGATGCAGATCAAGACCTGAAGGACAACGAATGCTTTCACATGTTTTGACAGTGGTCTGGGTCACAATTGAGACCCTTGTTCTCATTAATCTGGATTTAGTGCAATTCAAGGTTACTTCATATCTTTTTTTGAAATAAAAAAAACCAATTGTTTTGATTTAGACCATGGAACCTTTTGTATTTACAGACCACACATCTTTTCCCTCTTGATACTGTTGGACATCATCACCCCAGTCTTTGAGCAGTGCGAGATACCAGGGGATCCAGGCACTTACAAATGAAATACAGCATAGACCAGTGATGGCGAACCTATGACACGTGTGTCAGACATGACACGCAGAGCCCTCACTGCTGGCATGTGTGTCACACTGTTGTTGTTTTCCCCCCATTTGTTCTCCTGCTCCTCCTCACGCTACAGCTTGTCTCCCCTGTTAAAACCCGATCCTTTTTGTTGTTGTTGTTGTTCCTGATAGCCAGAGATTGTGTTCAGCCATTGGTCTGTTTTTCAATTTGCTGAGTCAGTGGCTGTTTCTGATTGGGTGCAACAGGTTTGTTTTTAACCCTTTCTATGCTGTTTTTATTTGGTGCTTTTTAACCCTTTCTGTGCTGTTTTTTGGCGCTTTGGCAGACTATGTCAATGCTGCGTGTTAGTTCCAGCGAAGGTATTATTCGTCATTTATTTCTGTTCTCCCCCCCCCCCAAGCAAAGCAGCTTTGGGGCATCCCCCCAAAAAAGCAAAGCAACTTTTGCGACCCCCAAAAAGCTCCAAAACTTTGGTCAGCAGCTCCCCCCCAAAAGCTCAACAATTCTGGGCACTTTGTGATGAATACCATAAGGGGTTTTTGGTTTGGTTTGGTTAAATAATTTGTTTTTTGGTTTATTAAATACAGTTATATATTACAATTATACATTTTTGTTATTTAAACTATAAATATTGCAAAATTATGGTTTTTCTCTCGAAGTGACACACCACCCGAGTTATGCTCGGTTTTTTTGGTGAGTTTTGACACACCAAGCTCAAAAGGTTGCCCATCACTGGCATAGACTGTGGTGCCTTTAAGTTTATGATATACAGTGGTACCTCGGTTTAAGAACAGTCCAGTTTAAGAACAATTTCGTTTACAAACTCTGCAAAACTGGAAATAGTGTCTTGGTTTGAGAACCTTACCTCGGTCTAAGAACGGAATCCGAACGGTGGAAGGGCACTGGAGGCGGGAGGCCTCATTAGGGAAAGCGCACCTTAGTTTAAGAACGGTTTTGGTTTAAGAACGGACTTCCAGAACGGATCAAGTTCGTAAACCAAGGTACCACTGGATGGTATATTTACACATGCACACAAATATATACACAGCCTGAGCCTCCCATGGAGGGATTTACAGTCTTAACACCTCAAGAGGATTCCAGCAGAAATCAGGCATGGCTCTGACTCTCTACCTTGCTTCCAGTTTCTGCCCCACCTAACTGCTCCCCCCCCCCCGCCCCCTTTGCTGTTCTTGCTACCAGACAGCTAAGGGGGGGGAGGCACCCAATTGCTCTCTAGCCTAGGGCCACTTCCTTTGTTACAACCAATATGTAGCCCATTAGCTCACCACGAAGCTACTGTAGTCCAGTCCTATTCCAGGAACTTGAATACCTGCTTAGATGTTAACACCTGCTGGACCCAGGAATTAGAAGGGTCTTGGCATACAGCCTCCCCCCCCAAAAAAACCCCTCACAACAATTTTAGTATTGCCTCAAAAAGTCATGTATAGCTGTATCTTACATTTCCTTATTGGAAAATTGTGACAGCTTATTCCCCCCCCCCAAAAAAAATAAAAACCTTTTTACTGTAATCTGTTTTTTAGTTATTAACATTTAATAAAATGTATTTGAAGAGACAGGGATGGAGATCATTGTAAGCAAAGAGGGAGCAGCTCCTAAGCCTAAGGAGTTTTCAGAGGGTTGGAGAAGGAAGTCAGACAAACTAGTTAAGAGCAAGACAGCATTAACAAGGATTTGTATATTTATATTTCTGAGCGGAAAAAAGGACTGGTACAATCCAAAGCAAAGCACCTTTTCACCCCAGCTGTTTTAAGATACTGCATGGAAATGGGAATATTTTTTCACCTACAGATAAAAAAACTCCTCCTTTCCGCCTCGTATAACTTAAGGCACAGAATGACAACAATACAGAAGAATGAAGAAACGAACAGATTCTTTAAAAATAAAAGAAGAGTTAAAGGGTAAATCAGCCGACAGACCAGCGGCAGCACTTTGCTTACCGTTTCCCTGATGCGCCAAACTCTAATTCTCTGTTTTTCTAGTGAAGTTGTAAAAGTTTCGACTTCTACAGTTAAACGCGCCGGGCTCCCCAGACGGAGCTTTATGTAGCTGGATTCTATATGCTGAATCATGCTTCGCTTCTTCCGCTTCCCGGTCCCCCAATCCGAAGTAGCCGGCTTTGACGTCACTATCCCACCCGACCAATCGAGACGTCGTTCGTCCCGCCTGGTTTCTGCTGAATCACGAAAGTGTTGATTGTCCGCGGGCGGCGTGGCAGCGTTGGAGGAATTGCGCTGAGTCAGCGTTGTTTTCTCAAGCCCTCCACGCGGGTTAGGGAATCCGCGTGACGTGACTGGGCATCCCATCCAGGGCCGGATTTAGGTTTGATGAGGCCCTAAGCTACTGAAGGTATTGGGGCCCTTTATATGTCCAGCTGTCCTTTGTCAACAACAAATTCTCGCTGTTTCTTTTGTGTTGAATAGATGCTATATTGAAGAATATATCTGAAGAAGTGTGCATGCACACGAAAGCTCATACCAAAATAAAAACTTAGTTGGTCTTTAAGGTGCTACTGAAGGAATTTTTTTTTTATTTTACTTCGATCCAGACCAACACGGCTACCTACCTGTAACCAGATGCTATATTGTAATTTATGGACCTAACAGGTATCTAAAGCCATTTGCACTTAACAAAATATGTATTTTATCAAAGTAATTTTTGAACTGAAATACAATTAAGAAGAAATATATTAATAGTGAAATAATTATTAAGCTCTAACTTTAAATTTTGGGGGGCCCATCACTTACATCATAGGAGCCAGGCCCTACACAACACAAAACACTGTTGCTGTATGTAGGTTTTATTTTATTTGTTTTTTATCTTATATTTTGGCAATGTACATCCAGGTTTTTTTCCCTTTAATTTTTTGCCCTCCTCCAAAAAAGAGTGGGGCCCTAAGCTATAGCTTGTTTAGCTTATATACGTAAATCCGGCACTGATCTCATCCCTGCCTTTTGCACGCACACGCACCTACTCGGAAGTAAATCCTATTAATATCAGGGTGCAGGGGTAGCCTTCTGCATAAAGCGTGCAACTATACAAAGTTTCCTCACGGTGTTTTGGTGGAGAAGCTCATCCTGGAAAAAAGGACAACTGGAATGCCACGCCACAGAGTGGTCATGGGCCTGTTGTTGTTCAATGTCTTCTTTATAAACAACTTAAGATGACGGAGAAATACTATATACTGTATATATATATATATATATATAAAATAGTCCAGTAGCACCTTTGAGACCAACTAAGTTTGTTCTTGGTAGGAACTTTTGTTAGTTGGTCTCTAACAATTGTTTAAATTATATATATATGTATTTCTATTGCATCAGACCAACATGGCTACCTACCTGAATTAAAATTAAGGAATTGGGCGGGGTGATCTTCCAATTTGCAGATGACACCAAACTGGGAGGTGTAGCTAATGCTGCTGAAAACAGAATTGGGGATCAATATGACCTTTACGGATTGGAAAACTGGGCCCAAACTAACAAAATGAATCTCAATAGGGACAAATATAAGGTTTTACACCTAGGCAGGAATAACAAGCTGCATAAATATAAGAAGGGGCACACCTGGTTTGTCAGTAGTATATGTGAAAAGGATCTAGGGGTGTTAGTGGACCACAAGCTTAACATGAGCCAACTGTGTGATGCAGTAGCAAAAAAAGCTAATGCTATTCTAGGCTGCATCAACACAAGTATAGTGTGTCCTGATCCAGGGAAGTAATAAAGGTAAAGGGTAAAGGGACCCCTGACCATTAGGTCCAGTCGTGACCGACTCTGGGGTTGCGCGCTCATCTCGCATTATTGGCCGAGGGAGCCGGCATATAGCTTCCAGGTCATGTGGCCAGCATGACAAAGCCGCTTCTGGCAAACCAGAGCAGCACATGGAAACGCCGTTTACCTTCCCTTCCTATTTATCTACTTGCATTTTGACGTGCTTTCGAACTGCTAGGTTGGCAGGAGCTGGGACCAAGCAACGGGAGCTCACCCCGTCACAGGGATTCGAACCGCCGACCTTCTGATCAGCAAGCCCTAGGCTCAGTGGTTTAACCACAGCGCCACCTCTCTATTCTACCTTGATCAAACCATACCTGGAATACTGTGTTCAGTTCTGGGCAATACAATTTAAGAAGGCTATTGACAAGCTGGGACATGTGCAGAGGAGGGTGACCTGTTGGGAGGGGGGAGCTGGGTATGTTTAGCCTGGGGGGAAAAAGGAGACTGAAAGCTGATATAAAAGCCATCTACAAATATTTTAAGGGCTCTCACATAGAAGATGGAGCAAGTTTGTTTTCTCCTGCTCTGGAGGATAGGACCCGAACCAATGGATTCAAGTTACAGGAAAGGAGATTCCGACTAAACTTCAGGAAGAACTTTCTGACAGTAAGAGCTGCTGAACACTGGAACAGACTCCCTCTGGAGGTGATGGACTTTCCTTCCTTGGAGGTTTTTAAAGCAGAGGTTAAAGGTATGAAAAGCTCAAGAGCAGACTAGGCTGTCATTTTCTGAGCAGTTAGCAAGCTTTGCTTGAAAGCACAGTCTTCTATGAATATTTTGTTAAACTAGTTGGTGTCAGGAAGTCACCATGACCAGGACAGGGTGTTCATTGACGTGACCAAACTAAATGCTGTGTAAAATCAGGGCATGGGGGTCATGTGATCTCATGGGGGTCATGTGATCTCCCTATGGCCTTACATCATGCTCACAAGGCACTGACTCAAGCCTCCACATTGAGCAAACAGATAACAGGCATGAGCTTATTTTTTCTATTGTTGCTTTTTTAAACAGTGCTTTCTAGATTGCGATTGTTTCGCAGGTGATTTGTTAATTATTCTATATGATTTATGCTGTATTGGTGATGTTCTATCATGCCATTGTTATTTATTGTTTGTAAGCCACTTCGAGATTCATTTGAATGAAAAGCAGCATGTAGGTATAACAACAACAACAACAACAACAACAACAACAACAACAACAATTTATTTATTTATACCAGGCATAGGCAAACGCAGCCCTCCAGATACTTTGGGACTACAATTCCCATCATCCCTGACCACTGGTCCTGTTAGCTAGGGATGATGGGAGTTGTAGTCTCAAAACATCTGGAGGGCCAAGTTTGCCTATGCCTGATTTATACTCTGCCCATCTGGCTGGGTTTCCCCAGCCACTTTGGGTGGTTTCCACCAAAATATTAAAACACACAGACAAAAGAAAACATCAAACATTAAAAACCTCCCTGAACAGGACTACCTTCAGTCAGGTGTTTATTTCCTTGACATCTGATGGGGGGGCATACCACAGGGCGAGCGCCACCACCAAGAAGGCCCTCTGCCTGGTTCCCTGTAACTTCACTTCTCACAGTGAGGGAACTGCCAGAAGACCCTCGGCATTGGACCTCAGTGTTCGGGATGAGTGATGGGGGTGGAGACGCTCCTTCAGGTATACTGGGCCAAGGCCATTTAGGGCTTTAAAGGTCAGCACCAACACCTTGAATTGTGCTCGGAAACGTACTGGGAGCCAATGTAGGCCTTTCAGGACCGGTGTTACATGGTCTTGGTGGTCTCTTCTGATCAGCAAGCCCTAGGCTCAGTGGTTTAACCACAGTGCCTCGGTCCCAGCTCCTGCCAACCTAGCAGTTCGAAAGCATGTCAAAGTACAAGTAGATAAATAGGGACCGCTCCGGCGGGAAGGTAAACGGCGTTTCCGTGCACTGCTCTGGTTCACCAAAAACAGCTTTGTCATGCTGGCCACATGACCCAGAAGCTGTCTGCGGACAAACGCCGGCTCCCTCGGCCTATAGAGCGAGATGACCGCCGCAACCCCAGAGTCGGACACGACTGGACCTGATGGTCAGGGGGCCCTTTACCTTACATTAGTGAGAATTACATGCAGAAACGCATTCCGCTGGGGGAAATTGCTTTGCAGAAGTGTGCGTATTAGGCAAAAATGCATGTGGTAGGATAAAAATTGCACTTATGCGCTGATGAATTTCTCTGAGGACGTCCATGAGATCTAGCCATGTGTAGAGCTGAATGCAAGGCTGGGGAAACGACAAACGCAGAGGAACCAAATTTGACACAGTCGCCCATCCCTGGCTGAGAGACTCACACGCCCAGCTGATGGGGGAATTGCTTAAATCAAGCCTAAATTCGTCCCCCTGGGGGAAACGAAGAGCGGGAAGAGAAAGGAGGTGGAGCGGCTGCGAAAGTTATTTGGCTTATGTTGTTACCGGGGCTAAGACCTGGATCACGGTCTGTGGGGTTTGATAGAGGAGGAGCCCCTATGCAGATAACAAAGGGAACGGTTGTGTGGCGGATTTGCGATTCTTAAGGAAGACTGCAAATCCAAGCGGGGAAGGAGCCCATCTGGCAGAGGCAGCAGGCATCTTAAACAGAAAACGAGGCTTTAGAAATTAGCTGAGGTCTTAAGCGGTATTTTTAGACGCTTTCCCCTCTCCTGACAGGTTGGGCTCCTGAGATCCAGAGGAAAAGCTCCAGACCCCGGCTTCATTCAGGAAAGGATCACACAGCGAGGTGAAGGATTACAGGCTGGCTAGCTTAGCGGCCGAGGAATGGGAAAGAGTTAGAAATGATTTGCAGGGATTTAAGCAAGGGGGAAAGTGCCTGAAAAGCAGAATTTAATTAGCGGCAGGCAGTCTGAATTTAGAAGAGGGAAAGTTGCACCTAAGAAGTGCCCAAGTATTGGAGGGGTGTTTACGTAGCTACAGTAGGTACAATGTGCATTAGGGAGGTTGAATATACATGTCCATGTGTTGTCTCTTCTTTAATTCAGCCTTTCTATCCACTGGGTCCAGGTGGCAGCTTCATAAAATCTAAAACAGGGGTCAACAAACTTTTTCAGCAGGGGGCCAGTCCACTGTCCCTTGGACCTTGTGGGGGGCCCAGATTTTGTATTTTGAATTTTTTAAAAAATGAACGAATTCCTATGCCCCACAAATAACCCAAATGCATTTTAAATAAAAAGGACATATTCTACTCATGTAAAAACACCAGGCAGGCCCCACAAATAACCCAGAGATGCATTTTAAGTAAAAGGACACATTCTATTCATGTAAAAACACACTGATTCCCGGACCTTCCGCAGGCCGGATTGAGAAGGCGATTGGGCCGGATACGGCCCCCGGGCCTTAGTTTGCCTACCCATGATCTAAAACATGTCAAATCTGTTCAGGGCAGGCATGCTGGGTTCTCCCCCACATCGTGGATGCCTAGTGCACATGCGTGATGTCACAATTGTCACACTCATGACATCACACAGCATGTTGCATGCATGACATCATATGGTGCAGCTGTGACTAGCCCCATTGGGCTTCGGCGCACCATGCGATGTCATGTGCACACAGCGTGGGGTCGCTCGTCTGGTCACCCACAGTAAAAAGTTTGTAGGTGCCTTGGCTCCTGGACCCTGCAGAGATGGTGTCTGTGGGAAGTGGGCACCGGAAGAGAAAGACAGAAGCAATTAAATACTTGTTGGAACAAGGCATCTTTGACTTGAGCCCAGGAGGTTGTCAATAACTTAGCAGGCAGGGGAGCATTGCACAATGGAGGTGCCACAACCCAAAAGGCCCTGCTTCCAAATGGAAGACAATCTTCCTTCAGGCAAGGTAGCCCACCAGAACAAGGTGTCCCATATATTTTGGGCCTGGAAGCAAACTTTTACCCTGCCTATAAAAGAGCAATTGAAACATGTTTGTAGCCTACCTTTCCCTTTGAGAACTTCTTATGGAAAAGTGGTATAGAAATAGTTTGAAGGAAGTCTACAGAAAATTCACACTTACCGAAATAATATGTAAGTCCAGCTATCCTTCAAAATGTTCCCTTCTCTCAATTGTACTACGCCATTGGCCAGCTTAATGCCGTTTTTGAAAGTACATATTTTAAGGGGAAGTGTGCGCAAGGATAAATGTATTGGAGAAAATGACTCCCCAAATGCAGCATATTCGGGGAAATGACTTGCAAAAATGTCTGCATATAAAAATGCATTAGGAGGAATTCTCTCTAAAATGCTGGTGATTGTTTATTAGGATTTTTGTTTAAATGCAAATTGCAGAAAAAGTGAAGAGCTGGATTTAAAATTGGAAAAATTAGAAGCCAAGAGAACCAAAATGGACATCCCTCCTGTTCACATCTCCATTTGATATTTATTTTGTGGGAATGTTTAGGGAGGCAGGAGAGGATATATTATCTGTAATTATATCCTTCCCAACTTGTGTTAACAAGTTCTACAATTTAGCAGAGTAACATTCCCCTTTTAAACTTGCACAGCAGATAACGTCTTTGCCAGGCTTGCATAAGCCTCTAAAATAAGTTTCCTGGTAATTCCCCTTTTATTCCCTCCTAAAAAGATACAACACAGTCTTGTATAAAAGTATATAAAATAGTTTACTCACAGTCTGTTCACAGTAGGATCCCAGAAGGCAGACGTTACAAAATATACACACTTGGAATCTATCCCATAAGGAGGTAGTTCCTTAGCATCTCAGGCTAAGGAGATGTTGCTTTTTTGAGGAATGGAGTCAGAGAGAGGGATGGTTGTCCTGCCCTGTGCTGTTTTGTTACCTGCACAGGTAAGGTCACGCCCACCTTTGGTCACACGTAGAGGAAGTTTGTCCCAGCCCAGGAGGAAACAGGAAGTTCCGACTGGCTGGTCCAGACACCCCCTTTTTATGTCCACTCTAGGCATTTTGTATTTGACTGCTCTGTGTTTCACACCCCACGTCTTTTACTAAGCAACACTGCCGATAGTAAAGAATGCCAGTTTCTATCCCCTGCAGAATGATGGGAGTTTCAGAACAGGCAAAAGCATGAGAAAAGCCTTCTTGGTAAGTCCAATGACCCATCTAGTCCAGCATCCCGTTCCCACAGTGGCCAAGCACAGGCATAGGGAAACTCGGCCCTCCAAATGTTTTGGGACTACAACTCCCATGATCCCTAGCTAACAGGACCAGTGGTATGGGATGATGGGAATTGTATTCCCAAAAACATCTGGAAGGCCAAGTTTGACTATGCCTGGCCAAGCAGATGCCTGAGCGCAAGAGCCCTCTGCTCCTCTGGTTTCCAGCAACTGGGATTCAGAAACATATTTTGCTTCCGACAGTGGAGGTAGGAGATAATCATCAGGGTTAGTAGCCATTATTAGTCTTCTTGTCCTCCATTAACTTGTAGAATCCTCTTCCTAAGCCATCCAAGTCGGTGGCCATCACCTGGGGGGAAAGGTCCATAATTTAACTCTGCGCTGCATGGAAATGTCCTTTCTTTTCCCTGTCCTGAATCTTCCAGAGTCTTCCAGCATTCACTTTCATCGGATGTCTGAGTTCTAGTGTTTGGGGAAATAGAGAAAAATGTTTCCTTACTCACCTCCCCCATGCCATGCATTATTCTGAACATTTCCACCATGTTGCATTTCACTTCCTTTTTCTTTTAACAGCCCAAACTTAGGAACCTTTCCTCGGAGAAGCACCTAGGGTCCCTCGTGCCCTTGACCACGAGCTGTATCGGCACCTGCCAGATCCACAAGTACACAAGACGCAGAGTTCTGCAGTGCAGTTAATTTTTCATTCAAGAAAACAGCATACAGCTCCTATAGAGCTCTTGCCAGGACTGACGGTCCCCACCCTCTACTTCCTCCAGGTCTTCTTCTCTGCCGGATGTGCACCTGTAATCTCTGTTCTGCCCTATGCCTTGCCCTTCGCATCCTTGGAGCCAAGGGGGGAGAGGAGCTAGTTGCAGCAGGAGAGGCAGACTCTGGGATTCTCCTGCAGTCTTGTGACCTTTCCTTCTCTGCTGCTGCTTCAGCCTCCAAGTCTGAGCTGCTCCCTGTCACAGGCTCTCCTCGCTCACCAAAGCCTGTTGCTTCTTCAGCACCCTGTGGGAATGTTCAGGGAGGCAGGAGAGGATATATTGTTTATTAAGATTCTTCCTAACTTGCGTTAGCAAGTTCTATAACTTAGCAGACTTTTAACATCCCCCCTTAAATGCACAGTGGGTAGCTGGTTGAAAGCTTGTTTAAGCTTCTAAAAGAATGAACACACCACAATCTTATTTAAAGCGTATAAAAGACGTTTACTCACATCAGTTCACAGTTGGATCCCTGAAGGCAGACTTAGTTACAGATATTTACATATGGCTCTACCCCATATGGGGGTTTAAGCCCAGTGACTGCAGACTGGCAGCCTCTGCAGTTCACACAACGAAAGGAAGATGGAAAAGAAGGGAGGAGGGCTGTGTGCCTTGTGCTTTTGTTAACCTGGACAGGTAAACTCACGCCCACCTCTAGTCATATGCAAATGGAAGGATGCTCCAGCCCAGAAGGAAACAGGAAGTTTTCGACAGGCTGAACCAAGCATCCCCTTGCATGTCCACTCTAGGAAAGCAAGGAATGTTGTACTTGACTGCTACTTATGTATCACATCCCACACATCCAGCCCATTCCTCCCTGCCATTCTCCCTCTGACCTCTCCTTAGTGTCCCACCATCAAGCCCTGGGCTGTGAACCTTCCTCCTTTAGGGATTCCCCTGGGGATTCCCCAGCTGGTACCTCCCAGCGCTTCTCATCATCTAGCCAGTCCCTGACAGCACCCCATACTCCAGAAAAGAAAATCACTTTAACACAATAGCCACGTTAGTGTCTCTGTCTCGGGCTGAGCAACAGTGAGCAAGCTCAGGGGAGTGGGAGGCCAGCCAAGCAACAGAGACTCAGGGGTAAAGGTAAAGGTAAAGGACCCCTGGACTGTTAAGTCCAGTCAAAGGCAACTATGGGGTTGCGGTGCTTGTCTCGCTTTCAGGCTGAGGGAGCCAGTGTTTGTCCACAGACAGCTTTCCGGGTCATGTGGCCAGCATGGCTAAACCGCTTCTGGCGCAACAGGACACCATGACGGAAGCCACAGTGCACAGAAATGCCATTTACCTTCCTGCCACAGCGGTACCTATTTATCTACTTGCACTGGTGTACTTTCGAGCTGCTAGGTTGGCAGGAGCTGGGACAGAGCAACGGGAGCTCACTCCGTTGCGGCGATTTGAACCACCAACCTTCTGATTGGCAAGCCCTAGAGGATCAGTGGCTTAGACCACAGCACACTTGCCTGTAGGCAGAGTCTGTACCCAAAATCATGTCCAGGCCTAGGGTCAGGCAACAGCAGTTCACATGGTCAGACGGTCCAGGGGTCAGGGAAGGCAATGATCAAAAGGAGCAAGAAGCAGCAAGGTTGGGCCAGGAATGGCAAGCGTTGTTTCTAGTATCTAACTGAGGCTGGAAGCCCTGCTTAAGAAGACGGAAGCCAGCTGGTTCTCATCAGTGCTTCTCCTCCGAGTCCTTGAAGGCTGCAGGTAGAGTCACTCGGCTTTCTCCCCCTTCAGGCGGCTGTTCAGCAGGCGAAGCTGACTCCTGGCTACCTTTTACATGACCCAAGTATTTGAAGCGCCCAGAGGGAGGGCGAGGTGAGGAAAGGAGGAAAAATATTGCATGCCTTTGTGCTATGGTGCGAGAAGGACAGGGTGCTACTGCTGTGTTTGATCTCGCCCACACACAAATAGGTCATACACTCCAGGTTTTTTGCACCCAAGCCTGTGCCCTTGGCAGGGGCCAGTTTCAGCGACCCCTAGGTACACCTCTGCCCTTTCCTCTTAGAGAAGTCACAACACCCCCTGGATCATTCAGTAATTTGTTACAGTGGGGGTTAAGTCAAATGCGTTACCTCTAAAGGTGAGCTTTATGGGGTTCCAGACTCAAGGGGAGAAAGGGAAAGTCGTTTGGGTGGGCTTTATTTATGTCCCCCCCCAACCCCTTATAAATTTAGGCATGGCCTCCATGTTGCCCAATCAGCAGTAACTGGAAAATAGGATCAGACCTACACTTAGGGGAGGAGTGATGACAGATTCCTTTCTGCTGCCGCACATTTTGCTTAGCATAATTTAAAATACAACACAAACTAATAAAATTAAGGGCAGTATATAACTCCAGGAACACCATAAAAATAATGCTAACCTGCAGGATAAATATATAACACTTTAGCCCAGGGGGAAGATTGCAAATAAAGGAGAAATATGAGAAGAGCAATTCTGGGTTAATAAATAACCTTAAAGAGAAATAATGAAGAGGAGTTCTACAACTTTAATGGCCTTCTTAAGATTCATTATTTTGAAAATAGCTTTTCTCTCCCCTCTCTCTCTCTCCCTCCTCCTAGATACACACAAATCCACAAATTTGCAGACAGAAGCTCTTGGACAGCATCTGGACAAGGGAGTGTAATTTATCACCTAACAGCAGAGGCACAGAAAGAGAAATTGACTTCTCAGGGACAGCTGAAACAAGCAGGGACATCTTAGAGACCAACTAAGAACAAACTTAGTTGGTCTCTGAGGTGCTACTGGACTTTTTTTTTTTTTTACTGCGTCAGACCAACACGGCTACCTACCTGAATCTAGAAGCAGGGACATCGTTTGATTAAACCAGGGGGTAGGGAACCTGTTGCCTTCCTGAGGCTGTTGGACTCCAGCTCCCATCAGCCCCAGCCAGCATGACCCATTGCCAGGAAAGATGGGAATTGGAGTCTAGCAACATCTGGAGATTGCCGGAAGAAATATCAACAACCTCAGATATGCTGATGACACAACCTTGATGGCAGAAAGTGAGGAGGAATTAAAGAACCTTTTAATGAGGGTGAAAGTGAACATTTTAATGAGTCTGGAAGTGAGAGCAGGACCATAAAGAAGGCTGATTGCCGAAGGATTGATGCTTTTGAATTATGGTGCTGGAGGAGACTCTTGAGAGTCCCATGGACTGCAAGAAGATCAAACCTATCCATTCTGAAGGAAATCAGCCCTGAGTGCTCACTGGAAGGGCAGATCCTGAAGCTGAGGCTCCAATACTTTGGCCACCTCATGAGAAGAGAAGACTCCCTGAAAAGACCCTGATGCTGGGAAAGATGGAGGGCACAAGGAGAAGGGGACAGCAGAGGACGAGATGGCTGGACAGTGTTCTCGAAGGTACCAACATGAGTTTGACCAAACTGCGGGAAGCAGTGGAAGATAGGAGTGCCTGGCGTGCTCTGGTCCATGGGGTCATAAAGAGTCAGACACGGCTAAATCAACAACAACAACATCTGGAGGGCCACCAGTTCCTCATTCCTGGAGCAAGCTCTTGAAGACTTTACTTTCAGTGAAGCATGTGAGCAGATGCTTCAGAAAAAGAAGTGCCTTGGAGAGGAGGTTAGCTGTGCAGTCCTAAGCATGGCACTTAAAAGTAACTTCCATTGAAATCATAGAGTTGGAAAGGACCCTGAGGATCATCTAGTCCAATTCCCACCCACCCCCACAAACAAAATGCAGGAATATGCAGCTGTTCCTTACGGGGGTCAAACCTGCAGCCTTGGCATTATCATGACACTTTCGCCAACTGAGTGGTATAGGGCTGTAGCCTAAAGGTGTGTCCACAGTGTGTTTGATCAGCAGGGTTGCAAAGGTCAAGAGCCTCCCAGAATCTCAGATTTTTGGGACCAAACATGAGACCCAGGGGAGGGCCCTGGTGATTTTTGCTCTGTGCTCCCTCTCACCACTTCGCCGTGGAGACGGAGGTTAATTGGGGAGAAGTGCGCAGAGGAGAGCAGACCTTCTGCACATGAGAGTCTATGAAATAATTTGCAACTGGCTTTTGACAGGGTTGAAGCTTGCAAGTGGGGAGTAAAGTCCTCTTAATTTTTTAAAAAGTTGGAATTCCTAGCTGGAGATTCAAGTCCTCCACTTGCCACCCAGAGACTTCAGGTCACCCCCAGAGATATGGCAACCCTGCTGACTGGTGATGGGGCTACAATCTGCATTTTCCTCAGCAACCTCAGCGTTGCTTTAAAGGGGCTCCTGTTTTTTCGAACATCCATTTTTCATCCAGTTAATATTCAATCCTGGAGGCCACTGAATGATTATTACAGGATAGACGCCTGAAAGCTGAGGAACTGTGCATGAGTGTGTACATTGCATTTGCACCTGTCACCCACTAGGTGTCGCCAGTTCATTGTGGATGGGTTCTCTAAAGTCTTCTCGACTCTTTAATAAGAACATATTGGTATGCATGCAATCTGAAGTGCTTTGGTTGACAGTGGTTTATTTTTAATTATCCGGCATTGGTTATCATAAAGTATTGGCATTATCTTTGCAGTTATCTTCCCCGCATCATCTTAACAGCTTCAGTTTTTAAATGATAATGTTGACAATAATCTATTTTCATGTATCGTTTATGATATTTTTCAAATCTATTCCCAGGACAGTTTACAAAAAGATTAAAACAATAAAAATATACTGTATTTTTCCATCTATAAGACTCCCCCTTTTTTGGGGGGGTTCCAATTTAAGAAAATAGGGGGGGTGATGGCCCCCATGTATGACGCCCCCACATTTTTGACATTATTTTAAAGGGAAAAACCTAGTCTTATACACAGAAAAATTCGGTATCTCTCTCTCTCTCTCTCTCTCTCTCTCTCTCTCTCTCTCTCTCTCTCTCTCTCTCTCTCACACACACACACACACACAGAGAGAGAGAGAGAGAGAGAGAGAGAGAGAGAGGCCAAGGGCCATGAACTCAGACAAACAACCTAAAACAATAAACAGCATTAAAGTCAGATCCCCAAAGCTTAGGGAAATGAAAGGGGCTTGTTTGGTGCCAAAAGAACAATAACTGGGGTGCCACCACTGAGAAGGCCATGCTCTTCACCCCAGATGATGGGGACACTCACAGGAGGACTACCCCTGAACATCTGATGGGCACCAGGTTGGCGAAGGCTACTATACTTTTTTTTTATTTTTTTATAAACTTTATTGAGATTAAAATACACAAGCACACAGAAAAGATACCAAAGAAAAACACACATTAAAAATACAAAGAAAATAGAAAAAAAGAAAAAAAGAAAAAACGAAAACACAAACAAATACATATATAAATACAAAAAAAAGAGCCTAACGATATCTAAATAACAATAAATCATAATTCAAATACAAATTAGAATTAAATCATATCATAACAAAAATTATAACATAACGTAAGGCATAACACGAAATTAATATCGAAACTTAAATCTAAAATAGAATCAAAATCTATATTCTGATGTGTAATTTGAATGTAAATTAGCCCATATATCAATACCTGTATCTTCTTGTAATGCTTATAATACTTATATTCCATAAATTCCTATGTACACACGATATTCATACATAATCCCCCTTCACCTACTAACCGACTTCCGCTTGTCCTCTTCCCGGGTTAATAGCTTAATATTTATTGCATTGTTTCTTTTCTTTTTTTTTTTTTGAATTCACTCTTTGCGGGGTGTTAAAAGCAAATCCAAGTTTTTATCATGGGGCACTGTTTTTTAAGATATTCTCCAAATTTCCTCCAATTTTTCGCCGATTTTTCCCAGCTCCCTCCTCTTATTACATTTGTTAATCTATCCAATTCAATATACCCTAATAATTTTTCCTGCCATTCTTTAATGTTGGGAGTTTCTTCCTTTTTCCAATATTTCGCCAATAGAATTCTTGCAGCTGCCGTTGCGTATAAACATATTTTCTCATCCTGTTTTTTAATTTCCTCTCCCAACAGCCCTAATAGAAAAAATTCCGGGTTTTTTTAATGTTATATTTACATATCTTTTTCAATTCCTCCAAAATTGCATTCCAAAATACACACCTTGTACTTCACACTGAGAAAGCCAAAGCACGATGTGTGTTGAAGGTAGTAGCATCGTAGCCACTTTCCATTGGGCACAAACTGATCCATTAGAAACAGGAGAGAGATTCGGCCACAAGGTGGCAGCACTCCCTTCCCTTTTGCCAGAGATGCTGCCCATCTCCCTCTAATCATAAAATGTAAGTTTGTAAATCACAGAGCTGGATTGGAAGTATATTGCGGGCCTCCTTGCCAAATTGATATTTTAGCAACAACAGTAAACTTTTGCTGATGGCCGATAATTTGAGGCGCTTCCACCAGATGAAAAATTCATAATAGCTTGGGCCGACTGGAATATGGACAAATTATATTTAATGCTCAGAGTTGTAAAGCAATTTGCTCCAAGCCACTGATATAATAATAAATATAAGGACATGGTAAATGGAATCAAGCTAGCCAGGTGCCCTAGGCCTATAGAGATAGATAGATAATGCATGCAGCGCTTAGGACAGGCATCCCCAAACTGCGGCCCTCCAGATGTTTTGGCCTACAACTCCCATGATCCCTAGCTAACAGGACCCAGTGGTCGGGGAAGATGGGAATTGTAGTCCAAAACATCTGGAGGGCCGAAGTTTGGGGATGCCTGACTTAGCAGACAGCAGAAGCTTGGATTGCTGGAACTTTGCAGCCGTTTCTCCAGGAAAGCCCAAGGAACACGAACCAGAATCCATACCTGATTGTATATGAAAGTACAGTAGCCTTCGTCAACCTGGTGCCCATCAGATGTTCAATAGTAGTCCTCCTAAGGGTGTTCCCCATCATCTGGGGTGAAGAGCGTGGCCTTCTCAGTGGTGGCACCCCAGTTATTGTTCTTTTGGCACCAAACAAGCCCCTTTTATTTCCCTAAGCTTTGGGGATCTGACTTTAATGCTGTTTATTGTTTTAGGTTGTTTTTATGAGTTCGTGGCCTTTTTAGCCTGTGTGTGTGTGTGTGTGTGTGTGTGTGTGCGCACGCGTGCATGTGATCTTAGGAGATAACAGTAGCTTGGATTTCTGGAAGTTTGCAGTTGTTTCCCTAGAAAAGTCCAAGGAACACGAACCAGAATCCATAGCAGGGTGCATATGAAAGTACACCTTCAACATGGCGCCTTTCAGATGTTTTGGACAACAACTCGCAGCAGTCCCAGTTAGCAGGGACCTCAAGGGTGACTGACTGGACCCAGGTGCAAAATTGAGAGGGGTGAGTAAGCACTTAGAACTAAGGACCAGAGTGTCTCTGAATGCATGCTGGGCCCCACACATTTATTTTCAGCACTAGAGCTCTTGTGCCTAGAGTCCTTCCGCACAGAAATCCACTCCTGGTTTTCCCTTCAAGCTTCCTTCATTCCAGCAGCCTAACTTAAAAGTTAAACAGTTCGAAATCAAAAGCCCATGCTGATCTACAGGAAAGTCACTCAAAGGTCTACAAGAGGAGTCTAACTTCTGCCCAATCCCCAAATTAAAGTAGCTTTTCCCAAACACTGTGATGTGAAGGAACCATTGTTGTTTAGTCGTTTAGTCATGTCCGACTCTTCATGACCCCATGGACCAGAACATGCCAGGCACTCCTGTCTTCCACTGCCTCCCGCAGTTTGGTCAAACGCACGTTAGTAGCTTCGAGAGCACTGTCCAACCATCTCATCCTCTGTCATCCCCTTCTCCTTGTGCCCTCCATCTTTCCCAACATCAGGATCTTTTCCAGGGAGTCTTCACTTCTCATGAGGTGGCCAAAGTATTGGTGCCTCTGCTTTAGGATCTGTCCTTCCAGTGAGCTCTCAGGGCTGATTTCCTTCAGAATGGATAGGTTTGCTCTTCTTGCAGTCCATGGGACTCTCAAGAGTCTCCTCCAGCACCATAATTCAAAAGCATCAATTCTTCGGCGATCAGCCTTCTTTATGGTCCAGCTCTCACTTCCATACATCACTACTGGGAAAACCATAGCTTTAACTATATGGACCTTTGTTGGCAAGGTGATGTCTCTGCTTTTTAAGATGCTGTCTAGGTTTGTCATTGCTTTTCTCCCAAGAAGCAGGCATCTTTTAATTTCGTGACTGCTATCACCATCTGCAGTGTTCATGGAACCCAAGAAAGTAAAATCTCTCACTGCCTCCATTTCTTCCCCTTCTATTTAGCAGGAGGTGATGGGACCAGTGTGTTACAAAAAAAAGAGAGAGCATTATAAACATGAGTCTGACCAAACTGCGGGAGGCAGTGGAAGACAGGAGTGCCTGGCGTGCTCTGGTCCATGGGGTCACGAAGAGTCGGACACGACTAAACGACTAAACAACAACACAAATTATTAAAAGCCCCTGCCTCCATTGACCCCAAATACCCAACTGCAGGGGCGGCTTCCTGTCACATCTGTAAGAATGTAAGAATGTAAGAAGAGCTCCTGCAGGAGAGCCAGCGTGGTGTAGTGGTTAAGAGCGCTAGACTTGTAATCTGGGGAACCAGGTTTGCATCTCCGCTCCTCCACATGCAGCTGCTGGGTGACCTTGGGCTAGTCACACTTCCCACAGAGTGTTTGTTGTGGGGGAGGAAGGGAAAGGAGATTGTTAGCCGCTTTGAGACTCCTTCGGGTAGTGATAAAGCGGGATATCAAGTCCAAACTCTTCTTCTTCAGGATCAGGCCTATGGCCCATCTAGTCCAGCATCCTGTTCTCACAGTGGCCAGACAGATGCCTCTGGGAAACCAGCAAGCAGGACCTGAGCACAAGAGCTCTCTCCCCTCCTGCGGCTTCCAGCAACTGGCATACCCTCCAACCAGGGCCAGATTTAGGTTTGATGAGGCCCCTAAGCTACTGAAGGTAATGGGGCCCTTTCTATGTTCAGCTGTCCTTTGTCAACAACAAATTGTTGCTGTTTTTTTGTGTTGAATAGATGCTACATGGTAATTTATGGACCTAATAGGTATCTAAAACCATTTGCACATGCAGAATGTAGGCACCCTATATATAGAAATGAGCAAACCATTGATATTTTAGGGAGCAGGCGGGGCCCATGACTTATATCGTAGGAGCCGACACAACACAAAACACTGTTGCTGTATGTAGGTTTTATTTTTTTGTTTTTTTATCTTATATTTTGGAAATGTACACCCAGTTTTTTCCCCTTTAATTTTTTTGTGGGCCCCCAAGAGAGTGGGGCCCTAAGCTATAGCTTGTTTAGCTTATACGTAAATCCGGCACTGCCTCCAACATTCCCCTGATGAAAATCGGGACACACGTCTTTAGCTGCTGCGCTGCTGCACAAGTCAGCTGGCTCACACAAGAGCCCAGCACCAGCTCATCCCCGGGACATTCTGGGATCAAATCAGAAGCCTTCTGCATTTCCGGGAATGTCTGGGGAGAATAAGGATGGTTGGAGGATATGAACTGGTATTCAGAAGCGCTGGTGCCTCCAACTGTGGAGGAATAACATAGCCACCAGGGTTAGTAGCCACTGATAGCCCTCTCTTCCGTGAATTTGTTTATCCCTCTTTTGAAGGCATCCAAGTTGGTGGCCATCATAGCCTCCGGCAAGAGCAAGTTCCATAGTTTTAACTATGCGCTGCAAAGTTATTTTACCCACCCTGAATCTTTCTTTCTTTCTTTTAATTAAATCTTTATTAATTTGAATTTAAAAATATCAAGACGCAATGACGTTTAATACAGACACAAAGGAGAAAATAAAGAAGAAAATAAAAAGAGAAAAAGAGAAACAAAAAACTATGTTTCATATATGTAAATACCATATCATATTTATAAACTCACCAAAAAGAACAAAAACTTTACTGTGAATTAGCTAAAAAAGACTTCCAAATATTTCCATTTACTATATTTACTTTCCTTTATAATGCACATTCTCAAATTAGCTAAATTATTTTCGTACGTCCAAACCTAATATCATTTCCACCTTTTATTTACAAGAATCACTCTAGTTCTGCCAGGAGATTCTTATTGTTACAATAATTTTTTAGATAGTCTTTGAATATTCTCACACCCTGAATCTTTCAACCTGCAGCTTCATTGAAGGTCCACGAGTTCTAGTGTTCTGAGAGAGGGAGAAACGCTTTTCTGTATCCGCTCTCTCCAAAGTCGTGCTTTGGTCCACCCTCTTGAACCAAATTGGTGCCCAGTTTCCCAGCCCAATCCTATACAATTCTACTCGGCTCCATAGAGTTCAACGGGGCTTGCTTCTGGGACATTGGGTATGACACTGCAGCCCTGGAGTGTTCAAAGCACTGCATATAAATACATTATCTCAGAAATCCCTACGGAAACTCTGTATCATTAGCCCCATATTGTGGATGGGAAAACTGAGACTGAAAGACAGTGAGGGCGCTTCTTGAGATAACAGGAGGGTCAACCTTTCAAACTGGTTCCATCACTTTCGCTGCCAGGCTTAGACCCACTTACATGGGAGTAAATGCCATTAAACTCAATGGGATTTGCAGTAGACATGTTTAGGATTCCGCTGCTAATAGCTATGCTCCAGAAAAATTATGTCCTCTTCTCCCTCTGTCCAGACCCCTTTGGGAAATCCAAGACCCCAGGTGTTGCCTGGGGTGTAGACTTTGCTCATCTTGCAGGGAATCGATATCTTTCCTGTGCCCAAACTCCTTTACATTGTCACTTGGGGGTCGGGGTGGGGAGACACTCCATTCCTAAGCTATTTCTTCTTTGGCGATCTGGAAGAAGCAGAAATCACCAGTGCCAAAGCAATGATTCTGCAACATCAACTTCCTTGGACTAGTCATGTTGTTTGGATGGCTGATTAGAATTATCGTCTTGCAAAGCAACTACTCTGTTCCCAATTTAAGAATGGTAAGCGTAATTCCTACGCTAGCATGCTAATTGCTATCGCAAGTGTTGTATGAGATCATTAGCATCATGGGGACCTATTGGATAGTGCCCATGATATCACCAATTAGACAAATGACTCAACCCTGGACCACTTTCCTATACCATTTCGTGCCTTTCTTCAGAAACTTCTTTTATTATTATCCTCCGGACGTTGAATTCTCCCTCTTTGTACTCTTCAAGTGAAGACTTCCACTGGGGCCTTCCCTGCCCCCCTTTTAGCACTTAAAGTAAGTACCCAACCCCAGCGTGCCTTTTTTTTGGGGGGGGAAACAAACACAAATAACCCGCTGCTTAGGAATTCAGCAGCAATTATGCAATTAAGTATTAAAAAATGCACGCAGTTCCGCGGGCAGATAACAAAACGCGGCTGCCGCGACGTCGTTTGCTTTAAGCAGTCTGCAGACCCCAGAAACTCTCAGTGGGATGTTTGAAAAGGTGATGCCTATGTGTTGACAACTTTAATCGATCCATGGCTCCAGGAGAAGAACGGAAACAGCTCGTCTCCTCCACGTCAGTGATGATAACGGGGAGGAAACTTTCTTAGCACAGGAATATTCTTTGAGTTTGAGGCCTCAACCTCAGACAGGCCAATCGAGAGAGAAGTGGCATTTTTTTCTTCCTCCATTTATCTTTCCTTCCTTCCCCTTCCCAACCCTCTCCCTTCCCTCCTTCCCTCCTTCCCTCCTTCCCTCCTTCCCTCCTTCCCTCCTTCCCTCCTTCCTTCCTTCCTTCCTTCCTTCCTTCCTTCCTTCCTTCCTTCCCTCCCTCCCTCCTTCCTTCCTTCCTTCCTTCCTCAGATTCAGTGGCTCAAGGCTGGGCATGCACACACAAAGCCCATGACCTCCAACATTTCTCCAATGAAAATAGGGACTTCCCATTACATAATGATAATTTTACTGTTTATACCCCACACATGTGACTGGGTTGCCCCAGCCCCTCTGGGTGGCTTCCAACATACATAAAAACATAATAAAACCTTAAACATAAAAAACCCCTTCCCTATATAGGATTGCCTTCGGACAGCTCGGGGATCGGATAACTCCATACCCCCAACATTTCTCTGATGAAAATAGGGACGTCCTAAGGAAAGGCGGGACATTCTGGGATCAAATCAAAAACCAGGACGGCTTCTGTAAATCTGGGACGTCCCTGGAAAATAGGGACACTTGGAGGGTCTGAAAGCCAACTATCTTTTCCTGACCCTAGCAGGCACCAGTCTATTGCCACTGACTATCTTGCAGGATGCTATCTAGGTGGTAAACCTAGACAGCATCTTAAATAGCAGAGACATCACCTTGCCGACAAAGGTCCATATAGTTAAAGCTATGGTTTTCCCAGTAGTGATGTATGGAAGTGAGAGCTGGACCATAAAGAAGGCTGATCGCCGAAGAATTGATGCTTTTGAATTATGGTGCTGGAGGAGACTCTTGAGAGTCCCATGGACTGCTAGAAGATCAAACCTATCAATTCTTAAGGAAATCAGCCCTGAGTGCTCACTGGAAGGACAGATCGTGAAGCTGAGGCTCCAAGACTTTGGCCACCTCATGAGAAGAGAAGACTCCCTGGAAAAGACCCTGATGTTGGGAAAGATGGAGGGCACAAGGAGAAGGGGACGACAGAGGACGAGATGGTTGGACAGTGTTCTCGAAGCTACTAACGTGAGTTTGACCAAACTTCAGGAGGCAGTGGGAGACAGGAGTGCCTGGCGTGCTCTGGTCCATAGGGTCACGAAGAGTCGGACACGACTAAACGACTAAACAGCAAATCTTGCAGGAGGCCAGTCGGGTCCCCTATCCTGACATTTTGCAAAGAAGGGGGTCACAGCTGGAAGGAAGGAGGTTTATTATCATTCATTTTCCTTTAATTCCATTTCACTTTTAATTTTGTATCCCACCTTTCTATATTGCTGGACTCAAGGCTGTTTACAAGCCGAAGAGACAACAAAACATGCAAGGTCGTACACCTTGTGACACATCCCATCCAACATGAGCGAGCCATAGTGAAAAATATGGCCTAAAATAAATATTCAATAATCTGTTGGAATACAACAACAACAACAAAACCGTTTATTGTGAGGATCATGCCTGTACACAAATATCAACACAACAATAATTAAAAATGTTAAAATTCATAAGAAAACCTTCATCCCACAAAACAGAAAGAGAAGGAAAACAAGCAACGAGTTAAACAGAATACAATAGTATACAATAAAATTAACTCTCAAAATAAAAATTAAACAGAAATTCACTCTCCACAATTGCAGTACATCATTACTAAATGATAATAAATAAAAATAACAGTAAAACTACAATGCATAAAATACCAAAATACTTTTTTAAAAAATGCCCTGCATTTGAACCCTAGGCCTCTGAAGCAGCGAACAGCATGTTGAAAGGTGATGCCACAGGACCGGCACTTTCTGGCCATTGCTTGGTTAATGGGCGCTTGCTTGGGGTAAGGAGAGAAGTGTCAGACCACACCTAGAATATTGTGTTCAGTTCTGGGCGCCACAATTTAAGAAGGATGTTGACAAGCTGGAAGGTGTGCAGAGGAGGGCAACCAAGATGATCAAGGGTCTGGAAACCAAGCTTCCTGAGGAACAGCTGAGGGAGCTGGGTGTGTTTAGCCTGGGAAAGAGGAGACTGAGATGGCTGTCATAAGGAGGAGGGAGCAAGCTTGTTTTCTCCTGCTCTTGGGAGTAGGACTCGAACCAAGGGCTTCAAGTTAGAGGAAAGGAGATTCTGACTAAACATATAACAGTAAGAGCTGTTCGTCAGTGGAATGGCCTCCCTCGGGGGTGGTAGACTCTCCTTCCTTGGAGGTTTTTAAGCAGAGGCTGGTTGGCCATCTGTCATGGATGATTTAGTTGAGATTCCTCCATTGCATGGGGTTGGACTAGATGATCCTTGCAGTCCCTTCCAACTCTACAATTCTATGATTGTATGAAATGCTGAGTAGCGTGAAGTCAGGGCTTCAGGACAGACAGAAGGAAGTCCTTCTTCACACAGCAACATTTTGGAACCTGCTTCTACAAGAGGTAGCAGCGGTCACCGACTTAGATGGCTTTGAAACGTATTCGGACAAATTCACGAGGCGCACCAGTGGTAGGAGGTACCTGAGGCAAAATAAAATTATTATTATTATTTATACCCCGCCCATCTGGCTGGGTTTCCCTAGCCACTCTGGGCGGCTCCCAAGAGAAGATTAAAAACATGATAAAACACCAAACATTAAAAACTTCCCTAAACAGGGCTGCCTTCAGATGTCTTCTAAAAGTCAGATAGTTGTTTATCTCCTTGACATCTGATGGGAGGGCGTTCCACAGGGCGGGGGCCACTACTGAGAAGGCCCTCTGCCTGGTTCCCTGTAACTTTGCTTCTCGCAGGGAGGGAACTACCAGAAGGCCCTCTGCGCTGGACCTCAGTGTACAGGCTGAGCGATGGGGGTGGAGACGTTCCTGCAGGTATACTGGGCCGAGGCCGAGGCGGAGCAACGGATGCAGCTTTCAGAAGGGTTCCTTCTCACTGGACAAGAGCGAGGTGTTTCTACACCAACCAACCACCTTTCTCCATCCGTCATCCCGCCAAGCAGAGGGCCTTATTCTGGTTTCTGCTCAGCTTGAGGAGTGACAAAAACTGAAATAATGGGCTAATGCTGCCAATTTCTTCAAAAGTCCTATACAATACAAGCAGCACGCAAGGGCACAAGATTCAATCAAGTATTATTAGTACAAAAAGAAAACAATAAGAGAACCATATACAAGTGCTGACACAGAAGCCAAAACCAAACATCAAGCAGATAGCATATACAAATAAATACCAAAAGGCAAACCAGTCTTTTTGGTCTTTGAGGCTATATAGCGGTCAGCAAAGTGGCAGCAGGGCGAACGAAGTGTCAATGATAGACAGGCTGCCGGCGTTTTTCGCCTGTTTCGCCCATATGACGGGCTTCTTCAGTAGTTTCTCCTTCTGCTTTCAGTTATGTTTAATGCATTCGCTGGTGGTATAAACCAGGTCTTATTAGTATTCGAACTAAATCACTAATATACATCTAAACAAACAAATACCAAAGGCAGTACTTACAATTCGTATGAAACCACTTATCTTGGCTTAGGCCACAATGCTCAAGTTCTTTTTTGATTGAATCTTGTGCCCTTGCGTGCTGCTTGTATTTTATTGGACAGCTTGAGGAGTGGGCAGGGCTGGTGAGGGGGTGTGGCCCTTGCAGAGAGGGTGTGGCCTAGGGGGAGAGGGTGTGGCCAAGAGAGAGAGTCTCAAAGGGCTGGATAGAGGGGTCATATTTGGCCCCCAGGGCCTGAGATTCCCAACCGCTTGGTCCCTAATGGTCCCTGGCCGTCCAGACCCCCGGACTACCCTTGTATACGAGCCCAGCAGCCGCTTGCATCTCCCTTGCTGCAGGTTAGCCAGTTTCCTCCAGGCCTGACCCTCCTTTCCCTCCAGACTTTAATTACCGCAGAACGGTTTTTATCAATAAAAAACGCGAGGTTCAGGTGGAAGGCCAGCTTCCCACGCACCTGAACCGAGCGCATTGACTACTCCGGCACGCAAAGATGTTGGGTTCAGAAACAATAATAACACTTTGGCCTCTTGTAGTATTTCAAAGCGCTACACAAATATGAATGAATTAAGCCGCCCCCCCACGCGTGGGGGGGGGAGCCTGCACACACCCCCAGGGAAGGAGTTTAAAGGGGAAAAGGTCGGAGGAGGGCAAGGAAAACTTCCTGGCTTTAATTCACCAGGCTCTTCCCCGATAACCACATTTAATATCCAGGAATTACGAGCTGGAGGAACCCAGGTGAGCGGGAGCCAAAGGTGTGATCTGCCGGGCCAATTAAGATGAGGCCACAGCGATGCACGGAGGAAGCCCCCAGGGGCAGCTGGGGGCAGCAGGAAGAAGGATGTTTAACAGCAGCCCTGGCTGGGGAGAGAGGTTTCTCCCGTCCCGCTGACGGTGCCCCCTTCTCGCCTCGGAAAATTAAATATAAATAATTAATGCCTGCCCACCAAAGCAAAAAAGAAACAGCAGTCCTGGCTAATGAAAATCGAACTGTTGTCTAGGAAGACCTGGAGATCCAGGCAGCTGGGCTGGGCTGGTTTTTCTTGTTTTATTTTAACACACACACACACACACACACAGGTTCCGGTTTTGCTTTGCTTTTTTTTTTTTTAATTTTAAAAAAGCTTTATTGAGAATAAAATATAAAATACAAAATACAGACAAAAAAAGAAAAAGACAACACAAAAATTCAAAAGTATACTACAAAAATACTAATAATACTATGAAACAAATCATACTTATCAGGTCATGAATCAAACACCAACCAAAAAATCTAGCAAAGAAAACCCTAAAAATTTAGTTCTCCATTTAAATTAAAGCTTATCTAAACCCACATTATCAATTCCTTTATCTCTTCTTCATTATCTATACTCTGTACCCCGTAAATTTCCATAAACCCCTTTATTTCCGAACCGACTTCCTCTTGTCCTTTTCCCGGGTTAATTACAACATATCTTTTTCCACTGCTTCGTTCCCATTTAAATTTGCTCTGTGCAAGATGTTACAAGTAAGTCCAAGTTTTTATCATGGGGCACTGCTTTTTGATATACTCTCCAAATTTTTCCCAATTTTTAATAAATTTTTTATTATTGCCTCCTCTAATTACATTTGTTATTTTATCTAATTCCACATAACTTAACAATTTTTCTTGCCATTCTTTAGTATCCGGAATTTCTTCTCTTTTCCAATATTTTGCTAACAAAATTCTCGCTGCCGCTATCGCATACAGACTGACTTTTCATCCTCTTTTTTTATCTCCTCTCCCATTATTCCCAATAGAAAGAATTCCGGATTCTTTTTAATATTATATTTACATATCTTTTTCAATTCTTCTAATATCCCATTCCAAAAAACTTTGATTTTTTCGCAGTGCCACCATATATGTACAAATGTCCCCACTTCTTTTTTGCACCTCCAGCAGAGATTATTTCCATTTTTATACATTTTGTGTATTCTCACGGGTGTAAGGTACCACCTATAAAACATCTTAATCATGTTCTCCCTGATCCCTTCTGATGCCGTGAACCTCCACGATATTTTCCATAGCCTTTCCCAGCTCTCCACTTGTATGGGCTTTCCCAAATCTATTGCCCATTTTGTCATATTCTCTTTTACCAGTTCATCTTTTAGATCCCACTCTAATAACACCTTGTACATTTTGGAAATAATTTTTCGATCGTCCCGTAACAGATTGATTTCCAACAAAGAGGGTTCAGACAGAAAGCCATTTCTTTTTTGATCTTCTTTAAATCTACTACATATTTGGTGGTATTGTAACCATCCTTTTAAATGTTGTCGTATCTCTTCATAACTTTTTATCTTTAATTCACCTTCTTTTTCTTCTAATAAATCATTGTATTTCCCCCATTTTTTTCTGTGTTTAATTTCTTAATTGTAGTTAGCTCTAATGGAGATGCCCACTTTGGTGTTTTCGGCTCCAACAACCGTCTATGGCTTGCCCAGATTTTTAACAACGATTTTTTGATTAAATGGGTGTTGAACCCTTTATGGATTTTAACTTTGTCATCTACCAAATAGGCATGCCAGGTGAATCTATTATCGAACCCTTCAAGATCTAATATTTTATGGTTTTCTAGGGTGATCCACTCTTTTAACCATAGAAATCCTGCCGCATCATGGTATAAATTAAAATTTGGTAAGGCCAATCCCCCTCTTTCTTTAGAGTCCGATAATAATTTATATTTTATCCTCGCTGTTTTGTTGTTCCATATAAATTTTGTAAGATCCTTTCTCCATTGTTTAAAAATATTATTTCCTGTGCCTAATATCGGTAACATTTGAAAAAGAAAAAGCATTCGCGGTAAGACGTTCATTTTAATTGTTGCTATCCTGCCTAATAATGTTAAATTTAACCTATTCCAATTCTCCAAATCTTGTTTTACCTCCTTCCAAACTTTAACATAATTATCCTTTACCAAATTATTTGTATTATTTGTAATCCATATCCCCAAATACCTAGTTTTTTTGACTATTTCCAATCCTACTTTCTTCTGCAATTGTGCCTTTTCTTCCTTTGATAGATTTTTGGTTATCAAATTAGTTTTTTTCATATTTATATCAAACCCTGCCAATTCGCCAAATTCTTTAATTTTTCCTAACACTTTTGGTATACTTTCCAATGGTTCCTCTACCGTGACTATAACGTCGTCCGCGAACGCTTTTACTTTATGGACATCCTTTCCAATTGTTATACCCTTTACCATTTCCTCTTCCCTTAAGTTTTTTAATAGAAATTCCAAACATAAAATGAATAATAGCGGCGACAGTGGACAGCCCTGTCTCGTCCCCCTTTGTATTTGTATCTCTTCCGTTATTTCATTGTTTAATATTAGTTTTGCCTTTTGCTTGTTATAAATTGCTCCTATTCCTCTTATGATCTTCTCCCCAAAATTCAAATTTTGAATACACATCTTCATAAACACCCACGAGATTTTATCGAAAGCTTTCTCAGCGTCAAGCATTAAAAATGCCGCCTTTTTGTTAATTTTTATACTCAGATATTCTAATATGTCTATGATGTTCCTAATGTTATTATGCATGCCTCTGTTTGGGAGAAATCCTGCTTGGTCCGAATTAATTAAATTTTTCAAAACTTTTTTCATTCTACTTGCTATCAAATCTGTGAAAATTTTATAATCATTATTTAATAATGAAATAGGACGGAAATTTTTAACTTGATTTTTGTCCGAATTTTGTTTTGGGATGACTGTGATGTAGGCTTCTTCCCAGGTTTGGGGGACTCTTCCTTTTTCCATAATTTCATTCAATAATCTCTGTAAAGGTTCAATTAGTACTTTGGCAAATTTCTTATAAAATAGCGCCGGAATTCCATCTGTTCCTGGGGATTTCCCTACCTTAATTTTCCTAATTATCTCCTGTATTTCTTCTTTAGTTATTGGTTCATTCAACAATTTCATGCTTTCATCATCAACTTTTTGAACATTGGTTTTTTTAATATAATCTTCAATCTTTAATTTATCTAATTTTTCTTCTTTATATAATTTAGAATAATATTGTCCAAAATGTTTTGAAATTTCTTTGGGATCTGTTATTATTCTCTCACCTTCCATCAATTTGTCTATAGTCCTTTCCTTTTGTTAGGCTAGGTACTTCCCTGCTTTGTTCGAGTGTTCAAAATTCCTCTGTTTCAAATATCTTAATTTGTTTTCTATTTCTTCATCCAGGATCGTGGAGACTTGGTTTTGTAATATTCTAATATTTCTCTTTAAATCTTCTTTGTCCTGACTTCTCACTTTATCTAGCTCTATTTCATTTTTCCTAATTTCCTTCAAGAGACTTTCTAATTTCCTTTCTTTTTCCTTCTTTTTCCAACTACATTGATTAATAAAAAACCCTCTGAACACTGCTTTTCCGGCGTCCCACACCGTATTCAACTTGGTTTCTTGGTTTAAATTTATTTGAAAAAATTCCTTAATTATATCCTCTGTTTTTCTAACTATCTTCTCATCATCCAATAATGTTTCGTTTAATTTCCATCGTTTAATAGTTTTTGCTTTGCATGAGTCACACTTTCTATATTTGCAGCCCTGTAGCAGACCCTCCAAGTGTCCCTGTTTTCCAGGGACGGTCCCGGATTTACAGAAGCCGTCCCAGTTTCTTATTTGATCCCGGAATGTCCTGTTTTTCCTTAGGATGCCCCTATTTTCCTTAGGATGCCCCTATTTAGCGGACACGGAGCAATGGATTCAAACTACAAGAAAGAAGATTCCACCTAAACCTTAGGAAGAACTTCCTGACAGTAAGAGCTGTTCGACAGTGGAATTTGCTACCAAGGAGTGTGGTGGAGTCTCCTTCTTTGGAGGTCTTTAAGCAGAGGCTTGACAGGCATATGTCAAGAATGCTTTGTTTCCGGCTTGGCAGGGGGTTGGACTGGATGGCCCTTGTGGTCTCTTCCAACTCTATGATTCTATGATTCTATTTTCATTGGAGAAATGTTGGAGGGTATGGAGTTGTGCGACCCCTGGGCCAAGGAGATAAGTAACCAGACAGCCTTTAGAAGACATCTGAAGGCAGCCCTATATAGGGAAGTTTTTAAATGTTTTATTACGTTTTTATATATGTTAGAAGCCACCCAGAGTGGCCGGGCCAACCCAGTAAGATGGACAGGGTATAAATAAAATGATAATGACGATAATGATAGAATAGGATGTCCCTTTTTACATTAGAGAAATGTTGGAGGGTGTGCGACTCTGGATAGGACTTGGAGGTAACCCAGAGAGTCCTTTTCTTCCTCTCCTCCTCTGATAGTACCACAGCTCTCCTCAACAGGAAGGCCTGTAGAGCAGAATGGGGGAGCCTATGACCCTGCGGGTGGACTTCAACTCCCAGCAGTTCTGATGGGAGTTGGAGTCCCCAAAAAGAGGTGGATTGTCACCTCAACTATAGACACCTCCAGGGCTGTCACACGGAGGATTTGTGCAAGATGTCACCTGCTCCAGAAGATAGGACCAGAACCAATGGCTGCGTTACGAGAAAGGAGAGTCTGACTAAACATCAGGAAGAACTTTCTGACAGTAAGAGCTGTTTAACAGTGGAACGGACTCCATTGGAAGGTGATGGACTCTCCTTCCTTGGAGGTTTTTAAGCAGAGGTTGGATGGCCATCTGTCATGGATCTTTGAGCTGTGATTCTTCCATTGCAGGGGACAGGGGCAGAATCTGGTCTTTCAGATTTCAGTGGTGCCCTGTGCGTGGCCAAAATTTGGTATGCACGCCCCCAGCTTCTCACCTTCCATTCTTCCCAATCCACTATATCCCAGTTGTGATGCCTTGTGGCGCCCCCTAGGCTTGGCGCCCAGTGTGGGGGAACCGGTCTAGCTGCCCTAAATCCACCTCTGTATTGGACTAGGTGGCGCTTGGAATCCCTTCCAATTCTATGATTCTGTTATTCTACCTGGAGGTAGAAGAGACCTTCTCTGCACATGGACAGCATGAGGTCTACTACCGAGCTATGGCCCCAAGCATGCTTGATCATGCACAGTGGAGGGTGGTTCCATCAGGGCAAGTGGGGCCCTGATGGAACCACCCCCAACCCCCACCTGCCTGCTTAACTTTTACAGCCAGCCCAGGAGGTACCGGTAGCCCTGGCTGTTCACTCCTCCCTCCTTAGTCTCAATGCTGCCCTTGTAGAACTCAGCAGGGAGGAGAGTGGGGTCAAGTCTAGACTTGGTTGGCTCTGCCTTTCACGACCTCTCTGGCTCCACCTACTGTTGGGCTCCCTCCCTCCCACCCTATCGGTCCCAATGACCGCCAACCATCACTGTTCATGCAGGACTGGAGTAACAGCAGAGCCTTTTCAGTGGCGGCCCCTGTCTTATGAAACTCCCTTCCCAGGAAGCCTACTGGGCCTCAACATTACATGCCAATCCTAAATCTTGCTTTTTTCAAAATACAGGGGTACCTTGGTTCTCAAACACCTTGGTACTCAAACAACTTGGAACCCAAACACTGCAAACCCGGAAGTAAGTGTTCCAGTTTGCTAACATTTTTTGGAAGCCGAACGTGCTCCATTTTGAGTGTTAATGCTTCTGATTTGAGTGCCACGCTTCCATTTTAAGTGTTACGCTGAGGTCTGTCTGTTTTTGCTATTTATTTTGCATTTTTGTTTCTGCGGCTCTTTTTGTTTTGTTTTTGTGACTGTGTGGAACCCAGTTCAGCTACTGATTGATTGATTGATTGATTGATTGATTGATTGATTGTGTGACTGTAGTACATTGTTTCTTGCTTTCATTTTATGGATCAATGGTCTGGTTAGATAGTAAAATTCATGTTAAATTGCCTTTTTTGGGGTTGTTTTTAAAAGTCTGGAATGGATTACCGGTAATCCATTTTGCAGTACTTTCTATGGGAAAGCACGCCTTGGTTTTGGCATGCTTTGGTTTTGGAACAGACTTCCGGAACGGATTAAGTTTGAGAACCAAGGTACCACTGTGAGGTCTTTCAGTCTGCGTTTTTATAGCTCTTGGTTCTGCTCTGCATTTCGGGAATTCCTGCAGAGATGGTGAGTGTTTTCTTTTTTTCAATTGCTGCATTAATTTCCTTACAGTTTTGCCGTTGGATCGTTGCTTCCATTTCATTGGCTGTAAAGCCACTTCAAGGGTTTGTAGTCATGTTTGTTTGTTTGTTTGGGGAAGGGCCGTAGCTCAGTGGCAGAGCATCTTACAAATAGGGCTGGGAGTGGACCCTGCATGTAATCCTGGAGAGCTGCTGCCAGCCAGTGTAAGAGATTCTGAGCTGGATGGACCAACGGCCTGACTCAGCGAAAGGCAGAATTCTCAAAACAAACCCTAAAACTGGAATGAATCAGTTGCAACACGCACACACACACACTGTGGCAGGCCTATGCCCCTGAGGAGCTTACACACCCTCGACTGGAACCAACTGTTCTGTGAGAGGCAAGGAATGGAGATGTAAAGGTAAGGAAGGATGAAGTGCTACTACTGTGGCCGAGTGGTTTACTGTTCTGTGTCCTTGAGGAAAGCAAAGCCTCTTCTGCAAGAGGCCTGCAGAATACAGTTCTTAAGAAGAAAGGGGTCTTCTTCCAGCCCCCCTCTCCACCCTCCTGCCTCATCTTTCTTTTGACTTTGTTACCTGATGCCTTACAAACGAATCCCGCCTCCGCCCGCCCCCCCCAATTCAATGTTTTATCCATGTTGCCACTTCCATCTTAGCAGTTAGCATCTTTAATGGGAGAATATTACCATATTAATTGCTATTGTGAACCAGAAGATACTTATATCATCCAAGCTTTCATTACTGTCAGGGAAAGATTTTTCCCACTGAGTCAAAAGTGACCACTTTCCCTAATCCCTTCTTTAAAAGCTGTGTGATTTCTCCTTGACGGGGCTTTGGAGCCATGCTTGGCTTGCCTCCCCCCACCTCTCTCCCTGCTGCCCCCCCCCACAAAAAACCCTTTCTTCTTTTTGCCTGGACCCAAATTTCGAATTCAAGAGATGCTCCCCAGTTGCGATAAGCAGAATTAAACCTCTTTCTTTTTTCTCTTCTTATTTATTCTTAGATCCAGGGACGTAATTTTAGATTTCAGTAGAGGGGGTGGTGCGGGAAGAGGGGGGGTCAAGATATTTTGATACAGAGAAGGCCATTTTCAGAAGGACCCACTGACCCACTCATGGGTACACTGATTGCAGAAAATAAAAAGGAGCATGTTCCAAGAGCGTTGGACACGATTGTTCTCTTTTGTTTTTACCTCATCCTATGCCCTCAGCGCAAGGCAAACCTTTCTAACCTATTAAATACAAAGGGAAAGGGATGTTGGTGACGAAGGCCTTCCTCACCATCTTTGAATTTTGAATCAGCAGAGTGGACTGTGCCAGGAGAAGGGTGCGCACGCCATTTTTCAATGCTCCCTAGTTTTTTTGCTTTAAAAAACCAGGCCCTCGATGCAAGGGAGGAGACGGCTCTCTTGCAGTCCTTCTGTCAAAGTCTCCTCCCTGTTCGGCTGGTGGTCTGCTTCCCGGAAGGAATTTATTTTGCCGTCCCCCGTTCAAAATTGTGACTCTCACAGCTGCAATCATGACCCAAACTTTTGTCGCATTTACACATCCCACCTTTTCTTCCAAGGAGCTTGGGGTGGGTATCCCTATTTCTCTCTCCTGCCCTCCCGATTTCTCATTTAAACCCCACAACAAGGCCTGTGAGGTAGGTTAGGCCAAGAGAGGTGGTGACCAGCTTCCAAGGTCACCCAGTGACCTTCATGACTCATTGGGGATTTGAACCCAGGTCCTAGTCTAACCACTGCACCACCCTGGCGCTTTCGGGAGTCTGCCAGCCCATTCTGCTGCCTTTCTGTGCACATGCTATTCTTTTAAAGCACATTTTGAAACACCTTTCTCTTCCCACTCAAAGAATTCTGGGCTCTGAAATTTGCTAAGGGTTGCTCGGAATTCTAACTCTGTGAGGGATAAACTACCGTGCCCAGAATTATTTGAAGGAGAAAATGTTCTTCCAAGGCATAGCTGTCAAGTTCTCCCCCTTTTTAAGGGAAATTCCCTTATGCTGAATAGGCTTCCTTGCGAGAAAAGGGGAAACTTGACAGCTATGTCCCAAGGTCATTAAAATACATAGAACAGTGATGGCCAAACTTGGCCCTCCAGCTGTTTTGGGACTACAATTCCCATCATCCTTGACCACTGGTCCTGTTAGCTAGGGATGGTGGGAGTTGTAGTCCCAAAACCGCTGGAGGGCCACGTTTGGCCATCACTGGCATAGAATCACAGAGTTGTATGTATGTAGCTTTACATATAAAAGCTACAGATTGCAAAGTTCCTTAGGTACAAACCTGTCCTCTCCCTGTTATACAATTTTGTACAGTTCCTTTCCCTGTATGGATATTTCTGCTGAATGGTTAGTTTTTTGTTTTGTTTTCTTAAATAACATCTTTATTGAAAATTCAAAAAGCACATAATTATATGTGCACCAAACATGGTGAGACATAAATAAAAGAAAGGGGGGGAAGAGAATCAGAACCCGTGTACAAGGGAAAATAAAGGGGGGGTGGGGACCCAAAACTATATATTTTTCAAAGTTGTTATTGTACTTCACCAGATCTTAACCTATTACAGTATTTGTAAGAATGGATTCCAAATAACATTGAATTTGTCCATGGCAAGTCTGCATTTATATGCAAGTTGGTTCATATGTTGCAAGTTTGTATGTCTTCAATCCAATCCAATGGTTACTTGGGGGCAAGCTTTGAACACCAGCCGGACTTTTATTGCCCCTATTTGTCAATTTTAACACTTTGAAAGGGCTTAAAGTGTGCCATTGCATGGAGTATCGGAAGTAAACACAGCCCCACTGTGCAGGCTCATCCTTCGAGAGACGCAGCAGAAAAGGAAAAGGAAAAGAAGAAGGGGGAGGGAAGAGAAAAGCAAGCATTGCAGCAGAGGCTCAGAGATAAATCAGGGATAGGATCCGAAATGCCGCTTGATCCTTCCTGGGTATATTATGGCTTCAGCCTCCCAAATGGCTGAAGGTCGGCCTTCAGCAACTTGGCCGAGGCTCATGGGAGTTGTAGTCCAAAACAGTTGGAATGTGTTAGGTTGTCCAAAACGGCCCTGTTTCCTCTGGCTGGTGGCAGAAGAGGGCAGAATCTGCATTGTAATTTCAGAACAACTGGCTAGATTCAAAGTCAATTCTGAATACGGTGGTACCTTGGTTCTCAAACTTGTAACCCAAACACTGCAAACCCGGAAGTAAGTGTTCCAGTTTGCGAACTATTTTCGGAAGCTGAATATGCTCCGTTTTGAGTGGCGCACTTCCGCTTTGAATGTTATGCTGAGATCTGTCTGTTTTTGTTATTTATTTTGCGTTTTTGTGGCTCTTTTGTTTTTGTGACTATATGGAACCCAGTTCCGCTATTGATTGATTGATTGATTGATTGTGTGGCTGCAGTACATTGTTTCTTGCTTTTATTTTATGGATCAATGGTCTCATCAGATGGTAAAATTCATGTTAAATTGCCTTTTTTGGGGTTGTTTTTAAAAGTCTGGAACGGATTAATCCATTTTACATTACCTTCTATGGGCAAGCGTACCTTGGTTTTGGAATGCTTTGGTTTTGGAACGGACTTCCGGAACGGATTAAGTTTGAGAACCAAGGTACCACTGTACATGTCCCTAAGATTGTGGACAGGGCCTAGTGGCTTCCCAGTGAGTAAAGCCCCACTGAACATCATGAACCTTCCCTCTCCTAGTAAATGCGTACAAGTTAGGACTAGAAGGCTGCAATCCTCTTCTCTGCAGACACCTTACTTGCAAGTAAGCGCCTTGGTAAAATACAAAGAGAAGAGAAGAGAGAGAAGAGAAGAGAGATTTGTAGTTCGTTCATGCTGACTAAAAGTAAAAAAAAAATCCTACTCATTTCAGTGAGATTGATTCCCAAGCAAATGTGCCCAGGATCACAGCCGTAAAGCCTGATCCTATTAGTTTTGAGGGAAGTCCTATGGAGTTTAACGGTACTTCCTCCCAAGTAAGCATGCAGAGTCAGTGCAGTGTCATCCTGTCTACTCGGAAGCAAGCCCCACTGGACTTTGCTTCCCAGCCAGCCCTCAAAGCTCTGGAGTCCTCAAAATGTTCCACAATCGTTTTCTTCCACAACCGTTTTTTTCTTGTTCTCAGCCTCATAACTTTGAAAGGCAGGCCAGTATTATTAGCAAATCGCAGAAGAATGGGGCGGAGACTGAGGCTGAGACAATGGGGCTTGTTTAAGGAAACCTTCTGGATCCATGGCACTTGTGCACACCAAGGATATTGCCATTGGATGCCCATAATTGCCTGCTGCACCAAATCAAAATAAAAACATAGGAGAATCTGCACACAGAAGTCTAGCATGTTGTGGAGGATTAGGCTGAAATCCTATACCCAGTTAAATCTGGAAGGAGGAGCCTGTTGTGGCAGTGTGGTGCAGTGGTTAGAGTACCGGAACAGGACCTGGAAGAGACTGGGGCTCAAATCCTCACACTCAGCCATGAAGCTCACTGGGTGACCTCAGAAGCAGGGTTGCCAGACTTAGTAGACTCTAGGACAGGACTTCTGTGCCTTTAATTGCCCTGCTCTCTTTTGAGTCCGGAAACCTTAAAGAGAAACCAGCAGACCCTTTGTTTCATTTCCAAGCAAAGGGTCTGCTGGTTTCTCTTTAAGATTTCCAGACTCAAAAGAGAGCAGGGCAATTAAAGGCACAGAAGTCCTGTCCTCTATTGAGTCTGGCAACCCAGGGAGACCGATGTAGGTCACTTTGAGCTCCTTGGCAGAGAAGGTGAGCTATTAAACGCAATAAAAATAAATAAGCAAACACCGTCCTCAGCAGGACCTACTTCAGAAGAAACACACCCTACAGGTGTGGGGGGGGGGCTGCGGTGGGAACTCTAGATGGGTCTTTCCTGAGAAGGAGCCCCATTCACCTCAATGGGACCTACTTCAGAGTAAACACACCCAAGAGGTGTGGGGTGTGTGTGTGTGGGAAACTCTAGATGGGGCTTTCCTGAGAAGGAGCCCCATTCACTTCAATGGAACCTGCTTCGGAGTAAACGAGGCGGGGGTGATGTCCTCCCCCGCCCCCAACACACATTAAAACAAAACCTCTGTTGTGACCTTTTTAATAAATAAATAAATCCTCTTTTTTGGGGGGGGGGGAAGCTCCGGTTAAGGTGCCTGCTTTGGGGCTGGGAGGGGGGGCCGGGCCGCGAGAATCGGCGAAGGCGCGCTCTCGGCTCGCGGGTCTTTTGTCGCCGGCGGCTCGTGCCGATGGGTTAATGGGGCGGAAGGGGGGGCCGGGCCGGCGACAGCCGCGGGCCGGGCGCGGTGGTGGACGTGTCCCTGGAGAGATCGGAGGACAAAGAGGCAGAGAGAGAGAGAGACAGATGGGAGTGAAAGGAGACCAGGGGGGGGGGAGGGAGAAGGGGGCTATAGAGAAAAACAATTAGGAAGCCATCGAGAAAGGAGGCTTTATCATTTATCAGTTAATCAGGCCGGGGGTGGACAGGTTTTTTCCCCTCCTTTTTATTACCCAACATGTTCCCTGGAATAAAAGAAAACAAAAGGAGGTGGAGGGGAGGGACAGCCCGCCCCTACCCCCAGCCCGCCTCGTCAATTTCATTGGCTTTTGCTGTGTGCAACTCAGAGGCCACGCAGCCTGGGAGAGAGAGGCTCTTGGGAGGGTCTCTTTTCATAACCCCCCCCCCAAAACCTCCACTGCCCCGAGGTCCCCCACCCCTAGGTTGCAGGGACCCTGTGGAAAGCGAACCTTCGTCTAGAGCGGAGAGGCATCACATGCTTCCTCCCCAAAGAAGAACCCCCCAAATTCGATGGGGTTGGCGATCTTTGATTCTTTAAGATACATGTGGGTGAGCCTTTGCTGGCCAGGAAAAAGTCTCCTGCGGGAAGAGAGCTTATTCATGCAAGCTTCAGAGCAGTGCCGGATTTACGTATATAAGCTAAACAAGCTATAGTTTAGGGCCCGCCACTCTCTTGGGGCCCCCAAAAAAATTAAAGGGGGGGAAACCTGGATGTACATTTCCAAAATATAAGATAAAAAACTAATAAAATAAAACCTGCGTACAGCAACAGTGTTTTGTGTTGTGTAGGCTCCTATGATGTAAAGTAATGGGCCCCGCTTGCTCACCTGCTCCCTCAAATATCACTGGTTTGCTCATTTCTATATATAGGGTGCCTCCATTCTGCATGGACTGGTTGCACGGCAACATGTGCAAAAGGCTTTAGATACCTATTAGGTCCATCATTTACCATATAGCATATATTCAACACAAAAAACAGCGACCATTTGTTGTTGACAAAGGACAGCTGGACATAGAAAGGGCCCCATTGCCTTCAGTAGTTTAGGGCCTCATCAAACATGAATCCGGCCCTCTGTAGGTCAGCATTTCCTGGCCAGGAAAAAGTCTCCTGCGGGAAGAGAACTCATTCATGCAAGGTTCGGAGACACCCAGAGCCCTTCCCTCCAGATCTGGAGCTCAGGGTGCCCTGCAGCCATTGGATGAAACAACTCTCCAACTTCTGACAGGGGGCAGAACACATTTGTAGGTTTCTCCACCTGTGGCCACGAGCACATCCGCACCCATGCATTTAAAGCAGAAATCCTGGGAACTGTAGTTTGCCCCTCGCAGAACTATTATTCCCAGCACCCTCAACAAACTACAGTTCTCAGGATTTGTTAGGGGAAGCCAAAGCTTTAAATGGATGTATTTCATAAAATTTATATACCGCTTGCTTGCAGGAAAAAAACCTCAAAGCGGTTTGGTGTGGATGTGACCTACCTCTAGAGAGAAATGTTAAAGCTACTTTGTTAGGAAAGTTTCTTTGAAACAAAGAAACACCACTGTGTTTGTAAAGGGGGCAGGAGATCTAGGGCTGGGTACAAAATATTAGGGGCTTGGGGGATACCTGGGCTACCCCCTAACAATGTCCTTCAAGACATGTTCGGTGGGGGGACGCAATAATTTTCAACATACTATTCACAGTCATCTGAAATGTACATGTGCAATGTGAACATTATCATGATAGCATTTGATGTGCCATCACAGCTCATAAGCATTAATAAACCAGCACTAACAACCAGCAAACGGCCTTTCATCCCTGAACCAAAACCTAAATATGGCCAAATCAACAAGGCAATTGCAAGGCTGCCATTCAAGGAGAAGGCAGTGAAAAACTGGAGGGGCATTTCTGCAAAATATCATTGCGGGCAAGTGAGTGAGTGAGATTCTCCAACACTTTCTCTCCCTCCCCCCTTGGAAAACACTTCTGAGGAATTTCAGCTTATTTAAACTGTTTGGAAAGCAGTTATTATAGTTCAAAGGGAGGGGGGGAAGGGAGGGCCAAACCCTTTGCAATATTAAATTTTGCACCCCAAAATTCAAAGATAGCACAATGGGGAGGCTATTTTCCGGAAATGGTGTGAAATTATCAGATGGTTCAGGGCAATTGTTGAAAAAGAAAGCTGCTCTGGCCCCCACTCCCCAAAAAGGCCAGGAAATCAATTTGGGCTCCATCCTATGTCTTAAATACCATCAGAGTATTTGCCCATGTCCCCCTTTCTTTTGTAAGCTTAGCTGCCTGTTTCCCAGCCTCTTCCTTTAGCACCTGCGGTCCAATCGTTTTCACTGAGGACTGAAGCTGGGGCCTTCTGCCTAAGCCTTTGGGCACTCTGGACACATATGCAGCCCAGGCAGAGCAAGCTGCCTTCTAGCAGGTTGGGCTCTTTGTCCTTGTAGCCCAGCACTGCCTCCTCTGACTGGCAGCAGCTCTCCAGGGTTTCCCTAGGCGGAGAAAAGTCTTTGCCGTCTCCTGCTATCTGATCCTTCTAACTACAGATCACGCAGATTACTTTGCAAAAGTAGTGCACAGCTTGGAAGCTGGACTGTATGCAGAATGCTTCCTGTAAGAGCAGAGCCTTCTACATGCTCTGCCATTGAATTGAATTGAATTGAATTGAATTTATTAAATAGGAATAGGGGTCTCTTAACACCTCTTGGCACCCCCAATGAACTACAGATCCCAGGATTCTTTTTGGCGGAGGGGAGACATGATTGTTCAAAGTGGTCTGATACTGCTCCGAATGTAAAGTGCAGATATGGCCTCCCTTACACACACACACCCTTGATGCTTGCTAACACACGCACAAAGAGGCCTCTGCATCTTGCTTCAGAATGGCTGCTTTTTCTGAGGCCGCATCTGCACCATACATTTAAAACGGCATCGTATCATTTTAAAGAGCTGCGGCTTCCTTCTGGGGAACCCTGGGAACTCAGTCTGTTACAGATGCTTGAGAGTTGCTAAGAGCAGCCCTCTTCCTCTCACGGAGCTACCATTCCCAGAGGGAGGGTTTTTTAACTGCTCTGGGGAGGGAATTGTAGCGCTGTGCAGGGAACAAGGGTTGCCTGACAACTCCCAGCAAACTACAGTTCCCAAGACTTTTGGGCAGAGGGAAACATGAAAGGGGCACAGCAGTGCTTTCAATGTGTGGTCTGTATGTCTCCATCAAGACTCTGGGGTTAAAAGGGGGCCCTTCGCCAAGTTATTCAGCACACAGCCAGCTTCCAAGCTGGGTGCTAACTCTGCAAAGTAAGCAACCGGTTATGAACCCCGATTCTCTGGGTTGCTAACCTCCCTTCCTGCTCCCCACAATTCTCCTCTGACATCTGAAGCAGAGCGGAGAGGAGCCATCTTCCTTTTGAAGCATCTCCAACTTAGTTAGCAAGAGCTGGGAACTCTTCGCTACCCGGTACAGTATGTGTTTCTTAAAATAAGCTCGGCTTTCTTATTTTCCACACTTAGAGTCTCTGTGGGGTTGCCTTGAGGTTAAGTATTCATACAACCAAGTGTGCAGAATGCAGCTAGCGTCCAAGCTGTCTGCTAACTTGCAAAGGTTAATCAACAGATGGAGCCTGGGACCTTCTGCATGAGAAGGATGGAGGGGCCCTGCCACCCAACTTTGGTGCCTCCCTTTCTTATGGAGGTGGGGGCTGGGCTGGACCCCTTCGGAAAGCGACTGGACCTAATGCTTCTCCATTCCAGACAATAAAATAACACAAATGTCTGCACACAGAAAACAAGCATGTCAGGGACTGGGAGAACACATCTCCTCATCATGCTAGCTTTTTTTTTAATTGTTTGTTGCAACATTCAGTTAGAATTTTATTATGCTTCCTATCGGCAGTGGGACAGCCCAGACCCAGGTTGACATCCTCTGGGGGTAGAAAAATTAAGAACACAGGACAAGCCTGGTGGTTCAGGCCAATGGCCCATCTAGTCCAGCATCCTGTTCTCACAGTGGTCAATCTGATACCCCAATGGGAAGCCTACAAGTAGTAGTAGTAGTAGTAGTAGTAGTAGTAGTAGTAGTAGTAGTAGTAAGTTAAACCACAGCCTAGGGCTTGCTGATCAGAAGGTCGGCGGTTCGAATCCCTGTGACGGGGTGAGCTCCCGTTGCTTGGTCCCAGCTCCTGCCAACCTAGCAGTTCAGAAGCACATCAAAATGCAAGTAGATAAATAGGAACCGCTATAGCGGGAAGGTAAACGGCGTTTCCATGTGCTGCTCTGGTTCGCCAGAAGCGGCTTTGTCATGCTGGCCACATGACCTGGAAGCTATACGCCGGCTCCCTCGGCCAATAATGCGAGATGAGCGCGCAACCCCAGAGTCGGTCACGACTGGACCTAATGGTCAGGGGTCCCTTTACCTTTACCTAATTTATTTATATCCCGCCCATCTGGCTGGGTTTCCCCAGCCACTCTGGGCAGCTTCCAACAAAAGATTAAAAATACATTAAAACATCAGTCATTAAAAACTTCCCTAAACAGGGCTGCTTTCAGATGTCTTCTAAAAGTCAGAGTTGTTTATTTCCTTGTCCTCTGATGGGACGGCGTTCCACAGGGCGGGCGCCACTACCGAGAAGGGAGGGAACTACCTGAAGCCCTCGGAGCTGGATCTCAGTGTCCGTGCTGGACGATGGGGGTGGAGACGCTCCTTCAGGTATACTGGGCCAAGGCCGTTTAGGGCTTTAACCAACGCTATGGAAACATAGTTATTGCCCAGCGGTTTCAGGGAGTGTTACAAAAATATAAGAATTAATATCCGATGCACTATAATTGAAATAATAAACGTTGGCTGGCTTGATGCTGAACTAGATGGACTTTTTGGTCAGATCCAGGAGGTGCTGCCATGGTTCTAACTAGGTCAGCGACAGACTGGAATTTCATTACTAGGCATGTTCAGAGTACCACTGTACGCTACAAATTTGATTACTGCTGGGTGCTCTCTCCTCTTTCCAAAGGGGTGTGTGCCTGTGTGTTTTCCAGACAGATACTGTAGTAATTCAGTGCCTGAAGCAAGGAACATTGTGCTTTCCTAGTTTACACTTTGCCTCTTGCAGGCTCTATTCTGCTCCAGGACGTCGACTGTTTGCAACTGCAGGTACTGTACTCTGCAAAAGAAATCTAATGAAAAATGCCGAGATTTATATTTCAAAGGCAAATAACATAGGCTGTGTACATTTGGTTCCAGGGACCAACGCTCAGCATCTCCAGATAACGGGGGAGCTGTGGCTCCCCCAGATGTGACTGAACTACAGTTCCCATTTTCCCCGCCATTGGCCATGCTAATGGGAGATGCTGGGAATCACAGAATCTCTTTAGGGAGACCATAGAGTCATGTTGAGAGCCACATGTTCCCCAATCCCAGAGTTAAAGGATAGGTTTTCTTGCAATTACCTCTCTGTGCCTGAGACTTTGGACATCCAGAACTAGCAGCAATGAGACTGGACTAGACCGAGCAAAGGTTTAATCCAGCACATTGATGACATGACATTAGACTGAGCCAGACCAGCAGTTCGCCGTAGGTCTGAATCTACTTTGTCAAATGCATTTAGTCCTCACCTAAGTGGGTAGACATGTGTAGCTTCGGTCAAGGAAGAAGCAAGAAATATTTTTGCTTTCCCCCGCAAAGTGAGGCCAAACGAATATATCTATGACTTTAATTTTTTTGTGCCAACTTGTAACAAGTTACGCTGCAGTCCTAGCTAAGCCTGCTCAGAAGTAAGTCCTACTGAGCCAATGTGGTGTAGTGGTTAGAGTGTTGGACTAGGACCTGAGAGAAGATCAGGGTTTGAATCCACACTCAGCCATGAAGCTCACTGGGTGACCTTGGGCCAGTCATTGTCTCTGGGCCTATCCTACCTCACAGGGTTGTTGTGAGGATCAAATGCAGCAGGGGGAGAACTACAGAAATCACCTTGAGCTCGTTGGAGGAAAGGTGAAGGAATACCAAAAAAATGAAAGTATTTTTTTTTAAAAAAACTAAATTCAGCCGAGCTTACTCTGCTGAGTACATGAGATGCGGATTACAACTTTCAGTGTTGAACCTTCTGGGGTTTAGAAATTCAGGGGGGGGGCGGTTGGGGTGGAAGGGGGAAAAAAACCAGGGAGATCATTTAGGCCAGTCTCTATCCTCCCCCTCATCCTGTGCTTAAGACCATTATTATTATTATTATTATTATTATTATTATTATTATTTAAAAAATTCTTCCAGTAGCACCTTAGAGACCAACTAAGTTTGTCATTGGTATGAGCTTTCGTGTGCATGCACACTTCTTGAGATAGACACGAAAGCTCATACCAATGACAAACTTAGTTGGTCTCTAAGGTGCTACTGGAAGAATTTTGTTTGTTTGTTTGTTTCAACTACGCCAGACCAACATGGTTACCACCTCCTCCTCCTCCTCCTCCTCCTCCTCCTCCTCCTCCTCCTCCTCCTCCTCCTCCTCCTCCTCCTCCTCCTCCTCCTCCTTCCTTCTTCTTCTTCTTCTTCTTCTTCTTCTTCTTCTTCTTCTTCTTCTTCTTCTTCTTCTTCTTCTTCTTCTTCTTCTTCTTCTTCTTCTTCTTCTTCTTCTTCTTCTTCTTCTTCTTCTTCTTCCCCCCCATCTCCACAATCTCCACATTTTCTTCCTATGAGGTGTTTAAAATGTATTGCCTACTTTGAAAATACACTCATTTTTTCACAGTTTAATTTCAAATCTATTGAAGAATATACTTTCAAACTCCGTATACTGTACTTGTTCTCCCTCCCGCTCAACTCGGGGACAAAATAAATCAATAAAACAAAACCCCCGTTGTGCGCGTGAGAGCAAAGTTTTGAAATTGTGGATGCTGGAGCCGCAGGATGCGCGCTCAGCCTCTAGGAGGCGCTGCACCCCCTTCAAAGCAGCGCCGCTCCCGCGCGCTCTCTTTCTCTATTCCAACCCAGTGCTGTTTAATTAACGTGCAAATTGAGTAGATTAAATGACTCTAAATAATTAGCCACAGATCCTATAAACAGGATAACATATTTAATTAAGCAGCAATATAGATTTTGGAAACTGTTAATATCTTTCCAGAACGGTTCCTTTAGATCTCTCCTTTTTGCTGCTAACTTCAAAACAAGATGATTTTTTAAAAAATTACTTTTTAAAAAAGAAAGTACGGCTTTTAGAAAACCAGGATAAATATGTTTTTAAAGATTTAAGAGAGAAATAAATATATGTGCGCGCACGAACTCCCCTGCACTGATAGAAATGTTGGCTTTATTGCAACAGAAACTTAAGTTGGCAACTTTTTGTCCTGGGCTAAGATATAAAAAGAGGTTTGGGGGGGGGAAGAAATGCTGTTTTCTTGGGAGAGGGAAGCAGGGGTGTGCGCGTGTGCAACTGGGGGAGGGGCGATGGCGTGGGGGGTGAGAACAGCAAGACAGAGTGAGGGATAAGGTAAGTGAAAATAAAATCCAATTTCATTATATCAATCAAATTTAATTGGCAATTTGTATAAGCAATGACCAGCCTGGCTTTAGGTAAAAACTATTAGAGGAGAAAAAGTCGGGTTGCTACTAAAATCTTGGTTACTTAATTAGTGTCTGAACTGCAGAGGAAAAAGATCCTCAGATTTACTCTCTACAAAGAGGGAACTGCGCAGACAATTCATTAGGCAGGCGGCTTGTAAATTAGAGCTAAGTTAACCTGATTTCCCTTAATTAAAACATCTTTTCTCGTTTACGATGTGGATATAAGTAGATCTCCAGGGTTTTGAATTTTCTACAACAGCAGATGGTCAAGCTAGAAGCAGATAATAGTTAACGCTTTCTCTCTAGCAGATCCGAACAACGTGAGCTGGCGACCCAGGCGCGGATTAAAATTAAGGCGAACAAAGAGCTGTTAACCCTTTAGAGTGCAGGTTACAGACACCAAACAAGGCGGGGAGGGGGGGGGGAGAGACGACCGGGCGCGCGTGCAAACCGGGAACACGTCCGAGAGAGGGGTTTTTTTTTCCTCCCTCCCTCCCTCCCTCTCCTTTCTGGGCAAAGAGAAAGAGGTGTCAGAAGGAAACAGAAGGTCGGCCAGAGAAGAAGACACGCTGTTAGACGGAGTTTTCCGCTTTTTCCTAATAAATTCTTAGCAGTCTTCTTATTCTTTAATCATTACATTCTTCCTCGCTGCATTCACCACGCTCATAAAAACAGAGCGCTTTTGCATAGCGGCACAAGTATAAATAACTTGATTTAAAAGCAAAGCCAGAATCTGGTCTCTGCCCCCCAAGGGCTTACAATCGGAAATTCGACGGTGGGAGGAGTGTATGGGGTGGGCGGGGCGAAGTTAAGGTGAGGAGAAACTTTCGACTCAGGGGCCAGTCGAGGGTTCCCCTAGATCTGCATTCTCTGGTCAAACGGAACCTTGTTATACTGGCCTACCTTTTGGGGTTGTTGTAAGCACAAGGACCCAACTTTCTCCCCCGCCAAAAGAAAATCATGTAAGCACGACAGCAAGGGAATGCAGCTGAATAGTTTGGACCATGAAGACCTATATAAAGGCTGGTTAAAACACACGCACACGGATAAAGGGAACTTTGTTGATCTCAATTGGCTGTTTTCATGGAAATGAGGCTACATGATTTTCTTTTGGCGGGGGAGAAAGTTGGGTCTTTACAGATACGAATTGAAGCGGTACTGAGAGGAATTCGCCTTTGATTTACCATGGGTAAATCTTTCTTTAAGACCAACCCCAAGCAAATCTGAATCAGATTCACAAGATAAATAGGCTTTCTCCCTTTTGGAGAACCTGTCTGTCTGTCTGTCTATATTATATATGACAAAAACCCAAAGGCAATTAGAAGTCTTTCTGGCAAACGACCAGGGAAGGTATAAACTCGAGCAAAAAGCGTCCCTCGCTAAAAGACGTTTTCACACGTTATTTGGGGGGGGGGTCCTCTCTCGTCCTTTCTGAACCAGGCCAATGCAGGAAAGAGCCGTTTCTCAACCTCAAAGCCGGTCCTGGGTTTATTCGAGGCGAATGACAAAACGAGGAATTCAGTGAATGAAGGAATGCATTCCCATTTAAACGTCACTTGTGAAAACTGGCCTGCAGCTGTTTTGCAAACCAAAACACATCCGAGCTATTTTGCAGCCGCCTTGGAAAGCCCACAGACGATTCACACACAGTGAGTGTTTGCTCTCGGAGCCTTCTGGCCATCTAGCCTAGTGGGCCCCTGCGCGGGATGACACGCGTCTTTCCTAACACCCGCTCGCGCACTCACATTTTACATTTCATTCGGTGCACACTTACGGAAGGCTCGGCTACAGCGAGACTCCTAAAATGTGTGCATTTTGGACCTGTGTGCAGCAATTAGCCTAGAAAGTGTGTTTCAGTGAAAATGAGCCATTTTCAGTTTGACTTTCCGGAGTTAGGCGTCAGGGGCTACGAAAAGCTCAGGGCCTCGATTGTGAAAAACAAGTCGCTTCTACCGGTTATGTAAAGGAAGGTTGCGCCTGTCGGCGAACAGCCTGAATAGAGAGGCGTCTTTTGGGGAGAGAGAAGCGAATTCGAATCCTGGTGCAGAGAGAAAGCAAATTGGTTCGCCTTAAGCATCATAAACACATTATCTCAGGCTAAACTGCCTCAGGGTTAGAATAAATTCCCGAAGGATTCCAAGCCTAAAACTGTCTATAAACTGAAGGAAGGGGGGCATTCTGTAGGAATCATTCAGTCATATGCACTTTCACACGTGAGGCTGGCTGCCCGAAACGCCTCTCCTTCCCATTGTCCGTGTGCACATGTGACTGTTCTTAATGAAAGTCGGAAACGGGCACGCACAGCCCTTATTCAATCCAGCGCGTCCTCTTACGGCAGGCGTTTTCTGGGTTAGACACCGAGGAATCTACAGTACATACGTGAAGATTCTGACCAGCGTTAGGCCTCTGGAGAAGCGATATTATCTTGACTTTACTTGGAAGGAAATCTCATGGAAATGAAGGGCGCTTACACACCTCCAAACAAATGGCCTTTGTGCAGTGTGTGCTGTTTGGAACACCCTTGGGTGAATCAGAGATACCGTAGGTGGGAGATTAGAGTCGATTAAGGCGCACGTTTCCTAAGGGCAAAGCCGTCTGATCGCGGCTAGGTTTACCGCCGGGTAAACTGATTCCCAATTCTACTCTAAACGCGCTTGCAGAAGCCCCATTAAAGCCTCTGGTGTTTTAACGACGTGAGGAACAAGGATCAGGACTTTCCTTTAGGGAAAGGCGAACCCAGGTCTTTTCATTTCTGAGCTAGGCCTTGGGCTCTCCGCAATGGGAAAGAAAGAGATTTCGAGGGAACTACGCCGGAGCGGAGGAAGCGCATCCTTGTCTCCGGAGTGAAACCCTTGGAGTGCCAGCAAATTACCCCGCAGTAGGAAAATTAACCCACAATCTTGAGAAGTTTCACCCCGGAGTGAATCCGGAAATTAACTCAGGGGTCCGTGTATCCAGGACTGCTGGCTTTTGTCTGTCCGTCTGCGCATTCGGGGGAGCGCTCGTGCGCGTGCGCTTGCCTCCGAGGACCCACCTCCGCTCCGCGCAGCTGCTTAACTCCGCTTTCGCTTTCCCCCTGTCCAGCGTCCCTGCCTGTCCTTATTGGCTATCTGTCATGATTATTTTGACTCTCCGGGGCTAAAAGGGCAGCGATTTGGTTTCTGTAATAACTAAAGCCTCGTTCTGCTGCGCGCGCCTTTGATCCAGGAGACAAAAAGCGGGTTGGAGGGTAAAGGAGGAGAGGGACTCCCCTTCTGGTGTTTTGTCTGGTCTTAACTAAAAAGCAAAGGGAGATTCGGATCAGGAAGGAAACACACACACACACACACACACACACACACACACACACACACACACACACCTCCTTCCTCTCTTATGATTCGGGGACCAAAGCCATCCTGGGGCTGAAATTCCCTGGGAGCAGCCTGGATCTGTCCCAAATCCGGGGGGGGGCGCGGAATTGTGAGTCTGCCTCCCTACACCCCCCCCAAAACACACACAGGCGGAGGAAAGTTTGAGGAGGTGCCTTCTTTCACTTGGCAGGCAAGTGGCAAGCCAGGAGATCTCGGTTCGAAACGGCTCACAAGAGGGCAACATCGCGCAGATTGAATTTATAAAATACTAGGCAACCAGCGGAGCTAAAAATTTTTATTGTTTATAAAATATTAACCTCCCTTATTACTTCCATTGCACTTTCAAATAAAGCACAGCAAATTAGAAAAGAGAGAGAGAGAGAGAAGAGGCGAGGCATCTGCGCCAAACCCACAGTCCTTGCTCCGAAACAAATTCAGGGATGATTAAAATCTATGGACGAGTTAAGGCGACGCCAGTGGCTGGTGAAGCAAGACATGAACGGATGGACGGACTAGGCGGGGAAGGAGAAAGGCGCTTAGGTAGACTCTCCCTTCCTAAGGAAGGTGGGCTCGGGTCGCCTCGGAGGGCCCGATTGTAGCCCCCACCCCCACCCCCGAAGCTCAGCAGGCGCCTTCGAGGGAGCCGCGTGG